>NW_022103915.1:39834432-39845167 GCF_000313985.2 Echinops telfairi
ATGCCTACCCTGGAGTTAAAGCACATTAGGAAAAGTGCTTCCATTCAGCATAACGGGCGAGACCCACAGTGCCCAAATGCAAGTGTACAAGAAATATGCTGCTGTTGTTGTTGTCGATTACAACTCACAGTGACCTGACACACACAGAATGAAACATTACTCAGTCCTGCGTCTTCCTCACAACTGTTGCTGTGTTTGAGCCCGTTGTTGCAGCCACGGAGTCAACCCATCTCTGTGATGCTCATCTTCTCCTCCTCCATTCAAAAATCACAGTCTCAGGAACTCACGAGGGCAGTTCTACCCTGTCCTATAGGGTCACTATGAGTTGGCATTGACTCAATGGCAGTGAGTTTGGTTTTGGGTTTGGGCTACTTTACCAGCATGACGTCCTCTTTCAGGGAGTGATCTCTCCTGATAACAGGTCCAAAGAGTGTTAGATGAAGTCTCACCATCCCCAGTTCTAAGGAGCATTCTGCTATCTTTTCTCCAACATAGATTTGTTTGTTCTGGCTGTTCACAGTATCTTGACTGTTATTCACCAACATCGTAATTCAAATGCATTGATTCTTCTGCTATCTTCCTTATTCATTGTCCAACTTTCACATGCCTATGAGGTGATTGACATACCATGACTTGGGTTTCAAAGTGACTTCGTTTTCAAAGTGACATCCTTTCTCTGCTACACTCTCTAAAATGGCCTCTTGCAGTACATTTGCACAGTGCAATACATCCTTGGATTCCTTGACTGCTACTTCCATGCGCTTCTGTTAACTTTCTGCATATGGGATCTGCATATGGGATGCAGTTCATGGCACCCCGTGGGTGTCTGAGTAAAACTGTGCTCTGTATGGGGTTTAGAGGTTGATTTTTCAGAAGTTCATCACCAGCTTTTGTTTATCTATTTATTTATTTTCTGGGGTATCGTTGGATGGACTCAAACCTTTAACTTTTTAGTCAGCAGCCAAGTATGCTAACCATTTGTACCAGCCAGGAACTCTGGTTAACCCGAATTACTCAGTCCCCCCATTTGGCTAGGCTGGTGGACAATTTAATCTGTCTTCCTGAGGCTCTCACGCCCCTCATCAGTGATAAGCCAAAATTGATGCCAAGTGATATTTTACAACATTCAAGCAGCTGGGAATTTATAGACAACGAAGAAGAGGCATGTTAGGATGTATATCGCTAGGTTAGGTACAGTACTGATTGACATCCTATAAGGCAATATACCCTTCCCTTTGTGGTGGTACTCTTTCCTCTGGGTTTCATTTGCATCCCTACTGGACAAAAGAACATAAAAAAGGCCATTCTTGATGAAAACAAAAGGTCAAGCAAAAGGCAGGAGAGAAAGGAAAGATCACAGTGGATGTCAGAAGAGACTCTGAAACTTGCGATTCATTGGACAGCAGTGAAGCAAATGGAAGAAATAGTAAATTCGAAGAGCTGAATAGAAATTTCAAAAGGTATGAGAAGACAAAGTCAAATATTATGATGAGATGTGCAAAGACTTAGAGTTAGAAAACCAAAGAGGAAGAACATGCTCAGTCTATCTTCAACTGAAAGAACGGAAATTAAAAAATCCAGGCCTCGAGTTGTGATATTGAAATATTCTGTGGGCAAAATATGGAGTAATGCAAACAGCTTCAAAAGATGATGGAAAGAATACGCAGAGTCGCTGTATCCAAAGAACTACTATTTCAGGAGTGAGAACCAGTAGTGCCGAAGGAAGATGTCAAGTGTCACCGAAAGCATTAGTCAAAATCAAGGCTCCAGGAATTGAGGGAACACCAACATACATATTTCAACAAGCTGATGAGACACTGGAAGCACTCACTCCTTGATGTCAGGACATTTGGAAGACAGTTATTTGGGCCAACTGACGAAGAGATTCATATGTGTGCCCATTCTGAAGAAAGGTGACCCAACAGAGTACTCAAATTATAGAACAATATCCTTGATATTATGTGCAAGTAGAGTTTTGTTCAAGAACAAGCACCAATGGAGGTAGCACTACATTGACATGGAGCTACCGGAGGGTCAGGCCAGATTCCCAAGAGGACGTGGAACAAGGGATACTATTGCTGATGTCAAATGGATCTTAGCAGAAAATATCAGAAAGATTTTCCACTTGTGTTTTATTGACTATGCAAAGGCATTCAACTGTGGACAGCCTTGAGAAGAATGGGAATTGCAGAACACTTCATTGTGCTCATGTGGATGAATGTGTGCATGGGTCAAGAGATAGTGGTACCAACAGAACAAGGGCATACTGCAGGGTTTAACATCAGGACAGGTATGAGTCAGGGTTGAATCCTCTCAGCATGCTTGTTCAAATTGTACACTGAGCAAATCATCAGAGAAGATGGACTATGTGAAGAAGAGTGTGGCATCAGGTTTGAAGGAAAGCTTATTAACCATCTTGTGATATGCAGATGCAACAACCTTGCTTGCTGAAAGGGAGGAGGACTTGAAGCCCTTGCTGATGAAGATCAAGGACTGCAGCCTTGAGTATGGATTAAGACTCAAGGCAAAGGAGACCCAAATCCTCACAATTGGACCAATAAGTCACAGCATGCTACATGTGGGGGGAGGGGGGGGAGTTGAAGTTGACATGTTTGAAACTTGATGGCACTTTGCTTGCATTTGGTTTATAAAAACCTGCTTGGATGAGGGAATGGAAAGAAACACTCATGGAGGGGGCAAAATTGGACAAAATATGCCCCAGCCATGGGAATGCAAGTCTATGAGGGAAAAAGCATTGTGGAGTCGATTGATTTTGAGCTGAGTCTGAGAGAGAGAGGAATGGTAGAATGAATGGGCATTTCACACCGAGAAGATAACGAGAAATAAGGGTGAGGAGTCCCAGGAATTGAGGTAGGAGGTCTTGGAACTGGGAGGACAGGAGACGGAGTGCCGTCATTGAGAATTCAGCAGTTACGCAGGAAAGCAAGACATAGGGCAGAAAGGAAGGGGTGGTGATGAGACGCTGAATCAGCCCTAAACGCAGCATGTCCTGCAGATGTCCTGGAGATGAGGACTGGTTCTGGAGGCAGGCTAGACCAGTGACAAGAGCCCAAGGACACCCACATCCCCAACTCCGTTCTGTCGCCTCTCAGAGACCATTGCTGTAGAAGCACTCAAGGCCACAAAGCCCTCCATACGTGCAACAGAGACACTTGTAAGTCGTGTCATTATTACTCTGGTTGGACGACAAAACCTGACACCCAAATAGGTCCTGTTCTGTCTGACTATGCCTGAGATCGTTTTAAGGAGACTCTGGGGAGGTTGGTCCTTTGCAAAAATTACTGACTCATAACTAGAGTAACCTACCGATAAACTGGCTTTCTATTCTCTTAAAAAAAACATTTGTCAATGTAAGAAGCTAGCTTACCAGTTGGTCTCTTTGATTGATTATTAGAAAGTTGGTTTAAAAAAGATGTCTATAGGGATTCAATAGGTCCTGTTTCGTGAAATGTCTGTGCGCATACTTTGTCCAATTATTCTGAAGATAACTTTTGAAATAACCACTGTCATACATCAAAAGAGAGATGTCAAGTCCCTGCTCGGAGCAGTCAATGAACAGAGAAGATTATTGAAAGTACATGGATGTTAGAAGAACAAAACGCACCTCTTTCCTGGAGGAAGTACAGTCAAATGTTCCTTAGAAGCCAGATGACAAGACTCCATCTCAAAACTTTGATTAGGCTATCAGGAGAAACTCAACTCTGGAGTTAAGGAGAGGGTCCGTGAAACCAAGGACCCTCACCAGGTGAATTGGCCGAGTGGCTGCAACAATGACTCAACATAAGGATTGTGAGGTTGGCTCGGGACGGGACAGTGTTTTGTTCTGCTGTACACGGGCTTGCTATGAATTGGAGCCAACTCGGTGGCCCCTAACAGTATGCGCTGCCCATATTTTCACTGAGATGTTATCATTTTCTTATCAATTAATTTCAATTAAAAATGATAACATAATCATATTTTAATGTTTATGTTGAAATGACAAAATTGCCCCCAAACTTACATATAGCTTAATTAATTATCATAAGGTGATCACCTCTGATTATCACCATCAGATAAAGAAATACAACTTTGCCAGGGGACCCAAAAGTTCTCCATGAGCAATATTCCAGTCATAGCTCCTTCCTTCCCTCAGAAGTCTCAAGTATCCTTGTATTTACAGCGATCACTTCCTTGCATTCTTATATCATTTGTTTATAGTTTTATTGCTCAAAGTCTTTCCTTAAGACACTATAATTTAGCCTTGCTATTAAAAAATAAATTGATATGTCTTTTAAGTCTTTTTAAACCGACAAGTTCCACTTCAACTTCCTCTGATTCTTACAAATTTTCTGTTTAAGAATCTGAGCCTTTTAACCTGTAAAGTTCCCACAGTCTGAATTTTGTTGATTGCATATTCAAGGAGCGGTTCAGTACGCTCCTTTGAGCTCTCTAGTTCCTGCAAATTGGTGGTTACATCCAAAGGCTTGATTAGACTTAAGTCTGATCCCTTTGGCAAGATTAGAAATGGTGTTGTGCTTTTCATCAGGAGGCATCTCTCTGTGATGCTCGCAGCTGTTGATGTTTCAATGCCTAGATACACAAATTCACCGGGGGCTACAAAATGGGGAGGCTCGAATTCTATCATTTCTTTTTCAATTATTAGTTGGAAATGCTTTCATAAAGAGGTGTTTCCTCTCATTTATGATTTGGTTACCCAGTGGTTCACAAAAGAAAGAAAGGATGACTGTTTGGTTTTAATTTTTTTTGGTCTTTATATCTCTGTTTTTAAGATAAGATTTCTTTCATCCTCCAAAAGTGACCAGTCAGTATTTTCAAGTATCATAAAAAAAACCTAAACATGTAAACATCTTTTGAGTTTAAGTACATTACAATTATCACCATTATTAAAACCCAAATTGTCCCGACTTCTTCAGTATGACATGAACCTCACACTACTTGCCATTGAAATGGACAACATGCTCCTGTTTCTTGATACATTTCCTAGTACATCTAAATACAGAGAATCTTGTGTTTACATTTCCTGCCCCAAATCTGAACCCAGTTATTTCTCTAAAAAACTGATTTTTTTAAAATGTAGGAAATGATAGTCTAAGACATCAATGAGCAATGCTAAGAACAATCCTTCCTATTTTACTACATTGCTTGTAGTAAATTCAGTGGATAGAGCTAAGAACCTAGGCTGGAGGGACTTCTCTCTGTACACATAGTCAGGGGCAATGGTCGTTCAGAGGGTGAGGCTTTTGCTGCTAACCTCAAGCTTAGTGGTTCAAATCCACCACCTGCTCCCGGGGAGAAAGACGTGGCTGTCTTCCACAAGGATTTACAGCCTCAGAAACCCTAAAGGGGATCACTGTGAGTTGGAATGGACTCTGTGGCAGTGAGTTTTATTGTTTTTATTTTTTTAATGTATGTGGGAAAAATGAAACTTACGTGGAAGACTCTAGCTTTATTCCTGAGTGATGCCCCTTCTCCAGCCCGCGGAGACGTGCGTGTTGCCAAGGTGCTGAACAAGTTCCAACAAAGCTTCTGAAGGAAGACAGATGAAGAAGAAAGGTCTGGCGATCTGTCTCTGAAAAAGCCACCAGTAAAACCCCCGTGGATCACAGTGGTTGGAATCTCTAAAGCTGGTATGAGTCCGAGGCTAGCTCGATGACAAATAATGCAATAACATCTACAAGGGGCTTCTAAAAGTTCATGGAAAAATACTTTCCCTTTTAATTTCATTTCTCCAGAAATTTCCAATGCTCCCTCGTAGATGATCGGTCTACTGTAATGCTTGTTTTAGAAAGGCAAACTTGTTCAAACATAATTGTTATATGAGGGAACAATTTCCCCATAACACAAATTTTGTGCGTAGTCAAGGGCAACATCATCCAGTTCAGCGAAATGAACTGTACTACCCACCTAATGTGATCTCTATAAGAATACAAAAGCAGCAATAAATAAACAAAATAAATAAACCAGGACCACTCTTTTCCACCATCAAAGGGAAAGTGCAATCTATATTCAAGTGGCAATCACCAAATCTTGCAGAAGTGACTCCTTCCGGTGCTAACAGCAGATGGTTTGGTGTGCTCAGACATTGCTACCGTTTCCACGTCTTTCAGCTGTCAGACAAAGCTGCAAGTGCAGATGAGAAAGCAGCGAAATAAGCCCTAGCAGCCACATATAGAAGTCAACTGAAGAAGGCTGCACCCTGGATCATATTTTTATTTTGATGAAACAGGTATCTGTGAATATAAATGCATGCCTCATGGGGCCTACATCTCAAAGCAGAGAAAAGTAAAAAACCAAAAAAAAAAAACCCAACCACATGACCCAGGATTAAAGACTAGAAAATATCTCTTAACGAGGGTAGTCGGTGCCAATGCGAACAGAGGACAACGAGCAATGCTGACCTCACACCTGACATTGCAACTTCATACTCTTTCTTCCTCCATTTTGCCATCACGGACACGCCGCCACCCTGCCCAGCACCCACCTCCAGAATCCGATCTCCCTGAAGGAAACATGCCATATTGATGGAACTACTTGTATATTTTAAAACGATTTAACCTGTATAGAACTATGCTACCATTTCAATTAGAGTCTATATTTCTTTTTATGTGCCCTAATGATCTTTTTGAGTGTTGTGCCTTTGCTCTTATATTTCCCATGAACCAAGTGGCTTTAATGATGTGAGTTTGCGTTTTTTCAGTGATTTTTAAGAGCACATATCTCATGATTTAGCAGAACTGAACACACATACATGTGCACACACACTTATGTATACCTCACAAGTTCCTACTTTTTCCAATTCCATTTCAGGATAAAATTTTCACTTAGCCTCCTCTATCTCTATCCCATCCCACAACCCCACTGCCCTACACGCAAATTCAAAAATTCTTCTTCTCAAAAACAGAAGGCTCGGAAGGTCAATTCTATGTGCGTTTTTTGCTAATAGTTGCCCACAACTAAACTCCTATTCATGGCAGCCCCTGTTACAGTGCAGCCAGACATTGCCCAGCCCGGCCCCAGATCACGGTCACTGCTATACTGGCGTCCATTGTGGTGGCCACTATATTTTGAATGCTTTCAACCTAGGGAGCTGGTCTTCCACCAATCTACGGTTGTGATTCATAGGATTTCCACTGGCTAATTTTCAGATAATAGATCACCAGTTTTCAGAAGCCTATGGATAACAGTGGAAGCCCTAAATCGATTTGTGGGGTCCCCACATTGATTAAGCCTCTGGCGAATCCCTTGTGTGTCCAGGGATGTGAATAGCCTTGCTATCAGATAGCGTTGTAAAATTGATCACCATAGACATAATTTGGTTAAAGTGTAACACCTTATCATTTGATCTCTCTTTTGGTCTATTTTACAACTGTTTCTGTTTTTCGATATTGTCTGCTTTCTTTTCAATTGAGGTTTTTCGCTGTTTGGTTTTTATCATTATTGTTATCTTCTTGTTTCTTGTTTTTGTTTGGTTTGGTTTTCTGTATTGAAATCCAGGGTAGGTACATCTATAGAGAGGGTAACTGGATTAATAATTACCTTGGCGGATGGCATACCCAGGAACTCCTCTGGTGGCATAGTAGGTTATGTGTTGGGCTGCCAACCATAACATCAGCAATTCAAACCACCTCCCAACTCCTTGAGGCAAAGATGAGGCTTTCTACTTCCATAAATAGTTACAGTCTTGGAAACCCCCAGGGAAGTTCTATACTGCCCTCTGGGGTCACTCTGAGTCAGAATTGATGGATGGCAGTGAGTTTGGTTTCGAGAGGAGTAGGTCGGGGTAGGTTGGGGGGCCATGGGGGGCTAGCAATAATGAAATAAAGAAGATGTTCTGAAATGGATGGTGGCAATGCGCACAACTCTCCTTGCTATAACCGAGCTATTACGTTCTATGAAAACAATCGCTTTTTACATTGAAATGAGGATAATTTTATTTTCCATACAGAAAAGCTGAGTCAATTTAAGGAAGTAATGTATAAAAACACTTAGCACAAGTATGGTAATATGTAGATAAATAAACAATAGATTTTAATAGCATCTCAATGCTGCTGCTGCTATTGCTACTGATTATGTATAGATAACACAAACATACACCAGTCCCTAAACTTTCCCACACACCTGAAAACAGAAATCCACAGAGCGCTCATCTCTACTCTGTAAGACATGAAGCCCCCATGAGCCAGGATTAACTTGACAGTCAAAGGTTTGGCTGTTTAACTTTTTAATTCCCTAACAATTTTCTTAGAGTTATTTAAACTCTAACCATGTCTACTTGTGTGGTCTTTTTCAATGGTCCATACATAATACCTTACAGGGTTCTGCCAGTGGTTGTATCTCAAGATGAGTTGACATGCCTCACATTCATTCATTCATTCATTCATTCAAAGCAGCGTCAATGAGGTTGGGTGCAGATTAAGGGACTGATGTTATAACTGCTTAGTAGGATGAGAGAAGCACTGGTAGTACTGTGGTGAAGCGCTAGACTGCTAACCGAAAGACCACAAGTTTGAAACCACCAGCCACTTCTCAGGAGAAAGAGATGGCTGACGCTGTAAAGAATACACCTTTGGAAAACTTATGGGGCAGTTCTGCTCGGTCTTATAAGGTCCCTGTGAATTGGAGTCAACATGACAATGGATTTGGGTTTAAGTAGGATGATGGAAGAGCCATGGAGCTTGCGTTACCATCTGAAATGCAGGGTTCAACCAGAAAGATGACACTTCTATCAAGAGGCTTGGCCGTTCTAATTGTGATTCATGAAAACAGTCAAGATTGGGAGGTCCCTCCTGAGGGAACAGCTTTCTACCACCAAATTCAGTGCATATTTGCAAGATAATTGAGCTAGGTCAAGGCTGTCATACAAAACCAGGGAACAGAGCTAAACAAATGCAAGTACTGTACAGGGGACGGTCTCACCCATGATCTGGATGCCTCGAGGATGCCGAAATCAATTGAACAGCCCAGCAGCAAGCCAGCAGTAGCAAAACCACCTATTTGAATTTGTTGTTTTGTTTTGTTTTTCTCCATGAAGCATTCAGGCCTGACGTTGGGCGGTGAGGGCTAACAGCTTATAAATGTCTTCTCTTGCTTCCTGAGCAAAAACCAAAACCAAAATTCACACACCCAATAAATGGCATATAAAGACACCTATCTTATAAATAAACTTGGGAACATATTCTGGAATAGCTCATATAAAACATCACCCTAAAGCCTCAACGGGGAGTCCGTGGATTTTATTTTATGTGCAGCCTGTTGTTTCAAGGGAGAGAAGGAGTCAAATAGTAAACCCCGGCCTTCGGGAAGACGCAGATACTAAACAGGAGCAGGCCGCTCGTGCCTGTTGGCAGTGAATCCTCCAGCAACTCTGGCCCATTAATCTTTTTTTGTTTTAGCTCCCCACCCCATTTTTGGCAGTCAAACTCCTCAGTGCACCTGCTAGAAAGCAGAGTCCCTGGTTGTGTAACTCATTCCAATTTAGAACTCCAAGAACTCTAAGAATGACCACTTTCACAGCCCAAGCTACCTTTGATAGACCCAGAAAGCCAAGCTCCAAGCCTTTCCATGCAGCTTGTCTGCAGAAAAGCCAGAACCAGCCAGGTTGCTGCTGGAAAATTGCAGCTGTGCTCGCAGATCTCATGTGCTTCTCATGTTACAGGTGATTCAAATGGAAGCCAGCCCTGGGAAGGCCAGGTGGACAAGTCACGGATTCTTAGAACTCATGAAGGCCTCTTGTTAAGATATAGATCCTGCTTCACTCCATATATACGGTATCTTATTAAAATATTGACTCTGATTCAGTATATGTGGGCTGGAAATGAAAATTCTCCATAGCAGGATCCAGCCAGTATGAACTGCCCAAAGCCCTGGTATAACTGGGCTTCAGAAGATGGAGACCTATCCATACCCACAAAGACAACAAATCATCATAAATCAGAATGCATGGCTACTGAGTCTTCTCCGCCCAACAGCTATCCCATGTAGGTTTTCTGAGGCTGTAAACGTCTATGGGAGCAGCAGTCTCATCTTTCTCCCACAGAGCGGTTGGGGGATTTGAACAGAAGACTTTGTGGCTTGCAGCCCCAGGCTTATCCGGCGCTGCCACCAGGACTCCAGAACAAATCAATAGTGCATTTTAGTTACCTAAAGAAAACGATACAGAACAATTTTAAAGTGTGAGGGCTGCCATAATCTCATAAGGAAAGTCAACCTGTGGCTTTGGTACATGAATTAATTAGTATTTAAATAATAGATCTGAATATCAGTTATACATTACCATAAATTACTTGCTTCCCAAACAGCTTCTTTTGCTATTATTAATAATTCTAGCTACTGATATTCTGTCATTACAAACCACAGTTTTTCCCTTGGATGTACCACCTAGCAGGGTTACAATGTAAAGTCAAGTCCCCACTCAAACTAATAAAGTTGCCCATTGCCCCCTTTCCTGATCTGCTAACCCTTCAGCTCTAACTTGCTTTTCAGACTCTGTAACCTTTTCCAGAGAAATGTCAGAGAGTCACTGGGTTTAGTACTTGCTGATGTAGTTCAAACTACCATTGATATTAAAACACACGTTCAAGAAAATGCCTGCGGCCACAGTTTCTGTTTTGGGGCATAACTTCCTCCGATGAAATCACTCGCTGACCTCCTCCGATGAATGACCAGCCTGGTCACCGGGGGAGGCAGAGCTGGCTTCCTTGCAGATGACAAAAGT
>NW_022103915.1:39846215-39848542 GCF_000313985.2 Echinops telfairi
GGAGCGCTCCGATGTGCCGGCTCTGCTTTCTTTCTCAAGCCTTTCAGCAACTCCTTGAAGTAAACAGCTTTTGTTCCCATTCGACCAAGAGAGAAACTGGGACACAGGTAAGGTTCGGGTCACAGAGCAGCAAATGACAGATCCCAGGATATCTGCCCAGGGGACTGCCTAAGGAGTCGGCACTGTTAAGCACCCTGCTAAATTGCCAAAGTGCTGTTGGCATCCTTGGGACCCTGTCTTCTCTCCCGTTTCAGTGAGGTGGGTCTAACCACCCAGAAGAAAATTGCCTCAACATGTCCTAAGACTCACTTCCCTTCTACCACACATCCCTCCAAAGCTGGCTACAGGGGGAGGGGCCGGGGCAGCACTGGTGCCTCTTCACCCCTCCCCCTTCTCACCTTCCTCCCCCAGGTCCTCCAAAGGCGACAGCAATAAAACAGGAAATAAAAAGCAGAAAAAGCCCATATTCTTTGGCTGATCAGCCTCCGTAATAAATGCTACAAGGTGGAACAGAAATGAATTTATGAACTATCTGAGCTGCAATTTCTGGATTTCAAAGTAATTCAGTCGTGGGGAAATGTCAGTTCCAATTGAAGAGGAAAACAAACTTCCAGTGTCTCGGGTTCCCCAACCTGAGCAAAGGCTGCGGTAATAAATATGGTAATGGAGGGCCCCAGCGGGCCTGGTGCCGGGCTCAGTGGCCCTGTGTGTCTGTGGACCCGTGCCCATGCAAACCTTCCACTCCTCAGCATGCCCGCCTTCTCACACCCTCTTCTTCGGTGCCCCTTCTGGCCTCTGTGAATGGGTGTTGATATTTTGACCCCTAGCCAGTCTGCAGAATTCAGACTCCTGAACATGCGGGGTGGGGGAAGAGCCTGCTGTGCTGTTGAAAGCAGGGGCCATCACAAATCCAGACAGCAAAAACCAACCGTATTGATCAGAGGAGGCCAGCACATTCAGAAAGTTCTCCTGAATCAATGGGCGCTGAGTCAAAGGGACCCCAGCCAGGCCAGGCGCCTGACAGACGCGGCTTCTCACGGACTTTTCCTGGGTTGCCACATTTGTGGGTAGCCTGGTCTGGATAAGGATGTCCCGGCGCTGGACATGCCAGTAAATCACAGCAACTCATCTTGTGGATTGGGTTTTATTGGCTCATCCATTGCAGGACTGTCTGTAATTGCTTAGAGAAAAAATGCCTTCATTTCTTGGATTACAAATTAGCTAAGAACTCTGTGTCTCCTTATGCACTCTTTGAAGTCTCTGGGTGGTGTGCGTGGTTAATGTGCTTGGCGACAAACTCAGGCTGGAGATCCCGGTGCACCCAGATTAAGTAACCAGAGGTGCTTCTGAAGGAGGCCGCTCATTGAAAACTCAATGACAGACAGTTCTGTCGTGACACACACGTTCTCCAAGAGAACCACTCAATCTGATAGCAACTGGTTTTAAAATTCACAGAGCAGACCCAATTGGTTGCCTACCCAATCGCCCTTTCTCCTTCCCTTTTAGCAGGGCCACAATTCTGCCTCAAGGTGGCGATGTGCTTACGCCAAAGAATGACTCCTGATGGATCTAAGCCAATTATACCATCCCATCCCCTTCTTCCAAGGAAGAGCCCAGGGTGGACATGGACCTGACTGGACACCGAGAGCTGAGGTGAAGTCCACTGGGTAAGAGTCTCATAACGTGAGGAGAAAGGGTCCCCCCCACCCGCCCCATTTTGTGCTTGCGATGGTGGGTTGTGCTAACTCTGGGAACATGAAGGGCGACATTACTGACCAAGCCTGGACTTTTTTAATAGCTATCTCCTAGCCCCTTGCTGGAGTCACTTACCTTTGAACTTTCTGCTACATGAAAAAATTAAGTACCGTGTATACTCAATTATAAGCCGACCCGAATATCAGCCGAGGCACCTAATTTTACCACAAAAACTGCATTAAAAATGTGCTGAAAAACTTGGCTTACACACGAGTATATATGGAATCTTTATTTATTACGTGGTTATAAGGCTATTCTGGATGCTTTGTTTGGGATTTGCGGACATTGTTGTTGTTTCACAGCTGGAATTATTCCTAGATACAACATATGGCTTTGAATTTTGTCTCTAAATACAACTAATTTGTTATTAATAAATACCCGAACTTTGTATTACCCTAAACAACTACTTAACACAGTTTTCTTAGGGACTGAAATGTTTATTGGCACTAGTGATCTACTCATTCAAATGAGGATTGTGACACTTTTATTTTTTTAAATTATTTTATTGAGGGCTTGTACAATTCTTATCACAGTCCATACATACATCCATTGAGTCAAGCACATATGTACAT
>NW_022103915.1:39851100-39869357 GCF_000313985.2 Echinops telfairi
TGAGTGGAGGCCAATGTCCATCTGCTGCCTTAATACTAAACCTATAAATATATGCACATAGATCTATTTCTCCACCCTCCTATATAAATATGTTTACATATGTACATGCCAGTATTTAGATCTCTATAAATACCCTTTGTCACCTAGTCCTTTCCTCTATTTCTTTTTACTTTCCTCTTGTCCCACTATCATGCATAGCCTTCATTTGAGGTCAGTTTCTTTCAGTTACATTACTTCTTTTGTTTATTAATCAGTGCTCAATCCTTCTTGTGTCTCCTTACTCTTCTGAAGAACTGTCAGGGTGAAACTAAGGCCTCTTTCCCTACTTTGGGGGACTGATTGACCTGTACAGTAAGCAGAGGATGGCTCCCTAGACATGTCTGTATTCTATTTCTGGTAAATAAAGTGTTAAGCCTCCAGATGCTATTCATTTCACTAGGATACAGACCATGAATTTTGTGAATGAAGCTATGCCAATTTACTGAGTTGTCTCATGAGACAATGATCTTGCGCCTTCAAAGCCCAAAGACAAATGTTAGAAAGTGCTTGGTTAAGGCTGAGGAGTCTACTTATTGGTGTTTCCAATGAATACAGGAGGGGGCTACAAAAAGCCCATGGAGAAAAAAAATGGAATTGAAAGATAGTGGAATATTTCCATGAACTTTTGAAATGACCTTGTATGTGCCTGCATTCACATTTTTGTGTTTATATGTGTTGATAGATACTGCTATCTGGTCTCACCTGTGTGCATATCTATACTCAGCACATATGCCAATTTGCCTATACAACCCACATGTGTTCAAACACATTTTCATTTTTGTTATGCTCACTATAAGGATCCCTAGTGGACAGTGGGTCCAGCACTGTGCTACTAACTATAAGGCCACTGACTCAGATCCACTAGCCACTCTGGGTGAAAGATGAGGTTGCTACCCCCATAAAGATTTACATTCTAGTAAACCATAGAGAGTAGTGTACTCTATCCTATAGGGCCACTGTAAATCCAAGCCAACTTGACAGCAGGGGGGGAGGTAGGGAGGGGAAGGGTGCTCACTGCCCACATTTGATGCCACTTTCCCAATCGTCAAAAGGAACTAGTATCTACGGGTATCAGTAGGAAACCCTGGTGCCATAGAAGGCTTGGTGTTGGGTAGCTGACCACAAGGTAAGCAGTTCTAAATCACCAGCCCATCCCAAGGAGAAAGATGAGGCTTTCTACTCCTATAAATATTTACAGTCTTGGAAACTTACAGGAGAAGTTCTAGTCTGTCCTATAGGATCTCTGTGAGTCAGAATCAACTTGATAGCAATGAGTTCGTTTTTATGTTTGACTCTGTGTTAGTATGAGTAGACTAGAGAAACAAATCCATGGACACACATATGTGTATAAGAAAGGGATTTATATACAAGAGCAATTGAACATTGAGAAAATATCTGCCCAGTCCAGATCAAGATCATAAGTCCAATATTAGCCCATATGCCTGATACCAATCTATAAAGTCCTCTTCAGACTCATGAAACACATGCAATGATGCTGAATGCAGGACCATCACAGGCCAGTGGGTAGAAAGTCCTTGGATCCAGTGTCATTGGAAACATCTCAGCGCTGGCAGGGGTGTCTGCATCAGGGTGGGTCCATGTGTCTCGTCAGCTGTTATGTCTCCCAGGGTGTGTGTAGAGAGTCTCCCACCTCCAAGGAGGAAGTACCAGATTTCCCAGAATTCTCAGGAGAAGGCCATGCCCACACAGAAGCCTCATTGGCTCTAATCCGATTGTCAGACTAACTCTACCCCTTCACTCATAATCCTCTCAAATTGATCATTATATAACTACCACAGACTCTATAGAGTATATTTTTTTCCCTGTCCCTACCCCCTATGACCTGAAGACTGGTCTAGATCTTTTATCAATTCTTTTCTTCTTATATAAAAGGATTCATATATTATTTGCACTCATCTACTTGACTTATCTCACTCAGCATTATGCATCCCAGGTCCATCACGCTATAACGTGTTTCACAGCCTCATCCTTGTTCTGGATGGTTGAGTAGTATCCCACTGTGTATATGTACCACATTTTTGCTTATCTATTATTTTTGATGGATACTTGAGCTGCTTCCATTTATTTGCTACTGTAAATCAAACAGCAATGAGCATAGGTGTGCACATTTCTGCTCACGACATTATTTTTAAGTCCTTATTTAGTGTGTCTATGCCGCCGCTCATTTGTTACTTTGTTGATGGCTTGTATTTTGATAAGATTCTAGAAGCTATGCTACTAGTATTTCAAATACCAGCAGGATCACTTATGGCAGGCAAGGTTTACGGGATCTTCCAGATTAAGGCAGACAAGGAATAAGAAACAGGCAGACCACTTACGAAACATTAGCACTTAAAACCTGATGAAGAGAGGCAGAATATTGTCTGATAGAATGCCAGGAAATGAGTCCTTTAGGCTGGAAAGCACTCAAAATATGACTGAGAAAGAGCTGCCTCTTCAGAACAGAGTCCACCATAATGATGCGGAGGGAGCAAAGCTTGGGGGACTTTCATTTGCTGATGGGGCATGACTCTAAATTACAAGATATATACGCAAATATACACTAATAATTAGAACAAAATATGGATCTAGGAAAGTGGAAAGTTAACAAAACCTGAAATAGAATGCATAATATATATATATATATATATATATCTCGTAGCATTAATGTGTGGAAATGGACTAGCATTCATCATTTTTAACTAGACATTCATATGGGTTTTCTACCAGGAATGACAAATTGAAAAGGAATGCCTTCACATTCATTGTCAAAACCAAACAAAACATTTCAAGATCTGTCTTGAAGTACAATGCTATCCGTGATAGGATAAGATTCGGCACCTCCAAGGAAGACACGTTAATTCAACTATCACTCAAATTTATGCACCAACCCCTAACACCAATGATAAAGAAATTGAAGAATTCTACCACCTTCTTCAGTCTGAAATTGGTGAAATGTGCAATCTAAATGCATTGTTAGTTACCAGTGATTGAATATGAAAGTTGTGGGCAGGCTCGTATCCTTTCACCTTATTTATTCAGTCTGTATGCAGAATGAATCATCTGAGAAGTAGAATTATATGAAGAAGCACCTAGCCCAGGATTGCAGGAAGACTCCTTAAAAAATGAAGTTGTCTAGGATTTCATTTCACAGTGGTCCTGTAAACAGAAGTCAAAAAATTAATGGATGATTGCATTGAACAAATCTGCTGAACAGACTTCTTTGAAATGTTAGAGAGCAAAAATATTGCTTTGAGCACTCAAGTACACTTGACCCAAACCAGGATACTTTCAGGTGTCTCCCATGCACGTGAGAGCGGAACAACGCATAAGGAGGACCAGAGGATTCCGGCATTTGAATGATGGTGTTGGCAACGACGATTGAAAGCACCAGGGACTACCAGAAAAACAAACAAATGTGGTGTGGAGAAAGTATAGCCAGAATGTTCCTTAGAAGCAAGGATGGTGAGCCTTCATCTCACACGTTTTAGATACGTTCACACGTTTTGGACACATTATCAAGAGGGTCCGGTTCACAAAGAATGAGAGAGTGTTTGGTAAGGTCTAAGCTCTTACTGAAATGGAATCAATTCTGATTCATAATGACCCTGTAGGACTGGGGAGAACTGTCTCTGTGGGTTTCTGAAATGAATTCTTTACATGGAATTAGAAAGCCTCATCTTTCTCCCGAGGAGTGGCTGGCAGTTTTGAACAGCTGACGTTGTGGTTAGCAGCCCACTACATAACTATTACACCACCAAGGCTCTTTGGTAAGGTACAGCATCAGCAAGAATGAGGACGATCCTCCATGAGACGAATGGACATAAGGCTTCAGGAATGGGCTCTAACAGAGTCACTGTGAGGCTGGTGCCCAACAAAGCAGTGTTTCATTCTCCTGTTGTGCAAAAGGTGGCTATGAATCAGAGCCAACTCAATGCCACTGAACCACAGTGGCTAATGACCACGAGCATCGTTTAACATATTTGTTGGCTACTGGGATGTCCTCTCTGGCGAAGCTTTTGTTCATATGCTTTGCCCATGTTGGGATGGGTTGTCTTTTTGTTTTTGACTTGTTACAGTTTTCTATAGATTTTAAAGCTTATACACTAATGGAATACAGTGCATCATTTCCAATCTCTTCCATTTGTAATGGAAATGCCTACTTTGTGCCTACTCTACTATTGTACTTTAGAAGCAATTAACATGTTCTATATTCACAGATGCACAGGAAATTTGCCCCAGGATGGAATTTGTACTTGTAGTGATTTAAATCTTGTATCTAAAGTATACTGGACAGTAAAAGGATGGATCATGGGGCTTTTTGTTTTGTTTTTATCCATTTTGCAACTCTGTGGCACGGGTCTTCAGATTACGTACATCTAAAGTTATTATGGAAAGTGACATGTCTGCCGCAATCATCCTACTATTTGTATTTTTGAGTGTTTTATATCTTCTTTAGTTTTGTGTGTGTTTGTTTTTGTTTTTTCATTCTGATTTTTCAGTTTTTGTTTGTAGTTGACTACTTTATTGTGAAAAGATCATCCAGTTTTGATAGTAGGTTTTGTGGTTCTTTTTCATGAAAAGTCAGCCCCTACTTTTATTGTCCATAAGTTAATAGACTTTATTTTTATATCCTTTTATCCAGGAACATAATTCTTTAAGTCCATAGATCAATATTAAGGGGAATTTCTTTGCCAAGTCATGATCCACATTGTCATCATAAAAAAGGAAGCACTTCAAGGGGTTTTTAGAGCCAGCCAGAGGTACTGCAAATACACGTGCTACGTTCTCTACATGTCCCACCAAATTTATTAGCCACTTTCGGCGTTTTCATGATTAAAAGTGACCCTCTTGATATACAGCCAGAAAATACTATTGAGTTTTAGACTATATAATCCAATTCATGCATTTCCAGATGAGGGGACTGAGGACAGGCTGCTGACAACTCTTGCGCATCCAAAGGCCCCCCGGGTCATAGGACATAGAATGTATAAATTGTAATACTGGATTTCTTCTTTAAATCGCTTACATAAACCTTTATACCATCTAAAGTTGCTTCTTCAGAAAAGTTGAGGCAAAAAAGGAGTCAGTTGGTTTCAGATGATGCAGCCGCTACACAACTAGGACTAGAACTGATGACTGTCACCCCCAGTCCAGGGTTAATTTCTAGAAAGCAGGAAGTATCAGGAGAGGAGACTAATACTGGTGCTGCCTCCCCACTGACTTGTTTTCAGGACTAAGCAGAATGATTTGTGTGGAAAAAAATGTTTTTTACTTGAATTTATTTTTTGGCAGGTTATAGAGCAGGCCTTTATCTTCACTAATCAAAAATATATATCTATCAATTTCTATCGTGGCTTCCTCAATAAAGGACAGAGTTGAATGCATGGCCCAGTAACCAAATGGCCCATGAAGCCCCAAATATTTCCTACCTCGCTCTCCATGATGGCGCTTGGAAATTCTCTCAGCTAATATAACAGAGAGCCACAAATTACTACGTGAATAATAATTTCACCTTAAAATGCTAGGAAGAAGAGCCCAAACAAAAGTGTAAGGTTAGTGAGATTATTACTTTCATTTATTAAAAAAAAAAAAAAGACAGTTCTTGAAATAGAAAGAGACGGCACCGATGGAATCTGATCTACTTCTCTTATACTACAAACGAGAAGACTGGAGCTCGGTGGGGTAACACTACTTATTTGAGGTCATCTGGCCAATGACCTGAGTCCTAATGTAATGAAAACTCTCCGTACTACATCAAATTGCTATAGTCCTTTGCTCTTACCTCTGCTTTGGGGGCTCAGCAAGAGTTATATATTTTCCTCACTTTGGAGATGGAGGAACTCATGGCGCACAAATGTGTGATCAGAGAGTAGCTGGATCCCTAAACTGTGGACCCCTTCAACTCTTTACCAGGAAGAAGCAGGAGGAGAGAGTCATGCAGATGCTGGCCCTGTAGGTTAGGGAGCCATGTGTCAGTTAGGCACGGGGGAGCCCTTACACATTTGCTCTGCTCGTCTTCAGCTCTTCACACGTGTCTGAAAATATTAATTAGGCTCCCAAACAGGGGTGATGGAGCTGAATAAATAATTTCAAGTGCCCTGAAAGCCATCCATCTGAAGGCAGTCTAGTCAAATCATATTAGGGCTTACATTCAGCACATGCCACTCATCCCTTCTTATCTGCCACTGTCAGCAGCATGTCAGCAGCTGGAAGTGCTTAATCCATATTCCTTTGGCTCTTCGATTTCCTCTGGGTGCTGAGAAGAGTTAGACAACCTTCAAAATAGGGCCAGCCAACCTCTGTAAGTCACTGAGCAGAGCCGCTGTCTCTGGCTGATTATACCCTCTGTTCTCTGAAAAGCATGTTGCAAGATGGAGTCAGGGGGAATAGATCAATTTTATCCTGGGGCCCTCTGATCCAAAGGCTGGTGTTCCAGCTTTAAAGTTACCTCCCCTCCGGTGAGCTTCCCAAGTTCTCATCTCACCGGCCACTGGACAACACAGAGTCTGGTGAACAAGGATGGAACTCACTTCTGTTCTGGTTGCGGTTCTCTCCACAAGCTCCGCTCCCATGACCCATAGTCCTTTTCAGAAGCACTTATCACTGTCCCGCTGCTCCAGCTACCAAAGAGACTGCAGATCTGAAGATTTGCTCCAGTCTTTAAACAACCACTTCTCCTTAGACACCACCCTCCACCCCGCCCCCTTACAGCACTTTGGCTCTTTCTTTGCATTGGCCTTTCTATCAAGTCACTGAAAAGAAAGCCCCCAGATCCTGCACCAGTGGGCACTGGAGGCTGACCAGTTGTCATTCTCTGCACACTGAAAAAGAGCACCTGTCAGCATTTCAACTTGGGTTGACTCTCTTTTACCTCGGGGTGCGAGTCCCCTGTCTCATTTCTTGTTAGTAAAAGCCTCGTTTCTTTTTTTTAATACCATCTTCTTTACTGCCTTCCCCATCTCCACTTTTGAGAAGGGAACCGTCCTGTGTTCCAAAAGCTTCAGGTGTTTTCATCCCTCCAAGTCCTCCCTTACCATAGTTACTACCAGGTCTTGAAGCATTCATGTGAAGAGGACGTACAGAAGTTGGTCTTATTCCATGATGCTCACCTTCCCAACACGATTGCTGAAGACAAAGTGGTTGCATAAGCAAATGTGGTGAAGAAAGCTGATGGTGTCCGGCTATCAAAAGATACAGCATCTGGGATCTTAAAGGCTTGAAGATAAATAAGCAGCCATCTAGCTCAGAGGCAACAAAGACCACATGGAAGAAGCACAGAAGACTGTGCGATTACAAGGTGTCAAAGGGAGGAGGTATCAGGCATCAAAGAACAAAAAACCATATCATTGTGAATGAGTGCAGAGTGGGGACCCAAAGCCCATCTGTAGGCAACTGCACATCCCCTTACAGAAGGGTCACAGGAAGGAGATGAGTCAGTCAGGGTGCAGTGTAGCAACGATGAAACATACAACTTTCCTCTACTTCCTAAATGCTTCCTACCCTCCCACCCCCACTATCATGATCCCAATTCTACCTTACAAATCTGGCTAGACCAGAGGATGTACACTGGTACAGATAGGAACTGGAAACACAGGGAATCCAGGACAGATGAACCCCTCAGGGCCAGTGTTGAAAGTGGTGCTACCAGGAGGGTGGAGGGAAGGTGGGGTAGAAAGGGGGAACCAATTACAAGGATCTACATATAACCCCCTCCCTGGGGACAGACAACAGAAAAGTGGGTGAAGGGAGACATCGGACAGTGTAAGACATGACATAATAATAATAATTTATAAATTATCAAGGGTTCATGAGGGAGGGATGCGGGGAGGAAGAGGAAAAATGAGGAGCTGATACCAAGGGCTCAAGTAGAAAGCAAATGTTTTGAGAATGATGATGGCAACCAATGTGCAAATGTGCTTGACACAAAGAATGTATTATGGATTGTGATAAGAGTTGTACAAGCCCCCAATAAAATAATTAAAAAAAAAAGAAGTTAGCCTTACCATGCCTGAGGACTAAAACCATGCCTTCCTGTAGGTCTGTTATTCTGCCATCTACAGGGAAGATGTGGTTAGAGCACTTGGACTATTAAGCTTCTTCTGACTTCAAATCTACTAACAGAGATCTAGTTTTGCAATAGGAGCCATGGTGATGGAGTGAGTTACACTTGGGCTGCTGGCTGCAAAGTCTGCAGTTCTAAACCACTCCAAAGCAGGAAGATAAGGCTTTCTACTACCACAGAGATTTAGTCTCAAAAACCCACAGGGGTTTCCCTGGAGTCACTCTGAGTCAGAATCACCTCAGTAGCAGCGAATGTGGTGTTTCGGTTCTTTGAGTTTTTCAGAAGACCAAAGAGTACCAAACAATGAAGGCTATGCAGCCTCAAACCCCAGGGGCAACCCCAGGAAATCACGTAGCACTTGAAAAACAGTGATCTGCGCAATACTGCTCTTGGCTGCAGGGGCCGTACTGACTCTCCCAAAAGATCCTGTTGGCACCCAGACAAACATTCTATTCATTTACCAAATCAGTAAAACAGAGTGAGTTTTATGGTCATATTTTACCCCTGGCATTAAAAAAATGAAAGTTTATGACCTTCAATAAAGACTTCTCTCTATTGAGAACTCAGTTGGGTACATGTTGTTTTAAACTCCAGCATCCTCCAGTAAGATTTACATTCTTGTTTTGCTTAAGATTCACATTTTAATGTGGCAATAAAAGCAAGTGCGATTCTTATTGCGAGGGATCCTATTTAGTTAATTATCTGGCCCCATACCGCAAATCACTGCACCGGGTTTCTTATACCAGAAAAAGCTGCTAGCTCTCCATCTCCTCCCAGGACTCTAAGACTTGTCTTGAAGAAATTGGAGCTAACATTAGAAATGATTGGGAAGGAGAATGGGAAAAAGGCAATTGTCCTACACTGTTCAAATCCCCCAAAGTTTACAGCGTATGTACCAATTGCTTTGTTTTGTTTTTCTCCTTACTTTGTTCAGAGGGCAGTGTGGTAGAGGGGCAGTGCCCAGCTTCTGCAGTCAGGTTGTGAATCCTAACTGTGTTCTTTACTAGCTCTGTGACCTTGGGCTTGTTACTTAACTCTCTGACTCTCCAGTCTCAACCTCCACCTCTATAGATGATAATTATGCTATCTAAAACTCTTGGCTTTGAAAATTAAATTAGGTAATGCATTTAAAGGATCTGGCACACACAAAACGAACGGGCAGTAAATGTTGGATCTTGCCCTGACAGAAGCTGACAACCTTGAGAAACTCCAGCACAAGGTGCGTGATGCTTGCCAGGGATCACTAGAGCTTCAGGCAAGCAGTGAGGTTACCAGGCACAGACAAGCCAGCATTAGGGGGTTATAGAGTCAGAAAAGAGACTGGGGAGCACAGAGCAAGGAGTCTATCAAAATCAGGCCCAAATGAGGCCCAAAGTCACACAGAGAAGAGGTGAGAGGCACAAGGGAAGAAAAAAGTAAGGCTAGTTATTGATCCAGTTACCGTCTGGAGAATTTCCTGTTGGAAGTGAGGCTGGCCCGGCATCATGAGTATAAGAAACTGGGCTGCTTCACTTGAGAAGAAAAGTTGGGTGGGTGAGATTGAAGCAAACCAAGTAAGGAAGTCCTTCTGCAGAGCCATACAGCATAACGCTTGACTGGTCCCTAAATAGGCATTGGTCCAGTCTTCTTCATCCACAGTGTGAATGGGTAGTGCAGAGAGAAGTCCTGACCATCCAGGAGGGTAGCTGTCATGTACTGATGCCACCATCAGTTCAGGAGGAGCATTTTAGGTTATGACAATGATCTGGACATCCTTGGGGTTGTCGGATGGGTTTTATCTCTGGTGTCAACTCTGAATACATGACAGTGTCTAGAACATTGTGCTGAGAAATATTGTAAAGGCCATGTTTGAGAAAGAATGCTGTGATTGATTATTTATGCTTGTCAGGGATTTCGGAATGATAGTTGAAGGCATGCTTGCCACCTTCTAGATATCTTTTGGATGTAACAGCTTGAAGTGAGGCAGCCAATTCCTCCTAGCTGGTAGGTGGCTAACCTATAAGAGGTTAGTGGAAGCATTCATTCATTCATGTATTCAGTGGTCTTAGAATAACTTCTATCAACAGTACTGATGTTATGGGAAACTGTAGGATCTGTATCATGGATTGAATTGTATCCTCTAAAAATGTTTGTCATGATTTTCAGTATAGTGTGGTTGCCTTCATTTTGTGATCTGATGTAATCATCCTCCATCTTGTCACATGTATTGTAAATCATAACCTCTTATGTAAATGAGGTAGGGTCAGGATGGGTTGTATCTTGCAAGTCCTCCCCTTAGTCACATGACATCCATATTCAAGTACACAAGTCACTTACTTACTCATATCACAGCCTCGTTTGAGTCATACTTTTTCTCTTCTACGAGAAAAGGGAAAAGAGAAACCTGGCTGTCACCAAGGAAAAAGACCCAGGGGTGTTAGGCATCCTGCATCTGGAGTCCTTGTGCTGAGAACCTTCTAGTCTCAGGGGCGGATTGATGCCAAGACTCATGCAGATTGCCAAGGAACACGAGGCCCACAAATGTTGAAAGGAGATACGAACTTTCCCCCGGAGCTAAAATATAGATTAAGTCTTCCCTTAGAGCTGGCACTCTGAATTCAGGCTTCTAGCCTCTGAAATGGTGCGAGAATCAATTTGTCTTTGTTAAAACCATTTATTCGTAGTATTTCTGTTAGAACAGCACTAGATAACAAGGACAATGTATGATAGGGAGAAGTCCCAGGGACTCTCAGAATTGTTTTCAATACCTAAGAATGTTCTATCACTTCATTTAGATTCAACACCAGCAAAAAAACAAAAACAAAAACCCCAAGAAACAGAAATTATGCTTATCCTCCCAATTTTGCAGCCTAGAAAGCCAAGTTTCTCTCATGGCTGGTGGGATAACACTTACTGTAATCACGGCCATGTCCTGAAGCGCACAGTCTTCTGCATCTCTCACCGAAGGTCCAAAAGAGAGCCAGATCATGCCTGGATGAAGTCCTCTGTTCATAATTCCTGACCGAGGACCCATCAATGGCCAAGCCCTGCGGTGCCTAGACTCAGAGAACGTGGCTTCCGTGAAATGGCACCTATTTCATGCCCCTGCAAAATAGCGATTTAAATATCCCCCGCGTATGCACTTTCTGAATGACTAAGACTTCAGGGTGCATCAATTACACTAATTTGGGAAAGTGATCAAATTCATGCAGGGCTGTTATTTTTAAAGAAAAGACATTTCTGTGTATTGATGGGGAACGGGTGTCCGGGGTATAGATTTCCAGTTACCTCCTGTCATGGCAAGAGTCCATTGGTTTCCTTTAAGAGAAGGAGAACGCATTATGCCTGGTATTAACAAAGATCAATTTCAGTAAAGGAAGACATTCAACCCAGGGGAACTGAACTGGCCTGAGAATAAATGACGTCATGTTTGAAGCGATAAGGGCTCAGTCAAGCTGGGACTCCAAGTTCTTGCATAAATGATGAATAAAAAGAATTGTTGCTCATGCTTTTTGCTAGAGGTGATTTTTCTTTACTGTAAAGTATAATGTATCTATTTTGGCATTGTCAGCGAAGTATGCAGTTAATAATTGGACTTCTTACAGCTTTCACATTTCTTTGGTCTTAATGTGAAGGGAGGGCCTTATCTTTACTGCCAACTCATTTCTACTCTTCACACTAAAGTGACAGTCTTTTATGAGAATTTGGCATTGGGTTTTATCTTTTAAGAAAACTGTACTCCAAACCTCAATACGGTGAATAGAGTTACAAAGACACCAGCAGGATAATATGGAAGATTTTGGAAATAGAGTAAAGATAAGCTCTCCGCTGAGATGTGAGCTGCAGTAGGGAGAGGGGAGGGGTGACGAAGTGAAGAGAAAGTGAACTTGTACCGGATTTCTATCAATGTCTCCAAGGGGAGAAAAAAATCAAACCATAGCAGACTTTCTGTTTTTTTACTCTGTGGACAGACCTCTTTGGGTTTCATAAATGCTACTTAGCTATTTAAGTACTATATTCATGTGGATGCTTAGAACTGGAAGTTACATCAGATATTTTAGCAGATGAGAAAACTTAAGTACAAAGAGGCAATATGATTTACCAAGGGTCATAGTCTCCCTTTCTTCTGCTTTTCCACATTTCTTGTTGACAAATTTAGGAGGATTTTGTTTTTTTAAAGGGAGCTTTGTTCCCCTTTCTGTTTAAATTTTGTTTCTGATGGTGACAGGGACTTTTGAAGATACACCAAAAACTAGCCTAATGGATGCCAGAGGTTTTGATTTGGGAAGGAATTGGATGGTAAGATTCTAAATCCATGTTTCTTGGGATAACCTGGCAAGGATATATATATGTTTCCACAAAGTAACATTTGTAGGCCAAGCAAGAAACAAGCAAAAATTGAGACAAGAAAATGAGTTTGGGTTCATCAAGTAATAACTCTTCCCTGACCAGCATCTTCCCTATCAGAGAGTATAGTATATAAGGTAGAAAGAAAATAGAGTTGAACTATCTAAGAGCTGGCATTTACACCATCTCCAACTCAGAGACAGATGAGGCAGGAGTCACAATCTGGACTGGAAGAAATGAACCAAGAATCCCACCTCTTCATCAATTTCCACCCTAAACCTTAGATAGGCCCTTTTAGGGACTTGATGCAGAATGGCAAGGTTATTGGCATTAATGTTACTCAAAACCAGAAGGAGGTGTGTTGCAAAATTTTCCTAAGCCGAGAAAGGCCCACCATCCTGCTAAGTAGGATTAGAGCTTTGAGATGATGTTTCATAAAGTTTTCTTCCTTGCGCGCTACTTCGAACACAGTGGTTAATAAGAAGGGTGGTCCGTGCTCAGTAAAGGTGGAATGAGAGGTGTTGGTTCCAATTATAGCCCTCTAGCTCATCAGTATCCCACTCTTGGCAAGACATGTTTTCTATAATTAGACTAGTTGACTTCAACATCCACAAGGAGAAGTCCAGGCTCCTCCCCTTCGTCTACGTCATCAACCAACTGCATGACCACATCCTGAACTTATGCCATTCCCCTTCTCCCCTTTTAGTGTCTTAAACTTGAAATTTTACATTTAAGACCCTGCCGGCAATTTCTCTGTTCCTATTACACATGTCGAGTGCACCCCCGACCTGCTCTTCTGACCTTCGGGATCTCTAGCTTCTTGACTCGGCCAGACCTTCCAGCCCATCAGCACTTTCTGGCTTTGTCTCTCTTCTCCCATCATGCTCCTCATCGATACCACTCATAATCGTGGAGGGGATTCCAACTCATGGCAACCCATGTGTGTCAGAGTGGACCATGCTCCCTAGGGCATTCAGGGCTGATTCTTCATAGGCAGTCACTTTAATAACACTCTTTCAAGCAACCCCCACTGCCTCCGGAGTAGGGCTTCCACTCATGGTAAGCACCCTGACAACCCCAGCTTTGGAAAAATCTACCCACTCCCTCCTTCAAGTCATGCTGCCTGGTGGTGCCTAGGAAACGCCATCCTGGTGTCATCTGTCTGAATTACAGTTGACAGCCCCTTCATCTACAGTAGATCATTCTCTCCCCAGAGAAAAAGATTAGTGGGAGTTGGAAGCTACAGCTTCATGGGGTCTTAGTGACCTCAACTGGGCAACCAGAGGGCAGATCAGACCAGAGAAGCATGAGTGAGAGGGAGCCTAGTCATAGATCATAGCAGAAGGTGGCGAACCAACTGAATAGCTAAGGTGGGTCTTAGTGTGGGAGCCTCTGGAGCTGAGAAGGCAAAATGAATTCTGACCGCCTTCAAGAGGAGTGTGTGTCTTGCTCTCATTGCATTTCTAATTTGTTTCAAATTACAACGAAAAACTTTTACTTCTTCTCTGTCTGAAACCCTTCAATGTGCACCAACAGCATTTCTGGATACACAGTGAAAGGAGAAGCCGTGTTTAATAAAATTGGACTTTTCCTAATGAGTTAGACAGAGGAAACCCTTCTCTGAAATTTTGTATTTCAAAAATAGCTCGGGCCTGATTATTTTCCCTTCTGTTTTCATAGGCCGCCGTCCCAGCAGGATTAGAAATTTTTGCCTGGAGAAGTTTTTACTGTAGGTACTCCGGCTCACGGCATGGAGCAGGTAGTGACAGATCAGAAATGTGCTGAGTTTGAGTAGTCTTTTTATGCTCAGAGTCTCTCTGTTTTTACCCCGTTTTGACTCTGCTTGGTTTTCGGTGTTGCACGGAGTCCCTGAGCAAAGTGAAATAAGGTAATGACCCAGAACAAAGAGAACCTTCTCAACTTACTGCTCTTCTCACAGGATTGTTGAGGAGTCAAGCTCTTTCCCAATACAATCAATAGCAGGTTAGTTTTCAGGTGGTGTGCATGGGAGTCAAGACCTCATTATGGAAATGTCAGGAGCTCTGTGCACATAACAGGTCCTGGGACCCCAGGAGCAATGCGCACACAAGTTCTTAGGCAGCCTACAATCATTACGCCTTTCTTTGGGCAGTATCAAAGACATGTATCATGAGAGGACGAGTATGAAATGGATAGAGATCTTCCAGATAAGTGAGCCACAAGTTTCTAGCAAACCTAAAACTCAATTGGATCCTTTGGGCTACCTTTCTGAAAAGCTGGCTAAGCTCTAAAGGGGGTGGAATGCACAGTGAGGAGAGAGTCTCTTCCTCCAAAATAGAAAGATATTACCACCTCCAAAGGGAGGTCAAGGGATCTTTCAGATACGCTTAGGAATTTATCTCGTCACTGGCATGACTAAGTACAAAACAACAATAACAGCAGCAACAAAAAGCTGTTAAATGAGTTTATGTACTTTTAAAATAAATCCAAAAAATAAGAAACCACGTTTCTTGTTGAAAGAGCACCAAATGAAGAAAGCTGATGGTGCCCAGCTATCAAAAGATATAGCGTCTGGGATCTTAAAGGTTTAAACAAGCGGCCATTTGGCTGAGAAGTAACAAAGCCCACATGGAAGAAGCACACCAGCCTGTGGGATCACGAGGTGTCCATAGGATCAGGTATCAGGTATCAAAGAACAAAAAATCATATCATTGTGAATGAGGGGGAGTGTGGAGTAGGGACCCAAAGCCCATATGTAGGCAACTGGACATCCCTTACAGAAGGGTCACAGGAAGGAGATGAGCCAGTCAGGGTGCAGTGTAGCAATGATGAAATATACAACTTTCCTCTAGTTCTTTAGTGCTTCCCCCCACCCACCACCCCACTATCATGATCCCAATTTTACCTTACAATTCTGGCTAGACCAGAGGATGTACGCTGGTACAGATAAGAACTGGAAACACAGGGAATCCAGGGCAGATGATCCCTTCAGGACCAGTGGTGAGAGTGACGATACCAGGAGGGTGGAGGGAAGGTGGGGTAGAAAGGGTGAACATATCACAAGGATCTACATATAACCTCCTCCCTGGTGGACGGACAACAGAAAAGTGGGTGAAGGGAGACATCGGACAGTGTAAGACATGACAAAATAGTAATAATTTATAAATTATCAAGGGTTCATGAGGGAGGAAGGGTGGGGAGAGAACAGGGAAATGAGGAGCTGATACCAAGGGCTCAAGTAGAAAGCAAATGTTTTGAGAATGATGATGGCAACAAATGTGCAAATGTGCTTGACACAATGGACGGATGGATGGATTTTGATAAGAGTTGTACAAACTCCCTATAAAATGATTTAAAAAAAGAAAGAAAGAGCATCAAAGCCCTTCTTCAAAGTGATTGGCACTGTGGGTGTTTGGGTTGGATGTAGTGCTGTTTGCTCCAATGCTTCAGTACATTTTGCCCCAGTGGCTTCAACTTCGAGAGGAACTTGCTGCTCCAGGGGAAAATCTTGGCTCCACAGGAGAAAAGGATGCTTCCTGGACTGCATGCTACTTGCTTCTTCAGTGAAGAGAGGACTGTTTCTATGAACTTAAGAAGTTCCCAGAGTTTTTAGAGTGGCCATTCATTTTAAGGGACTCGTTTACCTTGAAGAAAAGTGGGTGCCCCTTGTGACATTTTTCTTAAAGTGTGAAACAGAAGAGATTACACAGACTCTGTTGTCTTGTTAAACCGCTAAACTGGGAAGCTTGCTCATAAATGTTTCTAGTTCTCCCCAGATTTGCAAACACAACCAATAGAGTACTGGAGGGTTGTGTGTAAATTATAGTTTTTGTTGTGTGATTAAAGAAACAAAACAAAAAATACCTTACCGCCATTGAGTCAATGTTCACTCAAAGCGACCCCCAGTGAGTTTCCAAGATGGTAACTGTTGACAGAAGTAGAAAGTTCAGTCTGCCTCCCTCGGAGCTTCTGGTGACTTTGAACTGCTGACCATGTGGATCATAGCCCAGCACATAACCACTACACCACTGGGGCTCCTCGGTAAGTAATACAGTATAGCTCTCTTGGCTGAAATACATCAGACATATGGTGCCGTCAATGAGCCCAAGCAAAGGAGCAATTGCAAGGTGGCACCGCATCCTACTAAAGCTGTCGCAGCGAAGCAGTTGATGAGACAGGTGGCAGAGTCAGGCTGCTGAGGTCTGGCTGGTCACAAAGCCCAGCACTTTCTCTTGCAGTTTAATTAGCTTTATGTGGGTATGTGACACAATGATGATGGCCACCTCATCAACTGGCTGTCCATCTCCCACACCTGCTTTTGAGGGATGGGTGGTCAGGATTATACAGGGAAGCCTGCTCCACTGGCCATTCCAGAACGGAACCTGGTCCAGGCGACGAGGCAGCGTTCAGAAGCTCTGCACCTGGAAGGTTTGGAGATGTTCCAGCACTGGGGCCCTGGGCCCTGGGTTGAGTCACAGAGAAAGAGCTGTGTGCAGCTCATTCGATCCAGTCTTGGCTCACACTGTCAAGCTCTGGAGTGAGCCTGGCCGGTCAGGTTCCTTCTCATCCGCATGCACAGTGTCGGCAATGCTTGTGCTGTTGCACACAGGCCAGCGGCAATGCTTCATGCTCAGGGGAAACGACTGAGAGAGCACCCATCTAGACTGAGCACCTCCCAGGGGCCACATTGGGGTCTAAGGGAAAAGCATTCTTTTTCCACATATTTCTATAGAACATAAAAATGTTCTATAGGACATATTTCTAGATTTTTCTATAATTTTCTAGAATGTTCTATAAACTATATCTCTAGATGAGTCAGAAGTGATCCAATAGTAGTTGTTTAGTAATTGTTTGTTGGTTGATTGGTTTTTATCATTTTAAACCTTACCAGAGACACTCATTTAGAGAGATAAGGGGAGAAAGGAAATGATTAGAGGCGAGGAAGAAGGTTGACAACAATAAATATTATACTTATAAATGAGATTACAAGCAAAGGCTCTGGAGAGTTTGACCTTGCCACTGTACCTGCTCTCTGACCTTGGGCTGATTTCTCTGGGCCTTAGTTTTTCCACTGTAAATGGAATAAAGATAATACCCATTCCCTAGGGTTCTTGGGAAGATTAAAGAAGTTAGCACTTATGTAACCAGATGTAACCCCTGGAACATGTCCTGACACATAGGGAGAGATCAACAAACACTAATACTATTTTACAAATATTTGCATACTATTTAAGGGTCCCTCATGGTGTAGTGGGTTGAGTGTTGGATTGCTAACTGCGAGGTCAGTGGTTCAAACCCACTAGCTACTCCATAGTAGAAAGATCAGGCTGTCTGCTCTGATAAAGGTTTACAGCTTGGGAACCCTCTGGGGCAGTTCTACTCTATCCCACAAGGTCACTGTGAGTATAATATTTCAGCCTCACAGAATCATGTCGACTGGGTGACTTTCTGTCTTCACTTCAGAGCTCACCAGCCACGGGACCTTAGCTCTTCTGAGCATCTTCCACCTAAAACGCAAGGAGGCAACCACTACCTGCCTCAATCTGTTTGTTCTAGGATGCAAATGAGGCAGGTGTTGTGCCGGGAATCTACCCTCTGAAGGTCAGTGCCAATCGAATGGCTGTGTTATTTGGAAATCATAAAATTACTCAGAATATCGTGTTTGCCTGCCTCGCGGGCTTACGCTTGATCTTCGGTCCACACTCTTTCTCCACCCTGGGGTAAATGTTTGCCCTCAGGGATGGTCAAGACTGTCGAGACAAAAACAATCCAACTAGCACAGCCTACCAGGGACACTGGGTGGGGAGAGAACAGGGAAATGAGGAGCTGATACCAAGGGCTCAAGTAG
>NW_022103915.1:39869603-39873407 GCF_000313985.2 Echinops telfairi
CTCCTTTCCAGCTGGCAACCCTGCTTAATGAACTGCACTCAGAGCCACGAGGAAAGGGTTTTTGATGGGCAGAGTTATTAGCACTTCATTTTAATTATGTCTCCAGGCATGTTCCCCATTGCTTTTTGTTCGTGTCACCAGACAGTGCTATTAGTCTCACCCAAATACCAAATAGTAATAAGTAAATTGAATTACTGTAAATGGGCATGATTAGGCTTGTTAAAAAACAAAGGGCATTTGGGCATCTCTTTATGATAGAGAGGACCTCTCTGTCTTCACTTCCTGAGGAGCCCAGGATATAGCTACATATCTAAGATTCCATGTCTGCAGGGGGTCTAATTCTTAACATCTAGTGCAGACAGCCCTTGAGGAAAAGACCAAAACAGCTGGTCAGGAGCTCCTTAATTTTGCATCAGCAGAAAATAGGCAAAGAGGGAGAAACACATTTGTCATCCCTCCAGGTATCTCCAGAGGATGGAGACCAGCAGTAGAACGGAAGAGGAGTAGCTTCTCATCTAGAAATGACTCCCACTACTCCTCAGGCTCAGTGCTGTGCCTGGGAATGAAAGACAAGGAAGGATCTCTCAAAAAGAAGACAAGGGAGGAGAGGAGGTGAGAGGAAACGTGAACAGATGAGAAGAGGAAGTTCTGTTGGGTGATGAACCTCTGTGACATTTTTCTCTAAATTATTTTTTTTCTTTTCCTGTTTTCTCAACAGGTATTTCCATAGAGCATATGCTTCTACATTGAGGGCCCTGGAAGACATTGAGGCAGCATGCTCAGGACAGTGTTTTTCTGCTCCTAATTCCTATCGTTACTGTTTAGGAGACTGGTATCAGTCATTTGCTGTTCCAGTGATGCAAGCGTCCTCTCTCATTTTAAGGGTAGTAATGGAAGTTTTAGTATAAAATGTCTATGTGTGGTTTTCTTTTTATTATCCTGCTTGGGACTTGTGATGATTCCAAATCTGGACAATCCTCATTTCGTATCCTTCAGCAATCGCCTCTGTCTATATCAAACACCACTTAAATCTTACCTTGCTCTTTGTCACTCCTGTTTCTCTGGACTCTATCTGAAGGGAGCCCAGGAGACACAGGAGGCTGGAAATGTGTCCCTATGGAGGAGATTTGTACCCAGAAGACGTTGGGGGCAATTTCTACACTCGGTTGCTTTCAATGAATTTCTCATTAATTCATCTTAGTATTTTTTAGTGTATATATAGGGATCATGAATGCAAACCCAATTTTACGTGGCAGTGGGCCCATGAACTGTCAGAAGAAGGAACAAATTAGTCATAGAAGAACAACCAGGATATTTCGAGAAGTCAGAATGGAGAGACTTTATCTCACATCCTCTGGACCTGTTCTTAGGAGGGACTAGGCTCTGGATAAGGCCATCAGCAAATTAGAAGCTCAGCCAAAATGGAGAAGACCCCCACTCCAACAAGACACATCGACACAGTGGCTGCAACAATGGGTTCAAACACAGCAATGATTGTGTGGCCGGTGCGGATCGAGGCAGTTTGTCAGTCTGTCACGCATGAGTTGCTATGCGATGGAATCGACTAGACAGCACCTAACAGTAAAACCAAAATGCTCTGCCATTGAGCTGGTGCCTACTCGGAGCGGTCCTATAGGCTGGATGCCCACATGAGTTTCGGAGACTGTAACCCTTTACGGGAGTAGAAAGTCCTGTCTTTCTCCCGAGGAGCCGTTGGTAGTTTTGAACTGTGGACCTTGTGATTAACAGCCCAATGCAGAACCATTATCCCAACAGAGTGGAGTAGTTGGAGGAAGTTTGTTACTCTATTCAAGTTAAAACAGAGACAGGCAAATGTCATGATTGATGTGCTGTGTAAGGCAGAAGTTTGCTTGATCCATCCTGTCATGGATATCTGCCCAGCACCAGAACAGGAGGAGCCAAACATTTTCACCAAGGGCAGGAGAGCAACTGTGTTAGGCTTTGTGGGCCATGATGCCTCTGGTAACAGCTACTCAGCTTTGTCATGTAGCACAAGAGCCGTCCCAGATAAAATGTGAACAATGAATATGAGGAAAAGATGAACCTCTCTGCCCCTTCAAAGATTTACAGCCTCAGAAACCCACTAAAGCAGCCATTCTCAACCTGTGGGTCGTCACCCCTTTGGGGATCGAATGACCCTTTCATAGGGGTCACCCGATTCATCACAGTAGCAAAATGACGGTGATGAAGTAGCAACAAAAATGATTTTGTGGTTCAGGGGTCACCACCACATGAGGAACTGTAGGAAAGGGTCGCGGCATTAGGAAGGTTGAGCACCACTGATCTAAAGGGCCGCTTGGAGTTGGAATGGATTTGATGGCACCTAGCAAAGACCATAGCAATGGATCAGAACAGACTCAGTGGCAGTGGACTTGGGTTTGGGGGTTCCAGAAAGACTTGATTTGCCCACAAAAAGGAAAATAAGACTCGTTTGCTGACTCCTGCTCTCGATGATGGATACCAACAAATATTTTGACCGGAGCTGCTGGCTTCCACAACCATTTTATTTAACACACTGAGCCTTCCTCTGCTATCGCCATGGATGGTCCTAAAATTTTAAAACATTTTATTCAGTATGTTAAGTTTGTTGTGTGCTATGCTTATTTGTTGGTTTTGAGGTGGAAGAACGTTCACAATTTCTGCTAATTTTCATTTCCAGAAATGGAAACACACATCCCTGTTTTATAAAATCTCTTCTTTGAAGAATTTATCAGCACTCCATTCTTAATTGCTCTTTTGCTCTCTGTATGTGAGGAATTGAAGCAGTCTCTTCCCTTGGCTGGAATTCATTGTTACTACAGTAGAATTGGAAAGCAAACCACTAGGGTACAGGAAGAAAACACTGAGTTAGAATCTCTAGTTATATATTCTATCTCATATGTTTCTTAGCTTCTGCTTTTTGTGTGTGCTGATCATGTGCATATTGTATTAGCGTAGTAGTATATGCACACAGTGCGTTCATAAATAATGATATATATTTTCAACAGATGTTGCCGGGAACCACCGAGGTCCCAACAACTCAAAGTGGCCCTCAGTACAACAGAACGAAACACTGCCCCATCTTGCACCATTCTCACAATTGCTGGGAAGTCATATTGCAGTCACTGTCAATTGATCTTGCTTAGGGCCTTCCTCTTTTTCCCTGCTGCCAACTCTCCCAAGCATGCTCGCCTCTTCTGGTCTCTCCTGAGAACATGCCCAAAGCACGTGAGATAAATGAAATCTTGCTATCCTAGATGTTAAGGAGTATTCTGGCTGTGCTTTTTCCAAGATGGATTTGTTTGTTCTTTTGGCAGTCCCTTTTACCTTCAATATTCTTACCAACATTATAAGTCAAATGCATCAAATGTTCAGCAGTCTTCCTTATTGACTGACCACATTTTTTAGGATGTTGGTCAGGTGTGCCACCTCAGTCCTCACCTTTGTCACTCCTGGCATAGTAAATCGTATAATCGCCTGTTTCATGGCTAATACCAGTGCATTCCAACGAACAGATGCCTAAAATATTGATCTCTAGGAATCCTCTTTCATTTTGATCACACGATTTTCCTAGAGTCACACTTCCTAGATGCCATGTTCTGATTATGTCTGGACTGTTTCTTCTCATTTCCCATTAGCAAACGAAGGCCCGGCAAGCTTTCCTCCAGTCACGTTATTATGCTTGACTCTGATTTGAAGGGCTGACTCTTCCCCACTGACATTGTAAGTGCTTCTTAACCCGAGAGGCTCATGCCCTAGCACTCTCGCTGAGAATATTCCCCTGCTATTCATAAAGTTTCCAGG
>NW_022103915.1:39873507-39881889 GCF_000313985.2 Echinops telfairi
ACGGATCCCCAGCAGTGGACTGCCTCTTCCTTCGTCCCAGTTTGTTCTTTGTCGGGAAGCCCCACTGAAGCCTGTTCTTCAGGAGTGACCCTGCTGGCATTTGAAATCCTGGCGCCTCAGCTGCCAGCGTCACAGCACCGCACGAGCCACCGCAGTAGGAAAACCTGACCGCTGAGTCCACTATTTCCAGCTGATAGAGGTGTTCAAGAGCTTGGAACCGTCACTGTCTTACGAAGTCCCTAGACGCCCACAGTCTATGTTCTTTCTTGACGGCGAAAGAGAAAACATCATGACTTTGTACATACTGATTTCGATTTCTTCAAACAACAACACAAACGTCTAGTAGTGGTTACGAGAGCAGATTCTGGATTCAAGGGGGGAACAGGGTTTGGAGGGCGCTCTGGGTCTGCTCCGTCTAAGACTGGGAGATGCTCACTGACTCTCAGATGAGCCTGTTCTCTATCATTCATTTCTACTTCTCTGCTAGAGACCATACTTTCTCATCGAAGGATGTCTTTCAATTGTGTCATGTGCTTTCCCACAGTATTTGATCCACTCTATTGACATGGCAATAGTTTAGTTCTTTAGTTAAAAAAAATCTCTCTCACCCATACACTAGAGCTGAGTTTCAGGTGAACCCTGCTGGTTTAGAACTCTCACAGGTGCTGCCTCCCTGTGCCCTACTGTCTGCATTACCAGGTTATGTTTAAGATCTCTGAGAACACGTTTCATCCTAGTGGTGGACATGAATAATTGGGGTTCAAGGAAGCCACCTAATGGAATGCCCATCATCTAAGATGTCTACTAACAGAAATTGAAGAGTCCATTTTATAACTGAGTTCAAGCCTTGATGTTTTGGGGGTTATTTTTTTTCTAATTCTAGAACCCTGGGCTCCCAATAAACTCTGGATCAGGTTGCCCAAAAATGCTCAGTGCGTGAGTGAATGCTGTTCACAGTCTTAGAAGATCGCAAACAGAAGTCTCGGAAGGTAAATTATAAAAGTTGTTAACTACCACCAAGTCAGCTTCACCTCATGGTGTCCCGTGTGTAAGAAACAGAGAAACACAGCTCAATCCTACACTATCTTCATATTCATTGGTGTGTTTGGCTCCACTTTTGTGGCCACTGTGTATTTTCAGTGCCTTCCAACCCAAGGGATTCACCTTCAAGCACTATATTAGGCAGTACTCTGTTATAATACATACATAGGAGTTTTACTGACTACCTTTTGGAAATAGATCACTGGGTCTTTCTTCCTAATTTACTTAAACTGGAGGCTATGCTGAAACTTGTCTACCATGAATGACCCTGCTATTGAAATACAGATAAGATAGCTTCTACCCTCAAAGTATCATATAAACCATATTATAGAAAACTGACATATATAGGTGTATATATTGCAAATAGTTTTGTCAACAGTGTAAGTGGTAACTATATATGTGGATCTCACCAGATAGAATACACAGAAATTAAATCAACTACAGCTGTGAAAAGACATGATATCATTGACTTGACACCACCTAACAACAGCCGGGTACAGATAAAGATGTAGCTATATGAGGGGTACCAAAAAAAGGGGGGGAAGGGTGGAGCTTTTATATCGTAGTACACATTTTTCCTGCTAGATGAGCATTGAGCAACTTACTCTGAGTTAGTGCACTCAGTGGCATCACTTGGTAAGGTGCTCTCTGATCATAGTGAATTTTTTCGTGAGAGCAGTTTCATTTCAACCTCATTTTTTGTGAGAGCTGATTTAAGAGAACAGTGTGCAGCTATGAAATTTTGTTTCCTGTTTGGGAAAAATGCCACAGAAACTGTTGTGATATTGAGCACAGCTTACAAGGACAGCACTATGGGAAAACCTCAAGTGTACGAGTGGTTGGTTTTCTCATTTCAAAAAGGTGAAATGTCAATTGATGACAAACCTCATTCTGGATGTCCATCAACTTTCCGAACAGATGAAAATGTTGATTTGTAATGCATTTGAAGATCATTTTACCAGGTCAGACTGTTAATCAAAATTTCTATTTAGAGGTTCTAAAAAGATTGTGTAACACTGTGTGACATAAAAGGCCTGATTTGTGGCAGATGGGGGACTGGTTTTGCCACCATGACAATGCATCTGCTCACACGGCCATTTCAGTGTGCCAGTTTTGGCAAAACACAGCATGCCTCTCTTGCCCTACACATTACTCACCTGATCTCACTCCAAGTGATTTCTTTTTGTTTCCCCAAACGAAGAGGGACATGAAAGGAGAGCAATTTGATGACATAGAACGAGGTGAAGAGAAAAATGAGGGAGGTGCTGTCAGCTATCCAAACAGATGAGTTGGAAAAATGTTTCCAAGACTGGAATAGCAGATTTGACAAATGTATTAAGTGTAATGGAGAGTACTTTGAAGGTGATAAGGTTGTTCTGTAAAAAAAAAAATTAAGTACATAGCTTTGAAAAAAAATTTAATTTGGGGGGAGGGGGTACCCCCTCATATATGCACATTAAAGGCAATCCCAGCCTGTGATTACAAGCATTAGAAACAAGACAGCATGCCATCGTGTCAGTTTTGTGATGCAACATCTTGATCCTCGGGTTTCCTATCCCTGAAGACACATGGACACAAAGACAGGACCTTCCCTGCTACCGTGGTGCTATGCACCATAATCACCATTATAAGAATTGTGCCTATGTCACAGCTGGGTCACTTCCAAAGTCATTCAAAGCTGAGGCTGGAGTCAACTTGTCCTCGGGATCTTTGGGCACACTGAGTCCATTAGTGTGGACAGAGTGGGCTTAGGCTGAACTGTGTCAGTGGACATCATTACTGCCTGTTCACTCAAGTGAAGCACTGGGTCTCCCAATCAGCTTGTGTTTTCTGAGCTAACAGCCTCCCTTGCTTATATTTTCTCCTTAAGGAGGATATTTTTTAAAAGCCTATTTCACAGAATCAATTTTAGTGGGCACTTTCAAATGGGAGGAGAGCTGGAAGTAGTTCGGTTTGCTTTAACAATAACTTCAGCTTATTGAAGCGAGTATTAGCGGATCATGTCCCCATATGGCAGTCATTAGAGACAAGACACTTGAGAAGCTTATTGCTCTGAGATAGCGAGTAAAAGGAATTGAAGGAATCTTTATAGGACCTAAAGATCATTCCAATAAAATCGGGGCAAAATCCATTTGTGGATGATAGGCAAGAAGAGGAAATTGTTTGAAGAGCCAAAAGGTCTTAGCTCTGCAGCACACCGGGTAGAGGAGCTTTCAGCAAGAGGTCTGTGCATTTTAATCTATTCATTTTCCCAGTCATTCATTCAACCAATGTTTATTGAGCCACAACTATGCTCTCAAAAAACGGTGGGCCCTGAGGAGGTAGTGATGTAAGAACCCAAACCTCTGCCTCGAGGTCTGTGCCCAGAGATGACAGACTAGATTAGAAAAGGAGTCTTTGAGTGCCAGGTAATGGAGTAAGAGATGAGGCATGCAGAGGATGCTGTGTCAATATATATGGGGGGATGCCAGAATGCTTCCTTTTTAATGGACCAAGGGTGTGTTTTGTTCCAGGCAGATGGAGCAAGAAGTGCAAAAGCTGCAAGAAGAGAGACAACAGGGTGTCCCAGAGCAATAGCAAGTAGTTCTTTAGCGTGTTCAACACTGAAGATGTCAAGATGGGAAGCTGGGAGGGGAAGTAGAGATCCAGAGCACACAGACCCTCTGTGATGCTCACCCTCGGGAAGCCATTCTGGCCAATCGGGTCACATCATTCTAAGCAGGGGAATGGTGTGATCAAATATGCATCTTAAACTCTGGTGGTACTGTGGGATACAGACTGAACCAGGAAAGACTGGAGGCATGGAATTCGTAACCCAGCCAAAGGTAAAGTTGGGCTGAACTAAGGTAACTGATTTAAGAGATAAGTGGACAGATGAAAGATTTATTGTTGTTTCCAGCTGCTGGTAAGTCAGCTCACAACTCAGGGTGACCCTCTGTAAAAAAGGGTTGGATCATTGTGATCCTTAAGATTTTGATGGACCGATTTCAAAAATGTTTACCAGGCGTTTCTTCCTAGTCTTTCTTAGTCTGGAAGCTCGGCTGAAACCTGCTCAGCAACTTAGCCAACCTCCCTTGATAGTAACTATGCTTGAAGCTCCTTGGCTGAGTCAAACCTCTATCTGTTGCATGGAAAGGCAGAAACCTACCATTTCCCCTTGAAGAGAAGTCATAAACCAAACTAAACCCACTACTATCGAGTTGATTCCAATGCATAAGGACCCTCCAGGCAGAGTAGAACTGCTCCTTGGGGTTAGAACAGTAAAATTAACCAGACGTGTGAATGGGTTGAATGGAGCAGAGACTAAATGGGAGAAACGAAGGATAATATTGAGGATTGTAACTTTGCTCCTGGGCGGCGATGATGCCGTTGACCTAAATCATGAGCACAGGGGGCAGGGGAGGGTTAAAGAGAACAGCAGTAATTAAATGCCGAATAGTTCGGGTTTGCCAGTGGGATATCCAACTTTGATTTCTGTGTGTGGATATTACCTGAGAAAACAGCTGGAGCCAGGATGCTGGGCTGTCAGAAGGCCCATGGAGGAGAGGCTTTGCGAATAGTAAACAATGTCCCATCCTACGAAGACATCACACCAAAAGATGAGGGGACGGGAGAGGAGGAAGGGAGGGAAAGAGAAAGGGAAATTTAAAAGGAAAGAAAAAGGGCTACAACTGAGGTAGCAGGAAAAGATGGTGGCGAGCATTCCATTAAGAGGCCTGGACCGTGGAGCAGCTGCGTAAGGAAGACATTATTACCAGGTTTCTGCAGCATCTCGGTGCAGGCTTGTTTCCTGCGGATCATAAGCCATTAGGAAATACGAAAAAAATGTGGCTAAAACAGCTAACAAGAATCATTTGGTTACAGCCTCTCAGCATCTTTTTGAAAGGTAATAAAAGCATAAATCAAATGTCTGAGCAGGGAAAAATGTGAAGGTTACTGATGACAAACCCCAGGGAAGTAAGTCTGAAGAGACTCTGGAAGAGGCCCACCGACATGTCCAAAATCTGTTCTTACAAAGGCTTTCCCCAGAAGGGTGATGCTCATTGCTGGCGTGCGGGAACACTGCAGGACGGGATACTAACGTTCAAACAATTGCCAAGAAGAAGAACAACACCAAGTCTGTCGGTTTTAAGGTTGGAGCTGGCAATACTACCAGAGGATGAGAAGCACTCTTGACCATGGGTGCGGGAAGGAGTTAGTTGATTGTCCCAACCTGGCTGATAAACACAGGTGGGAATAATTGAAGGGCGGAGGGATAAATGGCTTGGTGAGCCTCACCTTTCTAGTTCTTGGGCCTCTTGCTTTGTGATGGTCGTACCAAGGTGCAGCTGCCTTAGCCAGTTCCCTGCTTCTGCTTGTGAGGCTGACTTCCTGCAAGACATCCCCAAGGAGAAGCCGCATGGACCTACCCCGATGCAGCCTTGCGTAAGACCTAAAGAGCAGCCATGTGGAGACCCCTGCCAGCGCTGAGATGCTTACACCTTCACTGACTCGGCTTTTCTCCTGCACTTGGCGTCATTGCATCTACTTTGTAAGATGGAGGAGGACTTTTCTGGATTGGTGTCGGACATGTGGGTTAATGGGTTAATGTTAGACTTGTGGGCTTGGGCAGCACTGTGCTGGGATGTTTTCTTGATGCTTACTTAACCTTTACCTAAAACTCTCTTTTATACACGAGTTCCTGTGGATTTGTTTCTCCAAAGTACCCAAACTAATACAGGGAGCAAAGGCTCCCCTCAAAATTGAACCAGCAGGGGCTGGTGGACAGAAAGGATAGCTTGCTTCTCAAATTCCACCAAACGCAAAACTTATTTCTGAAATGGAATTAGTGGATATTGATCGAAATGGCAGCACTTGGAGTCTAAAGACAACGGCAACAATGTTAATACCTGCCCTTAGATCAATTTAATGTAACTAATTAGAGCTGGTGGCTATTCTGCTGTACGGGAGGAATCCAATGATAAGAAGTTAAAACCTGTTTACTTGATCCCTGGCTTTGGAGAAATGTAGTCCCAGATCCTTGAAATCTAGAGTATTTTACTACAACTCTGTAAAATATTGGTAAGAGAGTATTGATTTTCCTTTTACCTCATTTTGTAAAGTACAAGGCTCAATATAGACTTATCCATTTAAAAAGAACGAAAGAAAAGGGGCTGAAAATGTCTTATTAGGCTCACGAAAAAGCATGCTACTGGTATCCTGGGTAAGAAACGCTTCAGTGGTGTGACAGGGAAGATACAAAATCGCAGCGGGTTGGAAAAGGAACAGCAGGTGAACAAGTAAAATTTAGGAGTATGAACAAATCACTCAAGATTCTCCCTGTGAGAAGAGAGGGTGGTGTCGAGGCAATAAGCGGGAAAACAAGAATGATGAGAGAGGAGGCAATGATTTAGGAACTAGAACGGGAGGGACTTGAGGCAGTTAAGATGCTGGTGCGATGTAGTGGAAAGGAAAAGGTGATTGAGACAGAAGGCTGCAGGGGTGGAGGTGGAAGGGACCAGAGTGCACTGGGAGAGATTACCTTAGACAACAGGATAACACTTGTGCCAGTTACCAAGCAACCACAAAAACCCAGGTGTACACACTGATAAGTGTTTGTGCTCCCACTTGTGGATTCAACTGAGAGGTGCTAAATTGTCCACTGATCACGCTAGACTCACCCAGTGTTCAGGACTCCACAAGTTTCAGCTATATGAGAAGAACCCCACTTGGGTGAACGGGGTACCTGGTCTCTTTTCTAGGTGTCTCTCAGCCTCATTCTGGTATTGATAGACTAGCCCAGATTTAGCCCTCTCATGGTGATAGCAGGTATGAACCGATGTCCAAGTACATTTTCATCCACAGGTTATCCAATGCTTCCTAATAATCTGCTAACCAAAGCATGTCACATATGGGTGAGCCCGGTGTCAAGCCACCCCACCGACATTGCAATGTTAATTGGAAGAGGACATAGACTCAGGTCCGATTGAAAATTTGGGGTTAAATGATCCCTCTTTTATGCTGACCTTACCCTACCCCCTCATGGCATAAGGCAGGGGCTTTGTATCGGGGAACGGGTTGGATTGAATATATTCATGGTAAAATGGTCCCTAACATGTAGTCAATCAATAGAGCCCTTCTAGCCATAATTCCTTCTATGATTTATTATGCATTCTGGACTCTAGGCCTGTGGTTAGAATCCCAGTTTGGAGGGAGTTCTCTGTTATAGGATTAAGGGGGACTGGATCCTTAGGGACCACTTTACTAGAGGGTGTGACTTAGGTCACTACCCTTTGTTTCCCTTGAGGGTATGGTCTTATGAAGGACAAAAACAACACCTTCATCAAAGCCATTCAGAGCCATCTCAGAACCAGGAACCCAGAGGAAAATCCCCGGACCATCAGCAGAGCCATCAGTGAAGCACATTCGGGGTCCCTGAAATGATGGAGGCTGAGAGCAGAGGTGCCGGAGATGTGGCATGGGGACCACGTTGTTGTTAGGTGCCACCAAGTCAGTTCCAACTCATAGCAGCCCTGTGGCCAACAGAAGGGAGCACTGACCGGTCCCTGTGCCACCCTCACAAGTGTTCCTGTGCTTGTGCCCATTGTTGCAGCCACCGGGCCACTCCCTCTCCTTCAGGGTCTTCCTCTCCTTGAAGGCCCCTCTACTTTGCCAGACAATGCCATTCTCCAGAGACTCGTCTCTCCTGACAACGTGTCCAAAGTATGTAAGATGAAGTCGTGCCATCCTCGCCTCTGAGGAGCAGCGTATTTCTTCCAAGACAGATCAGTTCATCCTTTTAGCGGTCCGCGATACTTTCGAGACCCTTCTCCAGCAGCACAATTCAAATGCATTGCCTCTCCTTCTGTCTTAGGAATCCAGGAGAAGTGTTCGTTTGCTCAAGCAATGAAACCACATCTGGAACAGCAACTGCAATTGGAGTCACCACCTGGTTCAGCTTACGATAATCCAGTATCATTCTCCAAGACCCATCTGTGTTTCGCACGGGCCAAATAGGTGAGTAGGATGGGGATGTAGGAATCACCTCCCTGCATCCTTCAAGTCTTTGATGGTGGCACTGACCTCGGCGATCCCTCCAGGAACACGGTATGGCTTTTGGTTTACTCCTTTCCTGGCAAAGGCAGTTGGGCCATAATGTGGTAGGCTTGCTTTCACACTCACGGAAAGAAATGCCGTTTTGGCATTTTGTCAAACACAAAAAGAAATGGCAGTTTGCAAGTATCCACGGGAAAAAGACAAATGGAAGGCCCGGCCGTTCCCTTCACTTGTGTGCAGGCCCAGGTGCTGCTGTATTATTTATGTCTGGAAAGGTTAACAGGTGACTGTGTTAATGAGTAGAGC
>NW_022103915.1:39884270-39886383 GCF_000313985.2 Echinops telfairi
TCCTCCCCGTGACTCTTCTGTAAGGGGATGTCCAGTTGCCTACAAATGGACTTTGGGTCTCCACTCCACACTCCCCCTCATTCACATTGACATGATTTTTCGTACTTTGATGCCTGATACCTGATCCCATCGACACCTCATGATCACACAGCCTGGTGTGCTTCTTCCATGTGGGCTTTGTTGCATCTCAGCTAGATGGCTGCTTGTTTATCTTCAAGTATTTAACATCCAAGATGCTATATCTTTTGATAGATGGGCACCATCAGCTTTCTTCACCACATTTGCTTATGCACTCATTTTGTCTCCAGCTATCATGTAAGGAAGGTGAGCATCACAGAATGCTGGATTATTAGAACAAAGTATTCTTGCATTGAGGGAGTACTTGAGTCAAGACCCAATGTCCACTGGATACTTTAATACTTAGCATATAAATATAAGTACATAGATCTATTTTCTTATCATTATATATAAATGTATTTACATATGTACATGCCTGTATTTAGGCCTCTATAAATGTCCTTTGCCTCTTAGTTCTTTCCTTTATTTCCTTTTACTTTCCTCTTGTCCCACTATCATGTTCGGTCTTCATTTGGGTTTCAGTAATTCCTCTCAGTTATATTGCCCTTGATTAAGCCCCATCAGGCATCCTACCCATTTCACTCCATCAATTTTAATCATTTGTTGTTCCCTTGTCCCTGGGTTTGTTGACACATCCCTTCTTTTCTCCAGCCTCCACTCTCCTGTGCCCCCCACCGCCTATACTGTCCATCCCATTGTTTTCTCCTCCTGATTGTTTATCCCACCTATCTTATCTAGAGAGACATGCAGCAACAATAATAAGCACAAAAACAATACAAAAACAAACACAACAACAAACGAAGACAAAACATAAACAACAACAGCAACAAAAAACCTAACAACAAAAAAGAAAAGCCTATAAATAGTTCCAGATCTGTTTGTTGATCTTTAGGAGTGTTTTAAGGTTGAGTCTGATGGGATACCACGCTATAGCCCCAAAGTCTATTTTTGGTATTCCTCAGGGACTTCATTCCTTTGCTCCTATTGCTGCTCTGTTGCACACCCTTAGTGTTTCTCCCCAGTGTGATGGGGTCAGATCAGGAACAATTCCCGCACTGTGCCTCCAGTGTTGTCCCCCATAGTGCTGTGGTTCAGTGAGGGGTGTCGTGTCTCATGGTGGGGTTGGCCCTATGGTCCTCACTGTGCATTGGCTGCTCTGAGCAAGACTATTGTCCTCGGGGCTTGGTGGAACAAGATGTGTTCCACTCCCTTTCCTTCCCTCTATGTTTTGTCCTTTGTGCTCTGATCAGATCAGATGTACTCCTCTCCCAGAGCTGTAGCTTTTATGAGTGTACTTAATATTACAAATGGGCTGTTGGATATTATTATATGTCTTTTCTGCATTGATTGATATGAGGAGGTTTTTGATTTGTTGATATGGTGGATTACATTAGTTGTTTTTCTAATTTTGAACTATCCTGTGTACCTGCTGTGAATGCTATTTGATCATGGTATATTTAAAAAAAATTTATATATATATATATATATATAGTTGAATTATTTGGGTTAGAATTTTGTTGAGAATTTTTGTGTCCATGTTCATAAGTGATATTGGTCTCTAATTTTCTACCATTGTCATGGCTTTATCTAGTTTTAGAATCAAGGTTTTGCTTCATTCAAAAAATAAGTTCAGGAGCTTGGTTCTATATTCTGAAATAGTCTGTTTAGTATTGGTGTGAGCTCTACTCTGAATATTTGGTAGAATTCCCTAGTGAAGCTGTCTTGTCCTAGATTTGGGGGGGGGCGGGCGGTGCTGGAAGTTTTTTAATGATCGGATCTTTGGTCTATGGGTCTGCTGAGATTTTCTACAACATTCTGTGTTAATTTGGGTAGATGATGTGTTGCAAAAAAATTGTTATTTCATCTAGATTTTCAAATTTGTTGGAGTATGGTCTTTCATAGTAATATATTTTTACTCCATTTGTTTCTGTTGTGATGTCATCTTTTAATTTATATTTCTTGGTATTTGCATCTTCTTTTCCTTTTCCTTTCTTAAGTTTGCCAAAAGTTTGTCAATTTTGTTAATCCTTTAGAA
>NW_022103915.1:39888498-39889868 GCF_000313985.2 Echinops telfairi
AGCTATAAAGGTCATCAGTGAGGAAATAGAGACAAACGTAAAGACCGTATTGCAGTGTATAGAATTTTTATCAAGCCTAATGAAGGAAGTGTACATAGTAGAAGACAAAATAGAGCACTGGAACCTACTAAAAATAAGCCACTGAGGTGAATCAAAAGACTTCACCAAAAAAGGAAAAGAGAACCCATGGATTAGGAAACTATCTCTAGCGAGGACACACTGGACAACACACTAATCTCTAAACTATAGAAAACGTCAATCCCTCAATAAGAACATAGAAAATAATCCAATTAAAAGGTGGGCATTTGGGAGGATGGGGGAGTGGGGAGGGACGGGGAAAAGTGAGCTGACACCAGGGGCTCAAGTGGAAAGTGGGTGTCGTAAGAATGATGAAATCAACATATGTACTAAAGTGCTGGACACAGATGATGTATGTACAGATTGTGATGAGTTGTATGAGCCCCTAATACAATGATTATTTAAATTTTAAAAAGGTGGGCAAAAGATATGAAGAGAACATTTGGGTATCGAAATGTTCATTAATATATGAAAAATACTCATGATCCTTAGCCACCCAGGAGAGGTAAATAAAAACAATGGTGAGATACCACTTTACATCTATAATTACAGCCCAATTGGAAGAGAGAAAAAAAGCAACAGTAGAAAATAACAAATGCTGACAGGGTACAGAGAGATTGGAACTCTTGTGCACTGCTGGTAGGTCTTTAAATATATGTCCAACCATTGTGGAAAGTGATAAGGTGCCTCCTCACACAACTGGCAATAGACATTCCATATGCTCCAGCAATACCTCTGCTGGGTATGTACCCTAGAGAAGTCAGAGCCATAAAATGGATAGACGTATGCACTGCCATGTTCATCACAGCACAGTTCACAATAGCCAGCAGTTGAAAACAACCCAAATGCCCAGCAGTAAAAGAATGGGTAGAAAAACCTCAGTATTGAACACAATGGAATACTATGCATGGCGACAAGGCAATAATGGAAATGCTAAACCCCTAGGACAGAAATGGACCCAGGGAACGTTATGCTGAGTAATCAATACCAAAAAGACAACTACTGTATGAGACCACTACTATGGGGAGGCAAAAACAAGACACGACTTGCAAACCAGGAGACCAGTCCCAGAAAAGGATATTATGCTCGGTAAAGTAGAAGGGCAGTAAGAAAGAGGAAGCCCCTCCACACGATGGGTTACCTAGTAGCTGCAACAATGAGCTTACACGTGAACTCATTTAGGGTAAAGATGGTGTGTGTGATAGGTAGGTTTATTGTGCCAACTTGGCCAATGAACACATGGGATTAATTGAAGGGCGGAGAGATAAATGGCTCGGTGAGCCTCGCCTTTC
>NW_022103915.1:39890565-39891842 GCF_000313985.2 Echinops telfairi
CTACCCAGACTAACACAGGGCAGGGCCTGCGGTGTTTTGTTCTGTTGTACAGAACCCACTTGATGACATCTAACAATAACAACAACGTATCTAATATCCCTAAATTTGTATTAGGTCATTTGGTCAGAAAATGTTTATGGGGGGTTTGCTTTGTGACAGGCGAAGGATTAAGAAGTGGGCGAGGAGAGAGAAAGGAACCTGAATACCTGTTCTTAGAGTCACCACATTTGAAATTTCATGGGGAGGTATTCCACAAGAGTGTGGTGTTTTTCCTGTTGCCCGTAGGGTCATGGTGAGTAGGAACACTCAATGGCATCAAATAACAACAGCATTGAATCTGTATGCTGAGCGAATATGAAGAAGAACGTGACGTCAGCATTGAAGGAAGACTCATTAAGACACCACCTTGCTTCCTGGACGGGAAGATTTTAAGGATTTGTTGATGAAGATCAAAGACTACCGTAGGAGCTACAGCTCAACCTAAAACCAAGACAAACTCACAACTGGACCAGTAAGTGGAGAAAAGTTGAGGTTGTAAAGGATTTAATGTTACAATGCTCACACAGGAAGCCGTCAAGAAATCAAATATTTATTGTATCAAAAATTTCACTGGAAAAGGCTTCTTTAAAGTGTTTTTTTAAAAAGCAGAGATGTCATTTTGAGGACTTTGGTGCCTGATCCTAACTATGGTATTTTCTATTGCCTCACGAGCATAAGACAGTTAGGAAATGGCTAAGGAAGACAAAAGAATTGATGCATTTGCATCATAGCATTGGTGAAAAATATTAAACATACCATAAACTATCTGATAAATGAACAAACCTGTCTTAGAAGAAGTAGTACTACAGCCAGAATGCTCTTCAGAACTAAGTATGGAGAAGTGTCATCTCATGTGCTTTGGACATGGTATCGAAAGAGGAAGACACGGCCCTGCTACAAGAGGCTCACTTACCGCCCCATCATGGGAATGGTGCCGGACTGGGCAGTGTTTGGTTTTGTACATGCAGCCTCGCGGAGCCAGAATTTAAGCGCATGACAACAATAGCAAAAGAAAGGGTTCATGGAGAATATATGAGTACATTCTCTACAGAAAATGATTTCTTAAAAACGGAATTTTAACAAATGCTTTGATTAAGAAATAAAGGATTCTTAATCAAAGAATAGCAGAGTTGCCTCATTTGTAAAATCAACTTGTTTTTGCTTTCCTAAACCAAATATTGTACCAAAGAAGTGGAGCCTGGTTCAAACACCAAAGGCGGGGAGAAAAATCATATCCT
>NW_022103915.1:39892305-39897857 GCF_000313985.2 Echinops telfairi
GGGAGAGGGGGAAAGGAAAATGAGCTGATTCCGAGAACCCAAGAGGCAAGTGAATTTTGGGAATGATGAGGGCAACAAATGTATAGATGTGCTCTACACAATTGATCTATGTATTGTGATGAATTTTATGAGCCCCAATAAATTGATTAAAAAAAAAAAAAGAAGTGGAGCCCAGAATTTTTAGGGCAATATCTAAAACAAAAAACATTTTATTGAAGGCTCTTACAGCTCTTGTAACAATCTATACATCAATGGTATCAAGCACATTTGTAGATATGTTGCCATCATTATTTTCTAGACATTTATTTTCTATTTAGCCCTTGGTGTCACCTCTTCTCACCCCCACCCCCTGTGGCCCCTTGATAAATTATAAACTATTATTTTCATATCTTATACCAATCGTGGTCTCCCTTCCCCCATGGTTTTTGTTGTTCACCCCCAGGACGGGTGGTTATGTGTCCGTCATTGCTCCTTGCTCCCCTCCTCTCCCTCTGCCCTCCTGGTACACACTCCCATTCCTGTTCCTGGATTCCGTGTGTTGCGAGCTCTTATGTCTTATCTGTGCCTGTGCACCTCCTCCGGTCTAGCCCGGAGAAAATAGGGTCTTGGTAGTTGTGGGTGAGGAAGCCTCAAGGAACCAGAGGAGTCTTGTGAGTTTTTTCCATGTTTTACTGCACCCTGATTGACTCATCCCTTCCCCGTGACCCCTCTGTGAGGGGATGTCTCTTTGTCTACAGATGGGCTTTGGGTCTCTGCTCCAACCCTAGAGCGGTATTCTTAAGCCTGGGCTTCACTATATATATTCTGAGGATCCTGAAAACTGCAGATTCCGATTCATAGGTCTAGCTGTGTCCTGAGACTGGAAGTATTTCTAAGAAGCTTCCAGGTGCTCCTGCTGGTTGTGGTCTACAGACAGCACGTGCAGCCCCAATGACAGAAAAAAAACTGTAAAGTGTTAGGATTGATATTCATTTTTTTTGAAATAAGAGCATTTCATAAAGAGTAAAAGCTTCATTTTGCAATGACATGAGATGGAGTGTATACATCATTTGAATGGTGAAAAGAAAAATCTGATCTGTCTATTAGAGATAAAAAGCTTTCATTGGGTGCTGGGGCTATTTGAGAGCAGGAAGCATACTCCTGAGAAATTGTAGTTTCAGTAAACTTATAGGCAGTTCTCAAAAGGGACATTGAAAATGATTGGTTGACTTTTACTTTATTGGCAGGAAATGGCTTGGATTATGTTATTAAGTTTGTGTGTCTGTATTCTATGAGCTAGATGTAGTTCATTTAATTATTTAAACTTCTCCCAGCGCTCTCTTTAGCAGGTGTTTTTGGATTCTAGGGAGGGTGAAAATGTAAATTTAACCAGAGAGTGGGAGCATGTTCATGGACAGTGTAGCAGATAGGCTTGTTTGTTATCTGTGTCAAAGTCCTTGAGCGTTGTCATCCATGAAAACACACTGCTGATTTTGATTTTATTAGAATATGTATTTTTAAATTTCTAAATTTTTATAAAGGTAGCTGGCTGTCATTAGAGTTAATTACGGCCATGAGTGGACTTATTGAAAACAAATAAATAAACCTAATCTGTTTTTGGGAGCCCTGTAGTTGCACAGTAGTTAAGTATTGGGCAGGTAGCCCATCTGCCCCTCCTTGGGAGAAAGACGTGGCCATCCACTTTCATACAGAGGACAGCCTGAGCAACCAAGGAGGCATTTCAACTCTGCCCTGTAGAGTTCAGGTGGGTTTGACTAATTTGTTCTTTAAGGTAAAAGTGGTAACTTACCAGTGAGTGAATTGGTAACTGCTTTTCAAAAGAGACGTGTGGTAGAGAGAGAGGCTGTGAAGACAAAAGGTTTTATCGTTGTGTGGTTTTGCTGGGTAAGACTATGTGCCAAAGCAGAAAAACTTGTACATCTTCAACTAAGACTTAGAAACACCTTTCTATCATGTAGACATCACTCATGCCGTGAATTTTGAACCTGTTTGTAAAAAGTATTTCTTTGAAAGCATCTTCTGATTGCTTTGCAAGGAGATCATATTGTTGGCTGAGAATACAGAATGTATTAGCTGAATGTCCAAAGAAATCTTTGAATAAGGGTGAGCATAATTGAACAATGAATATCATATATAACTGTGTATGCCTTCATTCTGAATTTTTTAAGTCTATTCAAGGCAAGTAAAAAAGATACCAAACTTAGCACCCGACCAACCACTGAATGGTTATGTCATAAAGTGCCAAACCAAGATTTTAAAAGACAAAGAAATATGATTATTATATTACACAATTGATGTGTAAAAGTATTTAGTAACAATAACAATTATTTGTAATAAATAAAATAATGGCTTAAAACTACTAATTCATAGTGGCCATCTTAAGAATAGATCTGACCTATTGAACACCGATGACCAAAGACCAGACAAATTGTGGGGGTAACAGTAAGAACATCAGACATGAAGAAAGCCAAATATCATTTAAAAGACAAGAAAGAGAACATGAAAATGGATGTCAGAAGAGACTCAGAAACTGAAGAGTTGCTGTAGTTTAGCTAAAATTAAAAGAAGAAATGATGATATGGAGAAATGTTCGCATTCACTAACCATAAGAGAAATGCATATTAAAACAACAATGAGATGCCACCTCACACCAGCACTCTTAGTTAAATGTGAAAAACCAAATAATAAGTGCTGCAGAGAATGTGAGGAGAGTGGAGCACCCCTGCACAGTGGGTGGAATTGCAGAACTGTACACCCACTACGGAAATCCGCATGGCTCTTCCTTAACCAAATGCAAATACGAATGCCCTGTGATCCTGCACCCTCGCTACATGGTGCACACCGGAAAGAAATAAAGAACAGATTCAAACAGACATATGCACATTCATGTTTACTGCAGCAGTTTCTATGATAACAAAAAGATGGAGAGAATTAAGAAAACAACCACCATAGAAGAATGGAAAAACAAACTCTGGTACATTCAGACAATGCAGTGTTATGCACCTTAAAAAAAATCCATAAAATACCTTAAGACATGGACCAAAAAAAAGACTTGGACAAATTCAGAAAACATCATGCTCAGCAAAGTTAGTCAATTGCAACGAGATAGTTTGTGATACTATCATTATTTTTTAAAAATAATTTTCACACCAAAAGATAAGTCTCTGAAGACTACAACGATGAGACCAGGTTTTTTCTGTTGTTTTGGTGTGTGTGTGGGTGGGGGGGGTGACTAGAGGGAAAGGGAAGGGACAGGAGGTGAGGCGTGAGGAGAAGTGTAGGAAAGGAACAAAAAGAGAACCTTATACACAAGGGGCTGAATGGGATACTGTCAGAGCTGATCAGATGGGCTGTGCAAAAGTACGATATACATATAAAGAAACATAAACAAAAGTAAAACATACATGTAAAAAACATCAACAAAAGAGGTTAATATTAAGGGAGAGAGAGAGTGAGAGCGCGAGCAAGAGAGGAGGGTCACAGCTTTAACCCCCTCTAGAACACATCCCATCAGATCGAAACACTGGCCTGAGGCTATAGAAGGAGGAAAAGTAAAACGAAGCTGACTTGGATTTTTTTATGGCATGCAAGTTAGTTTCAAAATTTAAGAAGAAATGAAATGAAAGAACTAAATGGAAACCATTTAAAGGGTGGTTTGGGAAGGCAAAGTAAAGTATTATAATGAAATGTGGAAAGATCTGAAGGTAGAAAACCCAAAGGGAAGAATATGGTGGGCATTTCTAAAATTGAAAGAACTAAAACCTTGAGTTGCAATATTGAAGGAGCCCTGGTTATATGTTGGGTTGCTATTTACAAGCTCGGCAGTTCAAATCCACTAGATGGTCTGTGGGAGAAAGATGAGGTTTTCTACTGTGGTAAAGATTTACAGTCTCAGTAATCCACCGGGTCAGTTCTACTCTGTCCTGGAGGATCTGATGTGAGTCAGAATCCAGTTAGATTGGTTTTTATGGGGAAAATATTTAGCTGTGTGGGAAGCAAGATATAGTTATTGTACTGAAGAAAAGAATTGGTCCTTGTTCAACTATTTTCAGGAGGTAGCATGTGATCAAGAATACCAATGATAGAGGAGGAAGAAATCCAAACTGCATTGAAAGCATTGGCATAAAACAAGGTTCTAGGAAATGACAATCAATCGAAATATTTCAGTAAACTGATGCAACACTGAAGGTTCTCACTCATGTATGCCAAGAAATTTGGAATAAAGCTCCCTAGTCATCCAATAAAAGGAGACCCATCTTTTTGCCCATTACAAAGAAAGGCGATCCAACAGAATGCAGAAATTGTCAAACAATATTATTACTATCATATACAAGTAAAATGTTGCTGAAGATTCAGAAAAATAATTATAGCAGCACATCACCAGAAAATCACTAGCAATTCAAATCAGATTCAGAAGAGAATGTGGAACAAGGGATATCAATGCTGATGTCTGATGGATCTTGGCGGAAAGCAGAGAATGCTGGGAAGATATTATTTACCTGTGTTTTATTGACTAAACAAAGGTCTTAAACTCTGGTTTATAACAAAATTGGGACAGAATGTTAAAGGATGGGAATTCCAGAAAACTTAATTATGTCCATGTGGAATCTTGTGGTGCAGTGATTAAATTGGTTCATCTAAGTCAAGAGTCTTTGTAAATTCCATGAAGAGACTGAGTGGATCCATGCAGATTAGGTGTATTTCTCCTTTTGCTGATGAACATGAGGGAAGATGTTTATAGGATCATATGATTCCATTGTGATTTATTATTTACAGGATTCAGAGTGATTGTAAAAACTAAAACTCTAACGAGGGAATTTTTCAACTTCGCTTTCCTGCTGAGTATAAACTGAGCCATCTCAGAAGCAGGAAAAGAGGGATCTCATTACCATCAAAAAAGAAGAGCCAAGAGAGGGGCACACTTTGGGCTCCCATATGCCTGTGTGCTAACCTTCCTGAGTCCAGGAAGCAGAACTGTGACCCCAAAGAAGGGGTAGAGCAGCAGCATCAACAGCACCAAGAATATGAGACAGTGCAGTGGACTCTCTGGCCCAAGGAGTGAGTCAAGCTAAATACCTTCAGGCAGGAGTCTTTCTGGTGGAATGGGGTGCCTTGGGTGCTTAATTGAGAGAGTGAGTTTTACTGGTCCATGGAGAGAGAGCCAAATGCCTTTGGACCGAGGCTTAGGGTGGAGTGGTATGACATTTGGGCATTTATGAGCAGCACCGAAAAAGCTTTATAATATTTGTAAAATTACCTGAGCAAAGCAAAGGCCAAAAGGCCATGTGGCTGAGAGGCTAAGGATTAGAGACACCTGCCTGGGAGCATAATTGCTAAGAGGCTATCCTGACCAAAGAACTGTATCCTGAGCATTGATGATCCTGAATTGTGACATATTAGCTTCCCTAATTAAACCCCAATCTCTCCTCCTCCCCCGTCATCTGCTCCTGTGTGCTCTGGTCAGATATATCCCACCAGGCCTTGAGGATGATGACCCCAATTAGAGCAGCCAGTCCACAGAGAGGACTACATGGCCAGCCCCACTATGAGAC
>NW_022103915.1:39899761-39910137 GCF_000313985.2 Echinops telfairi
CCCCAAATCGTGAGGGTTGTTGAGTTCTGTGTGGTCATTGCAGTGAATTACAGAACCTAGCAGAGAAGTAGAGGGCACTTCTCTGGTGGTATGGGTGGGATGGTTGGTGTCAGATTTATTTATGAAGCTTGGAAAGTGGAAGCTTGTTTGACCCCTCCTCATCAGAATTAACCCTGGGCTGCTGTGGTGTTTGATTTCCTTTCCCTCCTGTGAAGCCAGAAAAGACCGAGACCAGATGAGGTTCCCCATACCGTTTTGAACACCCCTGTACACAGACCAAGAAGTACAGTTTGGGATCAGAAAGCATGTGTGTCAGAGTGAGTCAATCTTCATGTTGAGTTCTTTAGCTCACAGTGACCCTAGGGGATGAAACACTGTCTAGGCCTTCCCCATCCTCACAACGGATCTTCGGGTTGAGTCCATTGTCACAGTCACGGTGCCAGTCCATCTTGTTGAGGGTCTTCCTCTGTTTCACTCCCCTCTACTTTACCAAGCACGCTGCCCTTCTCCAAGAACTGGTCACTCCCCACTACATGCCAAAGGACAAGAAATGAAGTCTTGCCATCCTAGCCTCCAACGAGCATTCTGGCTGTACTCTTCCAAGACAGATTTCTTTGTTTGTCCTCTTGGTAGTCCATAATACTTTCAATATTCTTCACCAGCATCATAATTGTAATGCATTGATCCTTCTTCTGCCTTACTTATTCAAGGTCCAACATTCACACACCTATGAGGCAATTGAAAATACCATGAATTGAGTCAGGCACACCTTGGTCCTCAAAATAATATCCTTACTTTTCAATGCATTAAAAAGGTCTTGTGCAGCAGACTTACCCAATACAATGTACTGTTTAACCTCTTGACTACTTCTTACATGAGAATTGATTGTGGATTCAAACAAGACAAAATCCTTGACAATGTCAATCTTTTCTCCATTTACTATGACGTTAAATCTTTATACTGAGCAAAATAATCTATGAAGCTGGACTATATGAAGAAGATTGTGGTGTCAGATAGAAGCAAAGCTTATGAGCAAGCTGTAATATGCAGATGATACAAAATTACTGTCTGAAGTGAAGAGAATTTAAAGCATTTAGTGGTTCAAAACCTACCACGTGGCTTATAACTTACCATAAAGAAACAAAAAATTCTCTGAACCAATAAATAACATTGTGATGCATTGAGAAAATATTTACATTGTCATGAATTTTATTTTAGTTGGATCTATAGTCAAGGCCCATAGAAGCAGCAGTTGAGAAATCGAACCAAGTATTACATTGGGCAAATCTTCCAAAACAGGTCTCTTTAAAGTGTTAAAAAGTGAAGCTGTCCCTTTGAAGACTAAGTGCACATGACCCAATCCATGATATTTTCAAATGCTTCATATGCATAAAAAGCCTGGATACTGGATAAAGAAGACTGAAGAAAATCGATGCCCCTGAATCATGGTGTTGGACAGAATATTAAATACGACGCTGACTGTCGGAAGAATGAACATATGTATTTCAAGAACTACAACCAACTGCTTCTTAGAAGCAAGGAGGGCGAGGCTTTATCTCGTCTCCGCTGAACATACTGTCAGAAGGGACCAGTCCCCAGAGGAGGACGTCATGCTTGGTAAAGTAGAGGGTCAGCAAAAAAGAGCAAGATCCTCAATAAAGCAGATTGATTTAGTTGGTGCAATAATGAGGTCAAACATAGCAACAATTTTGAGGATATCGCAGAACAAAGCAGTGTTACAGTCTCTGTACATGGGGTCACTAGGCATAGGAATGGACTCAAAGGGACCTAATAACAAGAACAGAATCTTTTCCTTCCCCCATGGCATTGTTGGGTAAGTGCTGAACTACCTGCAAACCACAAGGTCAGAGGTTCAGACCCACCAGTGACTGTGTCTGGGAGAAAGAATGAGGCTAACTGTTCCTATAAAGTTAAAATTGACATGATGGCAGTGGGTTGGGTTTTTCATTTACAATTTTGTGTATGCTTTCTTATGCATAAAACATCGGGACAGCAGTGCATTTGAATGGCCTATACATAATTACATATACATTTTTTTTTAGAAATGAAGGTGCATTTTTTATTCTTGTATTATGAATCCGTGGATGAATGTGATGATTTGGTTACATTTTAAAAACATTGCAAATTTTATATATATTTTTTGTTGTTTTGTTTTTTTGGTTTATTATTTCTTTATTTTTTGTTGGGGAATTACATATACATTTTTAAGGGTCACTTTTATAAACTAATAAGGTCTGCAATCTAAAAAACAGAGGACACATAAATTAACATATTTATAAATTACAAGTTCTGAACATTTTCTTTCTTTTATTTATTAATCTAAACATTCATTATATTTATACTTTGCCTTAATCATTGCTGATTGCATGTATATTCTGAGAGATATTTAACCTAAAACCCAAAATTCATTACCCTAGAGTCTACTCCAAGGATGACAAGCCCAGCGACGTCAGAATAGAACTGTTTCAGTGGCTGATTTTCCAGAAGTAGGTAGGGAGGTCCAACCTTTTCCTCACTTAACCTAAGGGTGATGAAATTTTGTTAGCAATATACTGAAAGTAAGAAGAAAAAAAGTCATTCTTGAGTGTAGAATAGGCAACTATGTTGTGGAATGTCCCGGGTCTAGAGCTCCCCTGTGGAGAACTCAGTAGACGTGTACTACACACAGACTTTGTCTGGTGAAGGCATGTGCGCCAAGCAGAGGATGTGGCCCCAGCGATCTCAGCAGGACTCGTAGCTAGACTCATCTCCTGGCTCAAGGTCCACACCTGGGAGCGGATTTAAAAGCCCTATGTAATTATTGCTTCGTTTTTGTCTTTAAAAGCTCTGTTGAGGAAAAGCGTTTCTGAGGAAGGCTTAGCGTAGAAAGCAGTAGAATAAACTGCCTCTTGTCAGACCAGTGCCACGGCTGCACGGAGGCAAGTACTGTTGTATGTAATGAGCAGTTGGAAGAGCTCCCAATGAGAACACAGAATGAAGGGAGATATTCGACTTTTCTTTAAAGAGAAACAGAAATTATTTCCTTTGTGTTCAGAAGAATTGGAGGCAGAACCATGCTTTCAGGGCCGAGGACGAGGTATTTTTACTCTATCTTCCTAATGTGGATAGACTGGAGAGCCTAGCAGAAGCAGTGTTGAGGCGAGGGAGCAGGAGCACAGGAGGAATCAGCAGGCTCCAATCCAAATCTAGTCTGAAGGTCCAGCTCCTCATGTCAGCCTGGAGGCACCAGGACTCCCAATGGAATTCACGTCCACATAGAAGGAACATTTTCATCAGAACATGGGGATGGAGGAAGAGTTCAATGTAATGGTGATTAATAATGAGTACATACACTGGAGGGGAAAGTGTTCCCTCTAAGAAAAGTGAGAGAGTAAACACTTTTTAACTATTTATCGTTATTTTAAGTCAGCAATTTTTAGAAGCATATTAAATAATTTATATTTTGATACATAGGACGCAAATGAATATAAATAGGTGGTGGGGGAACAAAGAATGCCATTGGAGTCTCAGGAAAAAGCACTTAATAGGTTGCACAAAACGATTAAGGCACTTATTGCCACTTGGTGGTAATGTAGCCTAGTTGCAGGAAAAGGGCAGTTTTGTTTTGTTTTTTAATCCTAAATTAGTAGCAATGATGGAGTAGTGGCATTGTTCTTACCATAAATAACTATAAATCTGAATAAACACTGCTGAAGAAACTAAAAGACCTAAATAAAGGGAAGAGGTGTTTATAATTTTTATAGTTTAGAAAATTCAGTATTGTTAAAAAATAGTATAGAGTTTTAATAGTTTAGAAAACTTGGTGCTGGTTAAGATGTTAATTTTCTTAATTTTGGTCTCTGGATTCAATGCAATCCCAATCAAAATGAGATGTCTAAGTCAGTTTGGTATTAGTATTGCTGGAGTCCATTCTAACTCATGGTGAACCCACAAGTGTCGGAGTAGAACTATGCCCTGCAGGGTTTTCAGTGGGTGATTGTTTTAGAAGGAGATAACCAGGACTTTATTCTAGTTGCCTATGGGAACCTAGAATAAAGGTTGCTTTCAGTTTAACCTTTAACCTGTCAGTTATCAGCCAAGGGCTTAACCATTTGCAGTAATGGCATTAAGAGAAATATATCAATAGAGCATAGCAAAAAAAAAAAAAAAAGCAGAAATAGATCCACACTTACCTGGTTGATTGATTGATTTTTGACAAAGGTATCAAAGTATCTCAATGGGAAAAAGAAAGTTCATCTAACCAATTCAATTTCAACAAATGGCTTTTTATGTGGCAAATGAATTTTGCTTTGCATCATATGCAAAAACTAATAAATGAAACCTAAAAAGAGAAGTTAAGATCATATAGTGCCTACAAGAAGACAGAGGAGAGTATCTTCTTGACTTGCAATAAGCAAAGATTTCTTAAGCTTAGAAAATAATAGCCATCAAATTGATACTGAATTTCATCAAACTAGAAATTTTTTAATAAAAATATCCTTCTGAAAATGAAACATCAAAGCACAAATTGGTACAAAATATCCATAACACATATGCTTGATAAAGGACTTGTATCTAAAATATGTAACTGAAAATCCAACAATAAAAACATGAGTTCTTTAAAACGGACAAAAGACTTGAATAGACACTTCACAAAAGGTGATATTTAGTAACGATATAAGAAAATTTTCAACATAACTAGTCTTCAGAGAAATTACAATATAAACTCCTATGCAATACTATTTCACACCCACCAGAATGCCTTAAATTAAAAACAAAGTAACAACAACAATAACAACTGACCACACCAGAGGATGACGAAGATATGGGGAAATAAGAGCTTTCTTAAACATTGTTGATGGGCATTTAAAATGTCTGGAAATGTCTAATTGTACACCTATCCTAAAAGGGGTATCCCCAAAGAGCCAGAAAAAGGCTCTGCTGGGTGGAGCTTTCATAGTCACATGTTTTCCTGCCAGATGAGCATCCAGTAACTCACTCTGAGTTAGTGCACCCAGTGGCATTGCCTGGGAAGTTTCTCTCTGGTCACAGTGAATTTTTTCCTAAAAGCAGTTTCACTGGAACCTTGTTTTAGGTAATGGCCAATTTAAGAGAACAGTATGGGACTGTGAACTTTTGTTTCTTGCTAGAGAAAAATTCCACAGAAACTGTTGTGATGTTGAACACAGCTTACAAGGACAGCACTGTCAGAAAAACTCAAGTATATGAGGGGTTTTCTTGTTTCAAAAGAGGTGAAATGTCCATTGATGACAAACCATGTTCTGGATATCTGTCAACTTCCTAAACAGATGAAAATGTTGACTTGTAATGCATTTGGAGTTTGTTCCATTAGGTCAGACTGTTAATCAAGATTTCTATTTAGAAGTTCTGAAAAGATTGCATAACAGTGTGTGACAAAAAAAGGCCTGATTTGTGGCAGATGGGAGACTGGTTTTGCCACCACAACAATGCACCTTCTAACACAGCCATCTCAGTGTGCCAATTTTTGGCAAAACACAGCATGCCGCTCTTACCCCATGCACCTTACTCACCTGACCTTGCTCTGTGCAACTACTTTTTGTTTCCAAGATAGAGAGGAATATGAAAGAATAGTGATTTTATAACTTAGAAGAGTTGAAGATAAAAATTAAAGAAGTGCTGTCAGCCATACAAACAGATGAGTTTGAAAAATGTTTCCAAGAATGGAATGGCAGATTTAACAAATGTATTAAGTGTAATGGAGAGTACTTTGACAGTGATAAGGTGGTTTTGTAAAAATATTTAAAAAGAAAAAAAATCCGGATCTTTTGGTTACCTTCTCATCTGACTCAGAAAGTCTCTTTCTATGTAGTTAGCCAAGAGATTTGACAATATAGGGCCACAGAAATTCTTGTCCAAGAATGTCCATAGCAACTTTATTCATAATAGTTCCAAGTTGGTGACAACAACAAAAGTAGTAAGGAAAGCAAGGCTTTTGCAAAGACACAGGAATATCAAGTAAGTAAAACAATACTGGGGAGAGAAAAGGGCTGAATGTGTTGAGATTTCAGCACTAACAATGAAAACATTATCAGGAACAGCACAATTGCTTGATCAATAGCAGGCTCAAAGGGTTTTCCTTTCCCTGTCAGTTACTGACAGAGGAAGGATTGTGTGAGGGGGGAAAATCTTTGAATTCTTGAAAGGGGAAAATCATTTGTTAATACTCTATGGAATGTGTATGCAGCCAAGAAATAGGGCCAGATCATCCTTGTAAATAGAATGAGGTCTTGGTAAGAACAATTTTCAGCCAGAGAACTGGACTTGGGCAAGATCCTCAGAAGATCTTGGTCTCTGGTTTATCTGGAAAACTGATGAAAAAGTATTAAGGTGGGCTGAAACAGGACTGTACTTGGGAGAATTCCAGAGAGCAGACAGGAAGCCAGAACAATAAGACATGTTGAGTTGGGCTTAGATGGAATGGCTTCACCAGTAAAATGTATGCTGGCTGTGTATTAAAGTAGCCCTGGCCAGAAGTGTTTGTTGTTGCCAAGTGTCCTTGAGTAGATTCTGACTTACTACAACTCTAAATGACAGTGTAGAAAAACCATTGACTTTCCTAGGATGTCATCTTTACAGGGGTGTTTTTTTAAAAAAAATCATTTTATTAGGGGCTCAAACAACTCTTATCACAATCCATACACACATCAATTGTGTAAAGCGCATTTGTACATTCATTGCCCTCATCATTCTCAAAACATTTTCTCTCCACTTAAACCCCCGGCATTAGGTCCTCATTTTTCCCCTCCCTCCTCGCTCCCCCCTCCCTCATGAGCCCTTGATAGAGTATAAATTGGTATTTTGCCATATCTTGCCCTGTCCGACGTCTCCCTTCACTCACTTTTCGGTTGTCTGTCCCCCAGGGAGGAGGTCACACACAGTTCCATGTAATCGGTTCCCTCTTTCCTACCCATTCTCCCTCTACCCTCCCTGTATCGTCACTCACACCACTGGTCCTGTAGGGCTCATCCGCCCTGGATTTTCAGTTCCTATTTGTACCAGTGTACATCTTCTGGTCTAGCCAGACTTGCAAGGTCGAATTCGAGTCATGGTAGTGGGAGCGGGGAGGAAACATTTAGGAACTAGAGGAAAGTTGTATTTTTCATCATTGTTACATCGCACCCTGACTGGCTCATCTCCTCCCTGAGACCCCTCTACAAGGGGATCTCCAGTGGCCTACTAATGGGCTTTAGGTCTCCACTCTGCACTCCCCCCATCATTCACTATGGTAAGATCTTTCCTCTATTTCCCTTGATTCTCCTTCTGTCCCACTATCATGTATTGCCAGATCTTTTCTCCTATGCAGCTCAGTGGTTAAACTTAAACTTTCAGGGTCTGAGAATTAAGAAATACGGTTGCCCTCTGACACTTTGAGTTACCTTCTCTCTTTAACAGAGCCAACCACTGACATGTTGCACCGCTTATGGTAGAGCATTTGCTTTCCCCTGGTTGATACCCAGAGTCTCTAGCACCCTTGGCATTTGTGAGCTGACTCAATGGTGTTAGACCATGAGGGCCCACAAAGGATAAATCCCAGATTCTCCCATGCTCATTTTACTATCTTATGTAGAAGTGTGGAGCTGGAAAATACCTTGATATTTGAACAGATGAGAAAAGTCCAAAGAAGCAATCAAGAATTACCTCATCCATTTCTTCTGGCTTTCAGGGGTTATTATTATTTTTTCTTTTGGTAGCTAATTTAGAATATTTTTGTTTTTAACAGGAGCCTTGTTCTCTTTCTAAAATTTACTATGGTTTTCATGTTAGTCCAAGTTGACTAGAGAAACAAGTGCAGAGACATAAGAAAGAGCTTTATACCAAAGAGTAATTCTATGTTAAGAAAACATCTCATCCCAGTCTAGATCAAGTCCATAAGTCCAATATTATCCCATAAGTCTGATAGTAGTCCATAAATCACTCTTCAGGCTCACTCATTCACATGTAGAGTAATCTATGGATTAGTATCAGACTTACAGGCCAGTAGGTAAAAAGTCTTGTGGATCAATGGTGGTGGAAGCATCTCCAGAGCTCTGGCTGCCATCAGTGTGGCTCCATTTGCCTTGTCAACAGGAAGGTAAAGCAGAGAGAAAGTGTTTGGTCCACCTCCAGGGAGAAAGAGAAGAAGTTCCCAGAATCCTCATGAAAAGGCAACACCCACAAGGAGGCATCATCAGGCTATGACCTGATTGACAGGCTAGACTCCACCCCTCCACTCTTAATGCCCTCAAGTTGACACAAGATCATGTAACTACCACCGTTTTGGTTTTGATAGTGATATTGACTGTTGAAGATGTACCAAGATCTCACAGGGGAGATGCCAAGTACCCACAGGGGCTCTCCCTGGACATCACCTTGGAGAACAGAAGGAGGGTCTCAGTGGCAGGTTATTCATCCCATCACATCTGATATGGTCTCTCCATCCCTACCACACAGCAGGCGGGGTTTATCAGGTGTGGCTCTGAAAATAGGAGACTTTCCCTGCTGTAAGTCATGTTTACGGAATGTCTTTTCTAAAGTTAACTGAGGGGCAGATACCATCCTCTTCATAAATACCTTCTAAGATTTCACAAAGACAATGCAGTTGGGGTCTCTTTGAAACTCAAAATGCCCCAACAGCTGAAAGGCAGAGTCTCACACTCTGTGAGGAATCCCGGGTTGGTGTCAATGGTTGAGAAGCTCAGCTCTGCTCACTAAGAGATTGGACATTCTAGTCTACCCAGAGGTGCCCCAGAAGAATGACCTGACAATCGGCTTCTGAAAACTCAGCCATTACAAACCCCTTGGAGCACAGCGATATATACGCTCACCTGCGTGGGGTGACCAGAACTCACAGTCTGCTGCGCAGCAACTGGCTTCAGTGTTGGTTTCTTTTTGTCTGTCTTTGGGGCACCAATAACATTTAGATCATTAATAGTTTTTAGACAGCTTCCTAGTCAAGCAATCCTGTTCTATAGCGACATGGTCTGTGCTTGGGCTAGCATGTATTCACTGTGTGCCTCTGACCCTGCCACTGACCACCAACCCTACCCCTTTCCAACAAGGTCATGCAGTGACCCGCAAGCAGCCTTCACTCTTCCACCTATGTGGAAATCATTTGACTTGAGCTCCATGCCCACACCTGGCCTCTGTGCCTCTGTAAATTGACACTGAGATCTCTTCACCTCTCACTCAGCCTGTCTGTTGTCTCTGGAAGAGATTCGGCTTGAGCGGTTTCCAGCCTCCTCTCAGCAGTGGGGTTTATATTTAGGTTGGGCTGCAATTGGGCAAATTGATGCTGCAGAACCACCTCCCCTCTTGGGGGTGGGCCCTGCTCTGTCTTCCTGACATCTCCTCTAAGCAGGAGGCGGGTGGTGAACTTCTCAGGGGAGAGTGCTGTCTTAATGGCCAGGAAGAGAAGGAATCATGGTGAGAGGTGATGGGCGTGATTAATATCTGTGTGCTCCCTGGGAAAGGGGACCTAGGAAGAGAAGCATTAGGGGCAGCAGAAGCACCAAGTACTTATCGGAAGAGAGAAAGAAGGAAGGAAGGAAGCAAGAAAGCAAGCAAGAAAGAAAAATGATAGGGGGAAAAACTCCATGTCTTTGAAATTTAGGTTGTAATATAGACTCAGCCAGTCATTAAATGCAATAGAATCCCCACTATGAATCCCCACAGTCCCTGCTGTTCAAGCACTTGCTGAAAACCCAGAGTCTGCCTGAAGGAACCAAAGGGAGGTGTCCTAGGAAGTATTGTTGGGACTGGGTTTGCAAGGATGTTATCAAGTCAAAGAGCAAGAAGGCTGTTTTTTTTTTTTGGTGGGGGTGGGGGTGGGGTTGCGGGCAGAGAACCTGGCGATGAGCAAGTCAGGGTGCTATTTGACCAGGAGAAGGTGGGCAGATTGTGGTAGGTGAAGCACAGTGGACAGGGTGGACGACTGGGAAGAGGACGTCTCAAGGAGACGAGTGCGTAAATTCAGGCAAAGACCATATGGAAAGCGCTGAGGGGGTTAGATTCTATTTGTACTTAAGGAGGATCTAGGAAACGTGTGTGAGCAAAGTGATGTGTTGAAGAGATGCGTTGTGGATAGATGCAGCTATGAAAATGTGACTTGGAAGGCAGGGAACCATTTAATCAACTTCTGACCTAAGACGAGGATAGTGAGTCTAGCGTGGAGGCATAGATCCTTGAGATTACAGGTAGGAACCAGAATCCACAGTATTTGTTGTCCACTTGATATGTGACTTGTGAAGGGTGGAGAAGAGAGGGATGGCTTCCAGTGCTCAGCCTTAGGGGGGTGGCTAGCTGTTTGCACCAGCAATGAAACCCAGGGAGAAGAGTCTTCACCTAATCTGGTGTCA
>NW_022103915.1:39910404-39916370 GCF_000313985.2 Echinops telfairi
AGACTTTCTACCCACTGGCCTGTGATCGTCCTACATTTATGGCTTCATTGCATGTGTTTCGTGAGTCCGAAGAGGAATTTATAGATTGGTATCGGACATATGGGCTAATATCGGATTTATAGCCTTGGACTGGACTGGGTTGGGATGTTTTCTCAATGTTCAATTCCTCTTGTATATAAACCTCTCCCTTATATACAGATACGTGTCTATGAATTTTTCTCTAGTCTCCCCAGACTAACACAGCTGGAGATATTAGCTGCCCACTTTTCCCTTGGAGGAGAGAGCTCAGGAGATCCAGGGTTACAAAGCATCCCGTATTTTAAGGAATGAACGTACCACATAGGCCACCTTTATTTCTGGGCCATTTTCCTGTTCCCCCTGACCCCAAGAGCAAGCTGACTAAGCAAATGCGGGTGCTCGTCTCACCTGGTAAGGCGCTCATCTAGGCGCTGAGAGCAAAGGTGGGCCTCAGGAATTTCTCAAGGCAAGTCAAATAGTCTTTTCCTTATTTCTCTTCATTCCTTCATCACATCCCCACCCCCACCGAAACTGGGAGGGGAACGTGATGTGTTTGCTGCTAAGCCCTCATGTGAGAACAGTCAGGGAATATGTCCTCAAAACAGAAAGCAGGTCCACATCTTAGAGTTTCTTTCTCTTTCTCTTGGTGTGAGGCCAAGACTCTAAATCCAAGGAGCATTTCTCAGGGTGTATTCTCCTCTCAGAGCTATGGGGTGATCCTTCAAAGGGGCATTCCCCTCTATTGTAACCTGAGGCTGAGAAGGAGCCCCTGACCCTCTGGGAGGCATGCCTCTTCACAGAAGCTTTGCCTTGAATAGGCTCCCACAGGGTCTCAGCCAAGGCCCAGGAAGTAAGAGCCCAGACAGGGCAACTTATACATTGGTAGACTTTCCTTCCACACCAAGGGCTCGATGCTTCATGCCAATTTGTACTGATCTATAACAGAAAGATCTCCGTACTTAATAATTAAGTCCCATCACCCATATGAATGCAGAATTGTGGCCTTGGAGAGTTCCTGAGATCAAAGAAAGCCTGGGTTCAGTAGGATAACTTTTATGAATATAATAATTTTGAAATATTCACCGACGGCGTCGGGCCTTCCTTCAGCGAGAGGCAACACCCATAGCACCCTCTAAGCTCAATGGGCGATCCCAAGGAAGCAAACAGTACCAATTTTGGACAGGGCACCTGTGAGAAGACCTGAAATCGGAATCATAAGGAGTCAGGTTGGAAAGTGCCGCTAGATCAGTCCTCCAATCAGTGGAGTTATGGGGGTCTGAGGAGAGAAGAAGATGTAGATGTGAGTCAGAGATTTCTGTTCTCTTCTTACCTGGGGCCTCCCAATCCAAGCATCTCTTCTGCCTGGATGGTGGGGAAGAGAACGGGTAAGCCAGTTAAAGCTGATCCCCGAGACTGGAGAGCTTAAGAAGGAGGGTACCATCTGCTGTAGGGGAAAGGAGCGTTTGAAATTAGTAAAATCTTTAGACATCATGATTTCACATTTTTGCTCTTTCTAAATTTCAATGACTTGGACAAGAAATCCTGGTGGCAAAGCGGTGGAAGCACTCAGCTGCTACCTTTAAGGCCGGCAGTGCAAATCCAACAGCTGATCAGTGGGTGAAAGATATAGAATTTATTTTTCATAAAGATTACAACCTTGGAAACTCTATTAAAAAGCACCTCACTGCTATAGAGTCAACTCTGATTTATAGTGACCCTGTAGAAATGTCATTGTGAGTTTCTGAGACAGTACTTCTTTTTACTGGAGTATGAAACTCTTTCTCCCTCAGAGCAGCTGATGGTTTCAAACTGTCAACCTTGTGATCTCAGCCCGAGCCATAACCACTACACCATCAGGGCTCCTCAGAAAGCTGTATGGGAAACCCTATTTTACTCTGCCCTATAGGCTGGCTGGCTATGAGGTGGAATTGAGCTGATGACAATAAGTTTGATTTGATTTTGAAAAACCCCTCATTTCTTGGAATAATTAGATTGTTATGAGTTGTGACCTCCAAAATATGTGTTGTAATCCTAATCCCTATACATGTGGGTATAATTCTATCTGGGGTTACCCCTGTGCATTATACTCTCAAAAACTCCTGTAAACGGTTGCACTCCAAGTTCTGACTGGCTGGTTCTGCTACCATCAACCTATGAGAGAAGTGTGTTGGTAACGATCCAAGTGGCTCCCCTGTGATGTCTGCCTTTTCGTAGGTCAAAGGTAAGAAATGTCCTGGTTAGTTATTCCCCAATTTATCTAGGAATTGGATCCCTCACCTGGTAACTTTGCCCAAACAGAGCCCAATGTAGACTCTGCAATAAAGTGACAAGGGTCTGGACCAGCCAAAGTGACTGTTGCAAAACACACTCATCATAACTCGTGCGTCCTGTGAACAACATCTCCCTAGGTCTTGGGGGTCAGGGATGTCCGTGGCTTTAAATCTAGAGATGAATACACATTTTAGTTCTACTAGCTAAGAGTTGTGTGACTGTAGAAAAGTTACCCATCTTCCGTAAAGCTCTGCTTTGTACATTCGGATTAGGGAAACAAGGAGAGGTAAGTCTTAGAGATAATGTTTCCAGTCCATAGAAACAACTTAATAACTAGGGATATGATTATTTATGTATAGGTCAAAGTCTTGCTGGGAGCCCATTTGGTCAGAATGGTCATTAACACAGTTGAATTGCTTCTCTGGCCACTGAGCCAGCAGGTTCCTGCAACTATAAGAAAGCTGCGAGACAGCAGTGGTTCTTGACACTGACTGCACATTAGAATCACCTGGAGAGCTCTTAAAACCCCATTACCCTCACCACATCCCAGACCAATTATATCAGAAGCTCCAGGGATAGGGCCCGGGCATCAGCATTTGTAATGGTCCCCAGGTGATGCCAATGTGCGTTCAAGGCTAAGACCCACTGGGCTATATCTCCAACGTTAATAAGCAGAAGCAGCACTTGGAGCTCTGGTTACAATGCAAATTTTGACTGAGACGATCAGGGGTGGGACCTAGATTCTGAATTTCTAATAAACTCCCAAGTGGTGCTGGCTGCTGAATAGCCTGTGTTCTCCTATCAAGTTATGGCCGCTGAGTCTAGCAGGGAAGAGACAAAACAAACAAAAAGAAACCTCTGACATGTCGTCCCAAGGTCCAAAAGCAGAGCTGCCTGCGACCTTTTAAAGCAAAGCACATAGCTCTATACTTAGAAGTAGCACATAAGAGGATCGCTATATTAGAGTAAAGCCCAACTTTGTGGTCATTACTATGACCCTTAGTTTCCATGGAAAAGTTGCATTGTATGTGGTAGGTTTGTATTAGAGGTCCAGGAAATGTATTCTCCATTTTGGAGCATCTTAGAAGGAAAACATATTCAATGGTAAGAGATAAGCTATTGGCAAATCGTAAAAGAAATCATCAATATCCTGGGGTGGCCAACCCTTTAGCTTACTGGTCAAGTGTCACTCACAAAGCGCCGAACTGTTAACCTCTAGGAATGAAGACGACCTTAGCAGGCCATATGGCTGACATGTGAAGGAGGGAGCAAGAAACATTTGTTGGAAGCCAGTGAGATGTGGGGGAGTTAGTGGTAACTGACTCATATCCGAGCAAATGGAGAGAGACCACCAAGCACAGAGAAGGTGCCACCTCATGGGGGGATGCTGTTATGCAGATGTGACTGCCGATGGTCGGTAGTAAAATTAGCTCGGCGTGTGTGGAGCTCAGGGGGCACTGTTTACGTACACGTGGGGTTATGAGCACGTAGACACCTCCCGGAAGATTTGGAGACGCTGCTTGTGCAAAGGACTCCCTTGGACGGAGGGAGAACAGAGCAGGGCAGTGGGAGGAATGACAGCGCTGGGTCTGCAAGCCCGTAACAGACAGTGAATGAGTCCAAGAGCTGAGATGGACTGAGAAAAGTGTTATATTTGAAGCCCAAATCTATAGTTTTACTAGAGGAGTAAACCACAGCGATAGGAAGTGACTGAGGAGTTGGATTTAAAGATCATTTTTTCTCATTAGCTACACGAAGTTTGCAAGATGCTTCTTGCCTGGTCAATGGGAAGAAGGCATCTACGCCACGTTCAAATCCTCCTCGGCTCTCTCAGGAAGAGAAGACAAGCCAGGTTGCTTAGATCCTGAGACGTGCTGTGACTTTTCCTATACTTGTATTTCCCGTGTGGGCCTCGCCTCTAAGGAGAAGTAATTAATGTGGCGCCAACTTCAGTTATTCCTGATCCGCCAGCCAAAACTCTACCGTTCATATCATTTCAATAGCATTCAAATCATTCTCTTGACTTCCAAGACTTCCTGTTTTACGCCTGCTGTCTTTGTGATTGTCACCTGATACTCAGAAAGATATTTTCAGCCAGTCAAGTCTTAACTAATTGTGGGTGTGTGCACATGTTTTCAGAGCACCAGGACATGCTCCAATTATGCCAGGGGAAGGATTCTTTCCTGAACCCAGTGCACCAGTTTATCAGAATCCAAATGGGAACGTAAAACTTTGAAAACTGGTACGTTCCAGCTATTCTGGGCATAAAAATCGTCAGTGAAACTCGGGGAGTTGTGAAAGAAAGAGCAAATCGCACAGAAGTAGAAAAGGTGACAGAGAAAGGACAAGCAAGAAGGAAAGAGAAAGTTTCAAATAAGAAAATCGGCTAAGGACATAATGACTTTAGCCTCTCTCTCCTTCTTTAACCTCGTCCCACCTGCATTTGATGAAGTAGCCAATTTTAGCCTGGTAAGATGCTCAGGCTGAGGGAAATGTTCCTTTGTGTCTCAGACGAACAGAGAAAAGAGTCTTGCAAAATAATTTTCTTTCTCTTCGCTGTATGTAAAATCCATTATAAAGCCTGAGGTCCTCTCTCTACTGTGGAGGAAAAGAAAGTATTTACGAAGAACACAGAAGAATGTCTTCACACCTATACACAAAAGAGAGGCCAATCAAAACCTTCAATAGGGGCGAGTTTTGTAAGCTTGTTTCTGTCAGGAACTAAGAAAGCTTGGCCAGTTTTAGACAAGGAACCAAATCAGAGTCATAGGGCATAACAACAAAAAAAATCCAGGGACCCTAACATCCTGCCCCCTGTCCTCTGCCATCTCCCTCAAAGCCTCAGTCATAAGGTGCCATCATGCATAATGGAAGCAGATTTCTCCTGGTGCCACAAAGATGTTTGATAACCTAGAACCCTTCAAATGAGAGGACACAACCCGAGTCTGTCTCCATTCATAAAACCACCTACTCCCACCTTTGAGCTCCTCATTTTGTGTTTTGCTATTTTCCTTTTTAATTACTAAAGATAAATAAATAAAACAAAATGCTCAAGAATTCTCATAATCACTGGCACTTTGTGATTAACAGAAGGACCTTGGCAAGTAAGATTGGCGTGTAGGATACCCAGTGAGTGATCCATTAGGACTGAGGTAGGGTGGGTCTTGATGGGATTTTAGCTGAAAGAATTAGAAGGATGAGACTAGAGTCTGACTTGAGGGTGAAGAGCTTTCTCCCGATCTCTCAGCTGAGAAGGGACAGAGACAAATAAATTAGACTTAAGGACAGATAGATGGGCTCATATCTTATACTATGGAGAGATCATTTTGTTAGGAAAGAAATGGGTCTAGTGAATACTACTGTGCAATTAGACCCTAGATTACTAATAGCCAATTTATGGACTATTCCACCTTGCTCTTTAATATTATATGAACGTGCCCTCAATTTGAACCAATTGAACCAAGCCCAACTCACAGCAAAGCCATCACAATCACATTCACTTGCTGCATGTACAGTTTTACAATCGAGGAGGCCCCCAGCCTTTGCTTGTTACAAATGTCAGGCAAAAGAAGAGCTGTATGCACCTGCTCTGATTTATCTACAAGTTCAACTTCAAGATACACTTAAGAACAGGTCTCACTGATAACCCAGGGACTATCTATACTCTCATCACCCAT
>NW_022103915.1:39916994-39922056 GCF_000313985.2 Echinops telfairi
CAACTTTCCACCTCACTTCCCATACCCTCTAAGAACTGTTACTCCTGTCAGCGTCTCTGAGGGGTCATCTGTCTTGACTACCATGTACCGAATGATCTTAAAAGTACAAATGAACATACACAAGTCTGACATGACCAATGAAGTATATCACATACAGACCACAAGAGTAAGGGTAGGAAATCTTAAAGAACTAGAGGATAGTCGTGTGGGTCATCAGTGCCACACTGCACCCTGGATTTATCCTCCTTTCCATGAGGCCCCACTATGCGGGACTGTCCACTTGTCTTGCTGGTGGACTTTGGGTCTCCACTATGCCCAGTCCCCTTCATATCAATTTGGATGTGTGGTTTTTGAACTGTAATACTTCTTCCCATCAACACCTCATGATCACACAGACTGGTATGCTTCTTCCATGGGGCTTTGTTGCTTACCTGCTAGATGGCCATTTGTTTAACTCCAAGCCTTTAAGACCCCAGACACTATAGCTTTTGATAGCCAGGCACCATCAGCTTTCTTCACCACTTTTGCTTATGTACCCACCCATTTTTCAAGATTGGATTTTTGTAACTACATCTTTGGACTCTAGGTAAGCAATCTCTCTCCACACACTCTACACATAACACATATACAATCCCACACACAACTCAGGGCTTGGGCTGTGTGTGAATCATATGGGAAACTGACCAGAGAACTGCTGGCTATAGAAATACTGAGCTATAGTCAAAGTCCATGTTTTCCAGATATCTTACCCCTCCTCATTGCCCACCTCCCAAGGTTTACATCCGGCTTGCGGTACAAAGAAAATTGCATTTTTATAGCATCTAGCTGTACTAATTGCTTTGAAATTAGGGTAGGGCAGCTAAGATAACTGGTAAAATACTGATTTTTGTCACACAAGAGAGAAAGAGCGAGTGAGAGAGAGAGAGAAACAGTCTATTTTTTTAGTTAATCAAGAATTTGTGGTTTACTGGGAAATTAGTTTTAAAATATCAGTTTCAGGTTTTATATAAATCACACAGAAGCAGCTCTTTGATAGCGGTGAGAGCTAAATTGGAAGCTCCAGCTGTGGCTTCGTCATCCCCTCTCTGTGTGCCATTATATAAATCAGCTCATTTTTCTGGATCTCAGTTTCTTTATCTGGAAATTGGTATGTTTAGATGGATCTTGAGGTTGTTCAAATTCTTCTGTAGTGGCTGTCTTAGCAATGATTGTCTCGCCTAGGTTGCAGTAACAAATCAATACAGAGTCCCAGTGGCCTAAAGCTTTACGTTTATTCCTCGCTCATGCAAAATCCACTATTGTTCTTAAGGATGACCAGGCAGTTGCATTCCAAAGATCCAACTTGCCAGAGACTTCACCGTTTTGTAGTGGCATCATCGTTCCTCTCACAGCCCAGAGATCAGCAGTTTCTGTCCAACTATGGGAGAGCTGAGCAATACAGAACGGAACATGCAGATATCCAGCCTCCTCTGTGGTAGGTCCACAGAGACTAGTCCCTGGAGAAGGACATCCGGCTTGGTAAAGCAGAGGGGCAACGAAAAATAGGAAGGCCCTTGACAAGATGCATTGACACAGTGGCTGCAACAATAGGCTCAGGCTTAGACACAATTGTGAGGATGGAGCAGGACTGAGCAAGGTTTTGTTGTGTCGCGCAAAGAGTTACTACAGGTCGGAACCCACTCCTTAACACCTAACAACTATGGTGGGCCTAAGACTCTAAGCCAGTGGTTCTCAACCTGTGAACGACTCTTTCACCTGGGTTTCCTGATTCATAACAGGAGCAAAATTACAGCTATGAAGTAGCAACAAAACTAAATTTATGGTTGGGGGGACACCACAACATGAGGAACTGTATTAATGGGTCACGGCATTAGGAAGGTTGAGAACCACTGCTCTAGGCCAAAGGTATAGGCTTCTGCATATTCAAGTCACTCTGACATGGAGATTTTCCAGTGACTGTAGATGATATTTCCAAGAAGGCTCTCAGTGTTCACAAATACTCTAGAATGTGAATGGTCCCATCATCAACAACGGGACTACACTCTTCAAAGGGCCAACCCAACTGAAAGCACAAGATCTTCATCAATCCAAGAGGAAATGTGCAGATGACGGGTTTGATGGGCTCGTTCAGAAAAAGCAGGAACAGATTCCAGATGTAAGTCCAACGTAGCTGAAGCAGTGAAGACATTTTACACATACTCCCCTCCCACCACCAAAAAACATGCTCATTGGTTGGGTGCTTGGCTGGCTCCCTTAAACTCAGCAATACAGTGGTAATTCCTCTGTACTGCCAGCCAAACTGAAGAATGCTGGTTGTCTGACCCAATTCCTGGTTCAGACAACCTTGAATTTGTGCTATGCAGCCTTGAATTTGTGCTTTTTATTATTCCTTCTTGTAGAATAAGTCCCACAGAATAATTTTAAAGAGGGTTGGGGTAAATCTATTCGCGGCCCAGAGCTACTGCAGCTGGACTGTAGTTGACGCAAGTATTTCTTTCCTAGGCCCCTCGATTAAATATTACTGGTTGCTACTTCATAGTTTAAACACATTTGACTTTGCAAGGCATTAACGGATCCAGGAGATATAGAGAGAAAAAGAGCACACAATGGAATGGTTGTCCAGGTAGCAGTTCCCATGTTCCTTCAGATTGAGAGTTCAGCCATCTCAACTTCTCTAAAGAGATTCACCAGGGAATGATTGCAAACGCTAACCTTCCCTTTCCTTTGCTGGTCACCTAAAATAAATGATAGATGATAGAAAGGTAGGTAGATGATAGATAGATAGATAGATAGATAGATAGATAGATAGATGATAGATAGATAGATAGATAGATAGATAGATAGATAGATAGATAGATAGATAGATAGATAGATAGATAAGATAAGATAGATAAAGCTGCCATACTAGGTAACACCCAACCCGTTTGGAGGACTCTGTGCATGACCTCCCTCTAGGAAGTCGCTTTTATGGGTCGTGTTGGTGTTGGAAGGTGCCATTGAGTCGGTAGTGACTCTTTATACAGAAGAATGAAGCCTGCTTTGTGCCACACCACCCTCACGATCCTCACCCAAACACTGTTCCATTTTGGTGCAGCCTCTGTGTCTCACCATGTCACCGAGAGGTTTCCTCCTTTTCACCAGTCCTCTAAGTGACCAAGCACGATGTCCTTCTAAAGGGACGGGTCTCTTCTGCTAACAGGTCCAAAGTACATGAGATAGAGTCTTGCCATCATTGCTTCTAAGGTATGTTCTGGCTGCATTTCTTCCATGGCCGATTTCTTGATTCTTCGGGAAAACCTACTGCCATCAAGTTGATTCTGACTTGTAGCAACTCTAAAGTTTCAAGGCTGTACATTTTTTCCAGAGCATATAAACTCAATTTTCTCCTGAGGAGTGGCTAGTGGGTTTGAACCACCTATCCTGGAGTTAGCAGTCCAAATGCTTATTTGACAGTGTTTTTTGACAGTCCATGTTAAATTCGATATTCTTTACCAGCAGCATAATTTGAAGGCAACAATTTTAACTCAGTCTTTCTTGTCCACTGTCTAGCTTTCACATATATATAAGGAGTTGAAGATGCCATGACTTAGATGAGGCGCACCTCAATCCTCAAAGTAACATCTTTTCTTTTTAATACTTTAAGAGCTATTTTTCAGCAAATTTGTCCAATGCAATACTTCTCTTGGTTTTTTTAACTACTGTCTCTATGGGCATTGATTTTTGAATCCAAGGAAAACACAATCCTTGATAGCCTCCTTATTATGATAAATGGAGAAAATATTGAAGTTAGCAAGAATTTCATTTTTCTTTCTGTTGAGGTGTGATCTTTACTAAAGATCATCATCTTTGTCTTCATCCGTGCCTGATGCCCTCTTCACTCAGGCAAGCACCTTGCAAGTCGTTGATAATCTTCTTCCAATTCTGATGCTGTGTTTGTCTTTGTATCATCCAGTTTCTCAGAGGACTTGTTCAGGATACAGACTGAATTAATACAGTGAGTGGCTACAGCCCGTACCTTTCCGGGTTTTAACCCATGCCTCATCCCTTTGTTCTGTTTAAAAGACTGCCTCTAATGCTATGTACAGATTCTGCATCCATACAATTAAGTGCTTTGGAATTCCCGTTCTTCACAGTGTTACCTATAACACATTATGGTCCCGTCAAAGGCCTTTGCTTAGTCCCCAAGTCCCCAGACCATGACACCGAGCTTCTTCGGTGTCTCTTCCACAGGTGGAGTCAATTTGATTCCTATGTATGCCACCTTGTGAGACCCAGGTGTATAGTTGTTTATTTATTTTAAAATGTTATTTTACACTGACCAGTGTCTCCCTTCACCTACTTTTCTGTTGCCCATTCCCCTGGGAGTGGGTTATATGTAGATCATAAGACATGAAAATAATAATAATAATTTATAAATTATAAAGGATTCATGAGGGAGGGTGGGAAGAAGGGAGGGAGGGAGGAAGGGAGGGAGGGAGGCAAAAAATGATGGGCTATACCAGGGGCTCAAGAAAAAGGAAACTGTTTTGAAAATGAATGGCAACATATGTACAAATGTGCTTGACACAATGGATGAATGTATGACTTGAGATAAGAGCTGTATGAGCCCCCAATAAAATGATTAAAAGATATTGTTTTACAAAAGGATAAGTCATTGGTCTTGCACAATTGTAAGCAAGCGACAATCCTCAGATCTGAGCAAAGCACCGAGTGCATTTGCTAAGGCAATAGTTCTTGTGCTTTTCTTTCCCTACTTTCTCTGACCCTCAGCCTACCTCTACATTTCAGAAGACCCCAGTATTTTAGACACATACCTGGGGTAGAAAGGCTGAGCTGGATCCAAAGCGTGAGATGAAGTCAGCTCAGGCTACGTCAGGTTGTGACTCAGTGCCCTCCAGTCGGTTCAGACCCATCGCAACATGATGCACAGCAGGACAAACCCTGCCTGGTCTTGCACCAGGCTCATTGTTGCAGCCATTGTTGTCAATCCATCTCGCTGAAGGCCTGCCTCTCTTTTGCTGCCATTCTACCTTATCGACCATGATGCCTTTCTCCAGGGACC
>NW_022103915.1:39923227-39925075 GCF_000313985.2 Echinops telfairi
GTAGCTTGGTTTTGCAAGAAAGCCTCCTGAACTTAGGAGAGTATGATACTTGAATAAAACCATTTCTGAACAAGTTCTACATTCCGGTCACTATCTCAGGTGCTTTAAATCATTGATCTTACTTACTCCTCAGAACAGCTTTAGCTACAAGGGAAGTTTTTTTAGAGACAAAGAAAGGTATGATTATGGAGGTGAAGTGACTCACCCAAGTTTACACAGCTGGCATTAATAAGAGCTCTCCTTCCTAATAAGGAATGGGGCTGGGATTTGAACTCATCTTTACCTAGTGGTAGAGTTGGGTAAGCAGCTAAAACACACCAGTTACTCCAAGGGAGAAAGATGAGGCTTTCTGTTCCTATAAAGATTTAGTCTCAGAAACCCCAGATAGGGTCGCTATGAGTTTAAAAGGCTGCTTTGACAGGTTGATAATCAGGAAAGGTGTGCTTCAGCGTTGTACCCTCTCAACGTACTGATTCAATCTATATGCTGGACAAATAATTAGAGAAGCTGGGTTATGTGAAGAAGAACGTAGCCATAGGATTGGAAGTAGGCTTATCAACAACCTGTGATATGCAGATGTCACAGTGTTGCTTGCTGAAATCAAGGAGGACTTGAAGCACTTGCTGATGAAGATCAAGGATTTCAGCCTTTAGTATGGATTTTGAGCCAATGTAATGAAGACCAAAATCTTAATGAGACCAATAGGAATATCATGATAAATGGAGAAAATTTGAAGATGATAAGGATGCTCATGGAAGCAGCAGTCAAGAGATCAAAAGACTTGTTGCATTAGGTAAATGTGCTGCACAAGATCTCTTTAAAGTGTTGAAAGCAAGGATGTTACTTTGAGGACTAAGGTGTGCTTGACCCAAGCCATGGTATTTTACATTGCTTCACATGTATGTGAAATTTGGACATTGAGTAAGGAAGACCAAAGAAGAATCAATGTGTTTGAATTGCGGTGATGGAGAAGAACATCTGAAGTACCATGAACTGCTAAAAGGAAAAATTGATTTGTCTTGGAAAAAGTATGGCCAGAATGCTCCTTAGCAGCAAGGATGGCAAGACTTTGTCTCATGCACTTTGGACATTCGTCCGGAGACACCAGTTCTTGAAGGAGGACATCGTGCTTGGTAGAGGACCAGTGGAGGAAAGGAAGATCTTCAAGGAGAGGCATTGACACAGTGGTGCTACAATGGGCTCAAGCACAGAAACAATGTGAGGAAGGCACCGGACCAGGCCGTGCTGCGTTCTATTGTGTGTAGGGTGGCTAAGGGTCAGACTCGACTTGATGGCACCTAACAACAACAGCCACAGATGTACGATATTTCTGTCTGGCCCCTCAAATTGAATTCCCTAGTCTCCCCTAACGATTCCCCCATTAGTTTATTTTTTAACTAATTGCTCTATTTATCTTCTATTTCCTTAGACTAGTTATCTTGGATCATTGTCTACTGTTTCTTCTTCACACGCCCCCAGCTCCTAACAATTAATCAATGGTCATGTCCTCTAAATTTTACCATTGCTTTGTCCCTCATAACCACTTTGGTTTAAAACCACATTAATCTTCATCTGACGTATTCTGGCAACCCCTCTCCAGTCTTCCTGCCCTCCCATCTCTCTCCCCTCTGAGTCATCTTATGAGGATAATTACTCTTCCTCTAGTACAGCTGTGATTAGACAGCCCTTTACTCAGCCCTCAATGGCTCCCCAATGACTGACAAATTAAATATAAATCGCTCTCCCTAGCATTGAGGATCTTTTATGACAAAGTCCTTATCTATCTTATCCCCCAACTCTTCCCCACGGTACCTTACACATCAACCGAGTTAGATGACTACTCGGCAC
>NW_022103915.1:39925614-39926710 GCF_000313985.2 Echinops telfairi
GGGCACATGAAGCTGTCTGTTTGTGAAGAATGCAGCAGGATGGGACAAATCTGTCCTCTGGTCTAACTTTATAAATTCATTACCACTCTAGCAGGGCCAATTCCCCGGAGCACAATGACATTTCTAAAAATTCTTTGTTACAATTCAGAAGAAGAACCAGGCAAGATATGAGATGTCACGTTGACCTCTCCTTTGAGATTTAATGTGATCTGAAAAGAAAGAAAAATCTATTTTTGTAAAGTATGTCTTACAGAAGACTGACATCTTCACAGCACAAAACTAACAGCAATACATAAATCTCGCCTGCCATTTCCTTGTACTGTGTTGCTTGCATATCGCTAGGATGCTGGAAGCTATGCCACTGGTATTTCAAATACTATCAGGGCAAACTATGGTGAACAGATTCCAGTGGGACTTCTACATAGTCTAGGAAAAAGAAAAAGATGCTCCACTTCTGAAGGATGGGCCATTGAAAACCTTATAAATAGCAGTGGAAAGTGTCTGATATAGTCCCAGAAGATGAGCCCCTTGGGTTGGAAGACACTCAAAATACGTGCATGACTGACTAGGGAAGAACTGTCTACTCAAAGTAGTGTATACACCCTTAACGATGTGTACAAAGTATACACCCTTAATGATGTGTACAAAGTATACACCCTTAATGATGTGTATAGAGCCAAGCTTAGAGCTCGTGGGGCACGGCTCAAAATGAAGAGAAACTGCTGCAAACATCCATTAATAATCAGAATGTGGAATATACCAAATGTGAACTTAGCAACGTCATCAAGAATAAAGTGGGACCAATAAAGATCTATACTGTAGGCCTAGTGCATTGCAATGGGCGGATGTGGGCCATTTGGAATGAGCTAATCATGTGGTTTACTATGCCTGGAATGGAAGTTCAAGAGGAATGGCATCACATTTATTTCAAGATGCATCTTTTTTTTTTTTCTAAGTTAGAATCAAGTTGATGGTAATGAGTTGGGTTTTTTTTTTATCAATTTATTGGGGCTCATACAATTCATCACAATACATAGATCAATTGTGTAAAGAACATCTATACATTTGTTGCCCTCATTATTCCCAAAATTCGCTT
>NW_022103915.1:39928132-39943062 GCF_000313985.2 Echinops telfairi
AAGACAAGAGGAAATTTGAAAGACAAATGGACATCAGAAGATACTCTGAAGCTTCCTCTTGATCACAGAGCAACTAAAGTGAATGTAAGAAATGATGGAGGAAGATTTGAGCAGAGCATTTCGGAAGGCAGCTCAAGAAGACAAAGCAAACCCTTATAATGAGATGTCCAGGAAAGGGGAACCAAAAGGGAAGAACATGTTGAGAATATTTCAAACTGAGAGAACTGAAGAAAAATCCAAGTCGGGGGTTGCAAAATTGAAGGATTCTGTAGGAAACATATTGACTGATTCAGGAAATATCAAAAGAAGACGGAAGAAATACACAGACCCATTGTATCTAAAAGAGTTTATCATTTTTAAGAGGTAGCATGTGCTCAAGAACCAATTGCCTTGAAGGAAGAATTTTAAACTGCATTAAAGTCATTAACAAAAAACAAAGCTACGGGAATTCACAGAATACCAATTGAAATGTTTCAACAAATGGATGTGATGCTGGAAGGAATCACGAGTCTGTGTCAAGAAATTTGGAAGACAGTTACCCGGGCAACTGACTGAAGGAGATCCACCTTTGTGTCCATTCCAGAGGAAGGTGACCCAACAGAATGCAGAAACTATTGAATAATATTATGAAAATCACGTGCAAGTATAAATTTGCTGAAGATCATTCAGCGACACTTGCAGCAGTACATTAACATGGAGATGCCTGAAGTTCAGGGTAGATTCAGGAGAGGATGTAGAACCATATGTAAAAAGTATGGGGCTTAGATCCTTTGTCTCATCATGTTTTGAGGTGAGGGTGCCTCCTCAGTAGGTTCTATTGCCTCCCCACCCCCACCTCCACATACCACCCGCCCTCCCTTTCCACCTCCTGCTCCTTGGGGCATGATTAGTGCTGGGATATAACTTTGAACGGGTGCAAAACACCTGATGCTCTGGCCCTATACCCCCTCCAGTTTACCTTTCATTATCTCTTCTGCTTCCTCTGTGTGTTAGAAAATGGACTTTGGTCAGGGCGACGTATATAGACTCCATGGGGGATTAAAGGTGCAGTAGACACTCAGCCATCTATGTTCCATGTAGCCTTGTGGATTCCGAATAGTTATTGTGGTGGTATAGCTGAGCTCTCACTTGGTGCTAGATAACATTCTAAGGGATTTTTATATAACAATTTATTAATCTTTAGAAAACTACTCACTGAGTTGATGCTTTTTTTCTCTTTTTATGTATGAAAGGCACGTAGAAAGGAATGGTAATTTTTACAAAGCTATACTGGTAGTTAGTGGAAGAACCAGGATTTTAACCCAGTCAGAGTGCTTGCTCTTAATCACTAACTTGTACTCAATGCCTTTCTCCCTTTTCCAAAATAAGAGGTGTAACTATAGGTGTGTAAATAGCCCTTTGGAGCAATAGTTCTAAACCTTGGCTGCATTTTAGAAGAACCTGAAGAGTTTTCTGAAACACCAGGGCCTGGGCACTACCCCCAGAAATCCTGATTCATTCGGTCCAAAGAAGTAACTCCTTGGAACTCACTGCCATTGAGCTTATGCTGACTCAGAGTGACCCTACAGGACAGGGCAGAGCTGCCCCCATGAGTTTCTGTGACTGCAACTGTTGACAGGAGTAGAAAGTCTCCTCTTTCTCTGGAGAAGTGGCTGGGGATTTGAACCACAGATCTTTTAGATTGCAGCCCAACTCATAGCCACTCCTCCGCCAGGCCTCCTAAAGAAGTATCTTGTCATTATACTTTCACAACTCCCAAATGGATTCTAAGGCTTTAGATTTAACATGGTTTCGGCATCCATGTAAAGTGGGATAACTCATGCTGTCATCCACTCAGAATTCAAATAGCATGTGTGTCACCGTATAAGAAAACCCCAGCACAGGACTAAAGGTCTCCAGATAGATGCCTGGAAGGAGCCCAATCAAACTCTGGTCAATTCAGATATAAGAGTTTCTAGAAAAGAAAAGATTTGTTTATTGTGGATTTACTTAGTTGCACATATATACTTAAAATCATGCAGCAGAGAGAGTAGTAAATTAGTTCAGAAACGTTGCTTTTCCCACAGAACATTTTTATGCCACAACATAATCTGATTCAAAGTTCCCACACCCACCCACCACCTTCACATCTTCATCATCCCATATGGTGTCGTCCACGCAGCTTTCTGACGTACATCACGTGCACCACGTTCATCTGCTGAAATATACCAGAGGCTCAGTCCATGTAGGATACGGTCACTGGAAAGTTTATCTTAAGCTACCAATACCCATTGGCATAACCTCCGGACGATGGGCTATTCTGTGTGGTGGGCAGTGCTCACAGCCCCTAGCTGACAGACGAGGTTTCTTCCCAGTCCCATTCTGATGACTCTCTACCCCAGTTGTATCAGGTGTTAGATACTTTGAATAGTACGCTTACATGAGGGCAGATTCTTGTTTTATAACCTGCCAGCCCCTTGCTGCGTCGTGCCTGAAGGTGAGTCCCACAAGTGCTTAATTACCATGCTGGGTTCACTTCCAATTTTGAAATTGCACACTCAGCAGCAAGAATGGCTTTTTGCATCATCCATCTTCACCTCGGGTTTCTCTCTCTCCTTCTTCTTCATGAGTCCCATCGGAGGTGATAGCTACCATGCTGGTCAGGGTGGTGTCTCCAAATGGTGTCTTGGGTTCAAAATTAGGCAACTGAGAGTGTGCCCGATACTTTGTGAGGATTCCACTATAAAATGACTGTCTTCCAAAAGGTAATTCAGAGAACTCTCACTGCGAACTGACCTTTGCTACTGAACACAGAATGAAAGGGGCTGATAGTCCGGCCTGAACTCAAAGGCCCAAGCACAGCTTACCCTGAGCCGCTTCCAGCTTCTTTCTCTTCTCTCATCATGCTCAGACTCTGAGACTTGATTGGGGCTCAAGAGATTTCCTGCTTCCTCCCACCTCCACCACCTTCTCCCCAGCCAGGTGTCCGCATCTCTGCCAGTTTCCTGTCTCCCTGGGACAGTAATGCAGCCTAGCCGCTTCTGGAAGGCTCCTGTGTTTGAACAGGGATGAGACAAACCCTCTTAAGCTGCTTATTCTAAGTTGGGGATTGTTCCTCCTAGTCAATTGATACTGAAAATAATTACTTCCTAGAATCTTTGGAAACCAAATGTGTAAAGAGAAATTAAAATCTAATTAAATGGATGTAGGCAGTTCTGTGTGCGTTGACAACCTTGAAGAGCCACTGCCGTTTGTTCAAGGTTACATGATCTCTTTGTCCCTGGATGCTTCAGGCTCTGCTTGGCTTTGAGCCCAGCCTTTCCTCTCTAGTTCCCTTTTGTCTGCTCTGTCCTAGGCCCAGGATCCTGCTTGTCATTGAGGAGAAACACTGGCTAAAATAGGCCACCTGTCGGGGGGGTTCTGGAAGGGCTTCCTGTAGAGAACTGGGTTCTCCCTGGTCCTTAAGCTTTTAAAACAAAGTTTCTCAGCAGGGGTGCTGCTGGCATTGGGGCTGGACAATTACTTTCTGTGTGTTCTGGCAGGAACAGGGGCAATACCTCCCCCAAGGTAAGAGCCATTGCTTTGAGCCAACCCAAATCAGCTACCAGCATGTCGCTAGTATCTGTTCACATCAAGCCGTCCCCGCCTCGGCTACAGCTTAGTCACCTCACAGACCAGTGTGACTCCAAGAGTGGATGCTGGACCAGTCTGGTCTGTGAACTGTGTCACCCATGAATAGTGAGATCCCTGCGTAAGGGGTGTGACGTTTTATAGCCATTTGACTTTGCCATGACCTTCTTAATGAATATACACACTAGAAAATGAGTTTGTTATGGTGTGCATTAAAAAAAAAAAGTGGGCCATTGTCAGGAATGACACAGCTGTGTAAGCATGTTCCTAAACGCTCCTGACTTGTTCTGGACCCCAGCCTAGTTCAATCCAGCCTCCTTTTGATGTGACAGAGGTTTCACCTTGATATTTTAATATTTGGACTCTTTCCCCCCTGGTTTATTCATTCTGACATGATTTTCTCCCCTTGCCACTTGGCTAGAGTGCCTCACTCCTCCTCTGAGGTAAGATTGGTAGTAAGAAGTGGGCTCATTCACATCACCTCAAGGAAAGGCAGGGTCAACAGTTCCCAGGGAGCAAAGCTGATGTGGATTGTGCAGAGCTGACAGGCACAAGCAAGGTGAGAACCAATAGCTCTTGGTTCCTCATCTCTCTCCAAGGATGCCTGTCTCTTAGCAACAGTCTGGCCTGTTCCCTCTTGTGCTACCTCCTCTGTTTGCCTATGGCTCCTATTGTTTCCTCACGCATCCCTGCATGGACCCATCTTGGCCCACCCTGGCCTTTCCCACCTCAGCCCTACCTGTCCACTATCCTGGCTCTGGTTTAAGGTAACCTAAGAGGGAGTCTGACTGACTCTGCTCATTGCTTCTGATAGGGCCTTAGTCTGAGCCACCTCTTGGATTGGCTGTGGTGCTATCACGTGTCTTCTGAGCTTATCAATTTCCTCCTAAAAGGTCATGGGCAAAATCCAGATCACATAAGCAGCAGGGCTTGTTTCCTCCTTTAAAGACTAAGTAGCTGTCGGTGGGGCTGTTTCACTCGAAGGCGTTCTGGGCACATTCATTTCCTAGCATCCGCACTGAATGACACCAAGCCACCTGGCTGACTCCCGAACTCTCCTTGATGCGTGTGATGGAATGGAGGGGGGTGTGTGTGTGTGGAGATGGTATTGGTGTATGACCACAGGAATATCTGCTAGCACGTGTAGGTTTCCATGAAATGCCCATTAGTGGACAGTTTTCACTTATCACCACGTGAGCCCTAGTGCTTAGCCTGTGCGAGAGGGCACAGGAGAACACTGGAAGCATTTCGCACTACTCAGCCTGGGCATGGAATGGTAGATGGCTCCACAGGGGTTAATTGGTGGTTGGTTGATGGAATCCCAGCTGAGTTATCCATTGGCAAAGCTCTTCGCCAGCATAACAGTTATTACTCCCTGGGCATATCTCCATTCCCTCCTGAGCTGTTTCATTTTCTCAGTCTTGTCAGAAATGAGCATTTGCATCAACCTGCCAACATCCCCCTTGTAATAACGCAATAATGTTATTGTTTTCACACCACCGTTTCGAGTGGGTGCCGCAAAGGCTGCCACATTCGCACAGCAGCTCCCTGACGGAGACTCCTCTGGAGACCAGGAGCTTCCCTTAGTGGGAGGCCTGAGTGGAGATCATTCTACTGCAAAGGAGCCTCTACAGTGGCCAGCACCAGACCTCCAGCCTGTGTGGGCATCTCTGTGTCCAAAATGGGACACTGGGAGTTTAACCCTCCTTCCTTGCCCATTTCTCAGTCATGGTCAAAGTGACAGTGGTGAGCAGAATGCTTGTAGCCAGGAACTCTGGTGGGGCAAGCAATAAAATCCTGGGAGGCTAAACAAAGGGTTGTTGGTTTGAACCCACCAGGGGCTCCATGGGAGAGAAACTTGGCAACCTGCTTCCATAATCATGACAGCCATGAAAACCTCCTAGGGCAGTTCTACTCTGTGACAGGGAGTCACTGCCACTCGAGATCTATCCATAGCAATGGAAGAACCCTAGTGGCACTCTTGGGTAAATATTAGACAACTTACCTCAGGGTAGGTGGTTCAAAGCCACCAGCTGCTCTGTGGGAGAAAGTTGAGGCTTTCTGTTCCCATAAAGATTTCTAGGCTCTCTGTGATCATGAGGTGTCAATGGATCAGGTATCAGGCATCAAAGACCGAGAACAAAAAAACCCAAACATATCATTGTGAATGAGGGGGATGTGGAGACCCAAAGCCCATCTGGAGGCAATTAAACATCCCCTTACAGAAGGGTCACAGGAAGCAGATGAGCCAGTTAGGGTGCAATATAGCACTATTGAAACATACAACCTTCCTCTAGTTCTTTAATGCCCCTCCCACTATCGTGACCCCAGTTCTACCTTACAAATTCGGCTGGACCAGAGCATGTGCACAGGCACAGATAAGAAGTGGAAACACAGGAAATCCAGGACAGATAAACTCCTCGGGACCAATATTGAGAGTAGTGATATCAGGTGGGGAAGAGGAAGGCGGGAGGAGAAAGGGGGAACCGATGACAATGATCTACATATAACCCCCTCCCAGGGCGGCGGACAACAGAAAAGTGGGTGAAGGGAAACATTGGTCAGTGTAAGATGTGACAAAATTATAAAAATTTATAAGTTATCAAGGTTTCATGAGGGAGGGTGGGGAGAGGGAGGGGGAAAATGAGAAGCTGATACGAAGGACTCAAGTAGAAAGAAAATGTTTTGAAATGATGATGGCAACAAATGTACAAATGTGCTTGACACAATGGATGGATATATGGATTGTGATAAGTTGTACGAGCCCACAATAAAATGATAAAAAAAAAAAAAAAGATTTCCAGGTCCAGAAACCCAACACAGTGTTGCTACGAATCGGCTTGGTGGCAATGGGTCTGAGCAAACTGTTCTCTTCCACAGTATTAAAGCTTACTCTGACCCATAGGGGGAGCTCAAGCGCTCCCTCACTTAGTCTTCAGAAGAGAAAGGACCTGACTTTGCCCTGAAGAGTATTGAGGATCAAAATTGGACTAAAGGAGAAGGTATATGAAGGATTATTGGACTATGTCCGATCCAGGCTACAGAGACCTGAAAAATGTCCTGGCTGCAAGTTAAGTGTCCTTTGTCATTCACTTTCCCCAGCGCCATCCTCTCTACAAAGACCTCCCCTAGCAACTTCAAAGGGGTGCCTGCTTCCTCCTAGCTTGCTGCCCCAAATTTAGCTCAACATTACTGGATCTTGGATCCTTTTTGTTTTTCTTCCTCCCCCATCTCCTCTCTTTCCTATATCTTTCCACATTGGAGATAGTTGTTGTGGTCAACTTGGTTCTGCCTCACACTAACTGTGTAGGCCAGAGTAGAATTGCCCCATAGAGTTGACAATGATTCCTCAGAAGGAAAGAAGAAACAACAAACACCAAGCAAGTCTGAAACCCAGCAGCCCAAGTTCTCCATGATAATGTGGGCAATGGCCCAGCTCCCAGACTCTTGTGTTAGCCATGCTCTCTGGATTCTGATGGAGACCCCTCAGCCCTGGACTCCAGGTCACCTTCTAGGCAGATTGGAAGAACAATTCTGCTCCCTTGGCTTTGGGTGGCCCCAATCAGCTAGTCCACCTGGGGGTAGCCTCAGGCCCAGAAGACTCTGCTGTACTGCCTGGGCATGACAGCCCTGGCCCCTCAGCTTTGTGCAGTTCTTCAAGCACCATCTCCTTAGGCCTCATGCCCCACATCCCAGGACCAGTTGGTGAAGCTCTGACTCTTTGAAACACAGGTGGTTTAGGCTCACCTGTGGAGACCCGAGAGGTTATGCGCCTGCTTCTGAAACCAAGGCAGCTCTGTTTTTCTATGTTCTTTACATGCAGTGAGAGCTGGGATCTCTAATCCCCTTAAACTGATTAGCTAGTCACATCAGATCACATCATCAAGGTGATGACATCATTACATACTGATAAATTGCATCATTACATAGTTACCAATATTGATAGATCCAGGAAGTATCAAAAGAAGATGGAAAGAATACAAAGTCATTGTGCCCAAAAGAGCTAATTAACACCCAGCCACTCTAAGAGGTAGCATACTGAAGGAAGAAGTCTGAAATACATTAAAGATATTAGCCAAAAGCAAGGCCCCAGGAATTGACAGAGTGCCCATTGAAATGTTTCAACAAGAAGCACCATCTGTGCCAGGACACTTTGGAGATACCTTCTTGGCCAACTAAATGGTCTAGACCCATCTTTGTGCCCATTCCAAAGAAAGGTGAACCAAGAGAATGTGCAAGTTATAGAACAATATAATTGCCATCACATGTAAGTAAAGTTTTGCTGAAGATCATTCAACCAAGGTTGTAGCAGTACTTCGACAGGGAGCTGCCAGAGATTAAGTCCAGATTCAGAAGAGGATGTGGAAAAAAAAGATGTCAGTGTTGATGTCAGATGGATCTTGGCTGAAAGTAAAAAATACCGTAAAAATGTTTACTTGTGGCTTATTAACTATGCAAAGGCATTCAACTGTGTGGATTTTAACAAAGTATAGATAACCTGAGAAGAATGAGAATTCCAGAACACTCCACTGTGCTAATGAGGAACCTGGACATGGATCAAGAGTCAGTTATGTAAATAGCACCAGGGCATTCTGCATGATTTGAAATGAGGAAAGGTGTACATCAGGGTAGTATCCTCTCACCATACTTATTCAATATGTATGCTGAGAAATAGTCAGAGAAAGTGGACAACATGAAGAAGAACATGGCATAAGGAGTAGAGTAAATCTCATTAATGACTTGCAATATGCAGATGACACACCTTGGTTGCTGAAAGTGAGGAAGACTTGAAGTACTTGCTGACGAAGATCAAGAATTGTATCCTTCAGTACAGATTACAACTCAATGACAAAAACCAAAACTAAACCAATAGGTAACATTACGATAAGCAGAGAAAAGATCGACGTGATCAAAGATTGCATCTTGCTTGAATCCACAATTAGTGCTGGTGGAAGCAGCAGTCAACAGATAAAGGGCACAGTGTAAGGTTTGCTTCAGAAGACCTCTTTAAAGTGCTGAAAAACAAGGCTGTTAACTTTGAGGACTAACGTGTGCCTGACCCAAGCCATGGTATTTCCATCCACCTCATATGCATGTGAAAGTTGGAAAACAAATCTGGAAGACGGGAGAAGAATCCATGCCTTTAAATTATGGTGGTGGTGAAGAGTACGGAAAGTCCCATGGAACCAGGGACTGCCGAAAGAACAAATACATCTGTCTTGGAAAAAGTTGAACCAGAATGTTCTTTAGAAGCAAGGATGGCAAGACTTCATCTTGAGTACTTTGGACATATTATCAGGACAGACGAGTCCCTGGAGAAGACAACTGTGGAGGGGTTTTCCCTGGAAAAACCCCTTTCCATGGTAAAGTGGAGGAGCAGCATAAGGGAAGAGCCTCAACAAGATGGATTGACATGGTGGCTGCAATGATGGATTTGAACATGATAGTGATTGTGAAGATAGGGCTGGACCAGGCAGTGTCTCATTCTATTGTACATCCAGTTACTCTGAGTCAGAATTGACTCAATAGCCAGACCACTGAGAATCATGGCTCAGCCAAGTTGACACATACTTTGGCAGGGACACACTTCAATGTATGGTACTCTCTTATGAAGTCCCTTGCAAAGCTTTTGAATAATAACATACTTCTCTGACTTTCTTTAGGCCATAACAAAATGGGAACTAAAAGGTGGCTGACTAGAGCACTTTTGCTACAAATTGTCGACCAAAAAGGAGGCCATTCAGGCAGGTAGTCTAAAACCGTGACACCAGAGAGGAGTGACAGAATCCAGGGGGTATCTCACAAGACTTTTAGTTTGGGCGTCAAGCAGTTGCTTTCTGCTTTGCACATGAGAGGCCCATTGGAGGCTCACACAACCTGCTAGGTGTTAATAAAGCAGCCAGTGTCAAAGCTAGTGGCTGAATGTACACAGGGCTCTGGAGTACTAATTCTGGGCCCAGACATCTGTGATTTTGAATCAGATTAGCAGAGACGAGAACTACACTGGACTCCAGCAAGGGAGTCATCCCAAAGGACAGAAACTCGTCAAGGACACTAGACCCAGATAATATGTTACTTCTGCGAGGCATCTAACAGTGACTAATCACCCCTCGGGTTATGGATACATTTATAAATCTGATATTATTACCCAATACATTATTTATGGCCCCAAATATAAATAATTCAGTGTGTCCACATTTAGCAGGGTTCTGCTTTAAAAAAACAGCTTTGTACTTGATTTGGGCGCTTGACATTGATCCAGGAACGACTGGGAGAGAAGGAGCTCCGCTCTGTTTCGTACCCAGGAAGACGGGGGTTGTCCATCCCAGATCTTTCCTGAGATAAGGCAGTTCAATACCACTTCCACCACCCTCTTTTAGGGCCACCCCTCTGTTTGTTCATTCATGTAATGATAGCTGGGCTAGATGATTGTTCAAGTTTATTCTAATGCTGAGATTCTAAGAAGGAAGAGAAATAGAAGCAAAGGAAGTGGCAAGAGCCCCAAATGGTTGTATGTCCCCAACCCTGAAGTGTGTTGTACCTGGATGGTTGGCTTAGCCTTTGACATTGTCCCAGAGACGGCATGGAGACCATTCAATGTCCTGTTGTCTCACAGCACATATCTCCAGGCATTCTTGCATCATGTAGCTCTACGCCCCCATGACTCCCTGAGGCCAGAGACTTACTGATCTTTAAAGACCACGGCAGCCCGAAGTATATAAATGCTCAATGAAAGGATTCATGAGCGAACAGTGAGATGACATGTCTATTGACATGTGCTACTCTTTTGACAGTGCTGTCCGTGTCTGTGAAGGGAAAGGAGAGATTTGCCGAGAAGAGCTTTCCCAGCATCCAGACTGCTCTTCTCACGCCCACGGGCCTACCCCCTCCTTTTGACACCTTTAAGCCCATGGGTCTTCTGGAAAACATACTAACCCTCTAGCTCTGCAAAACTCTTCCAGTTTTGTTTGTGATTGGAGTTAAGCTGATTGAAATCTTAGGAAGAGTTGAGCTCTTCCGAAGAATCGACCTTCCATCGCTTAGTATCAAAGTGGGAGGAGAAGGAGAATCTCGGTGGCAGCAGGAACTTGATCCGAGCAGGAGAACAAAAGCTGATTCGTATTGTGTGTTGGGTGCTGTCTCCCCAAAATGTATGTTCAAGTCCTAACTCCCAAACTCACTACCATCAAGCCGGTACCGGCTCATAGGGACCCCACAGGACAGGGTAAAAGTGTCCCTGTGGGCTTCTAAGACTGAAACTATGAATGACAGTAGAAACTTCCATCTTTCTTCCACCCTAACCCCCAGTGCCTGTGAATGTAGCCTTATTTTGAATTAGGGTCTTTGCAGATGTAACCAATTGAATATGAGATCATACTGGATTAAAGCGAGCTCTAATGCCATTGTTCTTATCCTTATAAGAAGAAAGAAGTTTGGACACAGACACAAACACAGAGTGCCAGACCCCGTAAACCCATTGCTTTGTCCCATGGCACATGTTGCACCCATAAACATCAGACTTGGGCTGATCCAATAAAAATGAGTCTACATGTATTCCTGTGGGAGGAGGAGAAGGGAGGCTAGAAAAGTCACCTTGGGTGACCTATGAGAGTCAGCATTAAGGAGTGGTAGGAGTTAAAGCCAAAAATCTCCTTGTTGAGCCAAATGTGTCTGAGTGCACCTGTTCTCAGATCATGTCGGAGAAATGGGGAATTATTCTATTTCCAAAGATATGGGCCAACGGAGCCTCAATTACCTCTTTGGAGAGCCTGTTCTGGCTGGTGATCATGGACACAGTTTTCTTCTAATTGAAATTTCTTTTGATAAGGCCCATTTCTTCTTCTTTAATCTTCTGAGTGGATGTAGAGATATTGGTCACGGTTGGAAACTGAGGTCAGATTCCCCACCTCCCTTTCCTGCTTTTGTTTACCCGTCCTCCGAATGGGGTCTCCACTCTCTCCGGAGGAAATTGCACTTGAAATCTTGAGGTTAGAAGCCATTCCCTTATTTTCCATGTCTCTTTTTGGGTCATTTGCATTTCTGTATCTTCTTTTAAAAATGCAGTGGCCCAAGATTAAGTGTAAGAGCCACCCCCCCCAAAAAACATTGGTATAATTATGTTTTCTGTTGCCCTGCCTCCACATAACATGTTTGTGTTTAAAAAGCACCACCAATGCCTAACTCATATTCGGTTACTGTTTCACTGTGTTTCTCAGATACCTCCCCCCACAAAATGTCTATTTTCCATTGTATGGTGCTCAACTCATTTACATTCATATAATGACAATGAGAAATCATAAATGCTGATGACTGTGGTGGTCTTAATGAAAATGGAATGCTGATGACACAGGGTTATGAATCAATGGTGTGCTGGGAAGGCACGGGTAGCTACAACGCCATCTCTTCTGGGGGAATTGTCTAGTCACAGGAAGCTAGAGATGATCTTAAGCGATTGTCCCTTAATTGTTGCTCTAGACAATTTGGTCACTATGTCTGCAGTCTCCTGGGGGCAATAATGCTGCTTGCTAATATGCTGCACAAGACACTCCCTGCTCTTATTCAAACCCTTGCAAAGACACTGAAGATCTTGCTGGTCTCACACACACACACACACACACACACAGAGAGAGAAAAGCCAGAGTGCACAAATGGAATGGAAGCTTCACTGAGGGCTTTGATGATTTTATCTGCAGCAAGGAATGCAGCTTGGATAGGAGTTTAAGTGCTAGGAACTTGGTTTAGTGGAGGGGTGGGTGGGTGGCGTTATGAACTGAATTGGGTCCTCCCTGCAAAAGATATGTTGAGCTCCTAACCCTAGTGCCCATGAATATGACCTTGTTTAGAAATAGGAACTTAAAGAAGTTATTCGTTATGTTAACACGAGCCCATACTGGAATGGAGTAAGTCCTAATCTAATAAGAAAAATCAAACAACAAGAGTTGCCTTTGCTTCTATCCTAACTCGTGGCAAGCCTGTGAGTCAGAGTAAAACTGACTCAGAGGAGAACTGGACTCCATAAAGTTTTCATTGGCTGAATTTGGAAGAAGATGCCATCACCTCTTCTCCAGTGGTTCTGAGTGCACACAAACAACCCATCTTTCCGTTGGCAGATGAATGTATTGACCTCTTGCACCAGCCAGAAACTTCAATTCAGTATGACTGGTGTCCTTCTGAAAAAGAAGTGTGATGCAGTGAATGATTCAACATGGCTTTTCCAGCTATGATCTTGGTACCGCTTGCCACATGACTGGGCAGGACCAGGCAAACGAAGGGGCTGGCCACTCTTGCCATCTCATTGGATTTAAAATTAGCCACCTTAGAAGCAGGACTCGGGGTCTTGCTGCCATCAAGAAAGAAGAACCCGCGCTAGCATGTGTCTTCTCAACCCAGAGATTCTGACACAGCTCCTGAGCCTCTGATTCAGAGCTGTTCCACCAGAGGACCTGAACCAGGAAACTAAGAGCCAGGACAAGGAACCGGGCAGTCGATGCCCTGGGAGCAAGTAAAACTGAGTGCTTTGGGGCAGAAGATTCGCTTGTAGAGGAGATGCCTTCAGGCACTTAATTTGGGGAGTTAGGTTTGCCACCTGAGTTAGCCAGAGGTGAGCACTTGAGGACTGACACCTGGTGGTGTGGTGTGCCCTTTGGGCATCTATCCAAAGCACTAAAAGGGTTTTGCATCACCTGCCAGTGCTTGGCAAAGGTCAAGGGGGTCACGTGACTGAGACTGAGGACCAGAGAGACATGTTAGCCTGCTCAGTGAGAAACGTATCTCCAGTGTTTCTGATCTTGAACTATAAATGGCTATATTCTTAAATAACCCCCATAGCTGTGAGTACTGTCTGTTACTTCTGGGTGGGCATTTCAATGGATTTTTAAACCCATCAGTACAGTATGGAGTGTCTTGTGGGGCATAGGATGGATCAGAATTGGTAAAGAGGGTTGGAGGACAGATGTGTGTTTGACCTCTGTCTGTCTCCTAGGAATCATTCTTGGTCTAATGTTGAGTGTGATTCTCCCTCACCTTTGAATTCAAAGAAGAGGAGATGACACTTCTACACAATTCTTAATAGAAGAGCCACAACAGAAAGAATGCCATGTGACACTAAAGCTGCAGGCCAGGGAATACCTGGAGCTACCAGAGCTGAGAAACAAGAAAGACCTTGCCTAAAGCCTTCTGCACCACACAGTCCTGCGGAATTCAGACTGCCTGTCTCCAGATTGTGAGACAATAACTTTCTAGTCTTATAAGCTACCCAGTGTGTGGTACTTTTGTCTGGCAGCCCTGCTGTCCTTAGGCTCGGACCACCAAGACCCTCTGCACGACAGAACGAGCCACTACCTGGTCCTGAACTGACTTCACAGTTGTCCCGATGCCTGACTCCATTGATGCAGCCACAGTGTCGATCCATCTCGCTGAGGGTCTTCCTCTGTTTTGCAGCCCCTTCACTTTACCACTCATTACAGCCTTCTCCGGGGTCTGTTTTCTTCTAACAACATGTCCAAAGTCTATCCGACAAAGTCTTTCCATCCGTGCCTCTAAGGAGCGCATTAGCCAGACTTCTTCCAACACTGATCAATATGTCCTTTTAAGGTACTTTCAATGTTCTTCTCCAGCACTACAATTCAAATGCATCAATTCTTCTTCGGTCCTCCTTAGTCAATATCCAACTTCCACATGCATGAGGCCATGGAGAACACCATGGCTTGGGTCGGGCACATCTTAGTCCTCAAAGTCACATCCTTGCTCTTCAACACGCTATAGAGGACTTGTGTGGCAGGTTTGCCTAATGCAATACATCTATTTATCTCTTGACTGCTCCTTCCATGAGAATTGATTGTGGATCTGAGCAAGACAAATTCCTTGACAACTTCAACTTTTTCTTCCTTTATCACGATGTTAAATATGGGTCCATTTGTGAGCATTTTGGTCTTTATATTGAGCTGTAATCCATACTGAAAGCTGCAACCCTTGATCTTTATCAGCCAATGCTTCCATTCCTCCTTATTTTCAGCAAGCAAGGTTGTGTCATCTGCACATCACAGGTTGTTAATAAGCCTTCCTCCATCCTGATGCCACACTCTTCTTCACATAATCCAGCTTCTGTGCTGACTTGCTCAGCACACAGATTGACGAGTTTGTGGGAGGGGGGAAACCCTGACACACACCTTTCCTGATTTTAAACCCTGCAGCATGCCCTTGTTCTGTTTGCAAAACTGCCTCCTGATCCCATGTGCAACTGTTGCACGAGCACACGCAGTGGTGGCGCATTCTCACTCTTCTCAAGACTCCCCACAGTTTGTTTTGGTCCACACAGTCAA
>NW_022103915.1:39944167-39950312 GCF_000313985.2 Echinops telfairi
GCAGGATAGGGGGCAGACAACACAAATCACCAGGACACCAGAAAGAGCCCCAGGCTGTGACCCAGGAACAAAGAGAGTGTTTTGATTGAACTGAACCAAGAGAGAGCGAACGAGATTTGAGTGAGGCGGTATTTGAATTGTGCCCTAGTGAAGCACTTCTTTTGAGTTCATGTCTTTTCCATCTTTATTAGGGAGCTTTACAAGTACAGTCAAAAGAAGAGAGACCCATGCAACCAACTCTGGGGTGTGCCTCACCCCAACCTTATCAGCACATGGCCACTCGTGTTTTATATAAAACCTTCTTGGATTATTCCAATTCCAGTCCCAAACAGAGTGTCGTTTCCTTCAGAATATACTTCAATATGATTCCCTAAAAGATAGACTCTTTGTGCAACTCTAACGCTCTACAATTATTACACCTAAATCTACTTCCTTAATATCATCAAATATTCAAGTAGCCCTCAATGGTCTCATAAATATGTTGTTACCGTTGGTCTGTTCAAATTGGGGCGTAAAGCAGCTTGATATGTCTCAGGTGTGGCTTCCTCCTTCCTCTCTCTGTCTCTCTATCACTTTTCTTGCAATCTGATGTTGCTGGAGGGGAGGAGGAGGAGGGGCAGAAGCAGAAGCCCTCCAGAGTATCCCCGAGTTTGCATTTTGTCCTTGTTTCCCTTGTATTTTGTATCAACAGATTTCAGACAAGAGCACAATCAGACTCTATTTCATATTTTCGGCAAGGCAATTTAGTCTGTGGGACTGGGTACTTCCATCAGGAGCGTCATTGTGCCTGCCTCTCCCTTTCTGTGATGTCTGCAGACACTAATAACCACTTCGAGCAAGGCTCACCTGCTTGACCTGAATAATGGTGATTCAGATAGTTCTGTTGCTGTTATTTTGTAACCCAGACATGTATGTCTCATGAAGCTTCAAGTATATCCGTTACCTAGCATTAAAAATAAAATTAAGCAAAGGGGACTCGCCAGAGGCTTACTCTTTGTCGGGACCTTGCGAATGGATTTTGGGCTTCTGTTATCATCTATAGCCTTCTGCCTTGCTATCAGAAAGAGAGCATTGGGAAGTAGATTATGACAGATGCAGTTAGGTTAAAATACAATTCCTTATCATTTGATTTCCCTTTTCTCCCCCATTTTAAATTTGTTTCAGCTTTTAGTATTTTATGCTTTCTATTTGAATGAGGTTTACTTGCTTCGTCTAGTCATTGTTGAGTTTTGTTTATTTGCTTCCTGATTGTATATCATAGGGTTTTCCTGTATGTGAAGCCCAGGACAGGTAGATCTAGAGAGATAGAAACTGGACTAATAATTGCCTAGGGGTGTGGCAGAGGAGGATGGTGAGAAATGGGGGGATAACGACAATGAATACAAGAATACAATGTTCTGAAATTGATTGTTGTAATGAATGCATAAGACTTCTTAATATAATTGACTGATTAAATTGTATGTTACAGTATATTCCAATAAAAACATAAAATTGAAAAAGAAAGCCTGTCTAAATTTTTACCTCAAGGAAGGAAGGAAAGAAGGAAATAGAAAAAAATAAGATGAAGCCAATGGTATGTTTTTTTAGGCCGCAGGGAAACACTGCAGGCTTTGTGCTGAGCAGTGACTGAGCCATCCATGGGTGAAAGCCGACGGAGCCTGACCAGCTAAAACGTTGGTTCCTGAAACCTGCAGGCCACCAAGGTCAATGTTCTTCTAGAGACACATGTAACCTATTGGAGAACAGGGCAGGCTTCCGACTCCCACCAGAGTCATTGCAGGGGCGACCAGCAGCCCTCGCATCTAAAAGAGCCCTTATCTGCCTATGTTCATAATAACTAAACAAAACTCCGGCCACAGAGTGTGTTCCAACTCATAGAGAACCTACAGGACAGAGAAGGAATGGGCCATAGATCCCATAGGGGTATCCCATTCCCATAGGGTGGCCAAGACTGTAAATCTTTATGGAAGCAGACTGCCACATCTTTCTCCCACACCACAGCTAATGGGCTCAAACTACCAATCTTTTGACTGATAGCCAACCACTGTGCCCATTGTGTTTTCAGGGCTCCTATGTTGAGACTAAACAAGAGCATATTTGTAGTGCTTATGATGGGTTAAGTAGGTGAGAATAGAAGAGTGAGTTTTCACCTTTGACCAAGTAGTAGGCAATGACTAGAGATTCTTAAAAATGGGAGAAGAGTTCCCTAAATTCAAACCCTATAGTCACCACTGACAAGTTGTGTCACCATAGGCACATTACTCAACTTTTTCAAGCCTCAGTTTCCTTAATTGTCAAATGGGGAGTGATAATAATCATTACCTCCCTGTGTTTGTTTGGTTGATTAAATGAGCCTATTCTAGAAAATCAGCAAGCAAGTAATAAACACTGGCTGCTATTGTTATGCAGGGCATGACTCCACTGACATTTGTTTGCACAGCCTGCGGAGCGTCAGTCTTGAAGTGGAGCCTTAAGAAATATTAATTGATGAGGCTGGTATTAAAAAAGGACTGCTTTCTGGTGTCTCTTAAGGGACTTGGCTATGACACCAGCACAGGCGAAGGGGGTTCTTTTTTTTTTTTTTCAGTGAGGAGCTATTTATATTCAAGAAGTTGGTGAACTTTCTGAGAGTTTGAGCAAGAAAATAAAAACTGATGCTGATCACTCTGATTGCCAGCTTGCCCCTTGGACTCCTTGGCCACAACCCTGCCAACGGCCCCCTGGGAATTGTGAGGTCGTGAGGAACAAAGATGTAATTAACATCCAAAATAGTCAGGGAGACAAGTTGTCAAACTTCGTGATAAACAAATGACCAAGCGGCGAAAATCACTGAGGAGAAAATTAAAACAGCCAAAGCCAAATTTGTCTGACTTGTCCTTGTTTAATGAGGGCCTAGCTTGCAGCTCGCTGATGGAGATGAGATGGGGGGTGATGGTTTGAGAGCCTCTCTAAAATTAGTCGCATTTTCAGTTTATATGTGATTGCCAAATAGGACATATTCTAGGACTCCTAAGATTGCTATTTAGTCAATGATCCAGCAACAAATCGTCACTGAGCATCAGCCATGTTAGCACTGGGCTGCAGAACAGAGGGTTGGCAGTTCAAGCCCACCCGCTGCTTCAAGCAAGGGAGACAGATGAAGCACTCTACTTCTGCAAAGATTTACAGAACTTGAAATTCCTGTGGAATTCCTGCTCTGCCCTACAGGGTCACTACGAGTTTGAATGGACTTGATAGCAGTGGGCTAATTTTATTTTTTAAATAGTGTCCGATATAATAGGTGGTCCAGGGGAGGCAATACTAAGTAAGAGAGACCACGATGTGGCCTTATAGGATCTACATTCTAATGGCAAGGAGATCTGGTGGTCTAGTGAGTGATGCATTGAGTTGCTAATGGTAAGCTTGGCATTTTGAATAAAAATAAATAGGTGATTATAATGAAAAGGGGTGCAATATCACCTTAAGACAGCACAGTCTACCTAATAATATCCAAATAAATTCCAGCAGTCAAGGATACAAAGGCCACTAGTGAACCAAGATTGGGTACCATTTATGCCCTGCTGCCATACTGTAACCTACTATGTAATCTAGTACTTCTCACTACTTTGTGCCTAGACTCTTACAACTGTCTCACCACCAACTAACTGTGCACTGGGACCAACAGCAGATTTGAGTCCTCTTCCCTTTTATCATGTGATAGCCCCACTCAGAAACCTAGGACTTCTACACTGGCAAGCCTAAGGTTATATTATTGACCCTGGATCTTAAAATTTGAGAACAAATTTCTAAGTAACTAAGAGAGAGGAGCTGGATTCCTTACAAGAGATTAGAGCAGGGAATGGGTGGAGAAGACATCACCAAATAGGATACAGGGGAGTTTAGTGACCTTCTTCTGCATTCTGTCTTGTCCTGGTAAGCTCTTGGCATGTTACAAACGTCTTCACCTGTTTCTAAGAGCCTGGGAGGACCTGCGTTTTGTTAGAGAGCTCAGAACTGAGTGTTGGACCCTGCTTCATGTCAGCACCTGTAGAACAGACAAATAGCGAAACTATATAGATTCTGTCTATCAGCAACGAACAGCCAGGGTAACTGATGAATGTCAACCAGGAACTGAAACCATGCCTGATCTTGAGGAATCAAAGAAAAGAACTTATAACCAGAGCAGGTTAAATTTGTCCTAAGTAGGAGATACGTAGGGAATTCCATGCTTTATGTCAACTTTTTATAGCTCTTGTATGTTGTATGCCAACTATGAACTTAGCATCAGCTGGGAGAGCACTCATCACATTGCATTTTAATTACGTTTTCTCGCTGTCTCGCTGGTCCACCAGACTATGACGCCTTTCTCAGGAACTACTTTTCCTTCATCTTTTATTCAAAGCACTTGTCATAAAACCTAATACACAATATCAACAACCAAAACTAGATCCACTGCCGTCTATTCAATTCTGACTCATTGTCTTAGGTAGCTTCTCCAGAGAAGTAAAACCAGTGAAATTATATATATATATTAGATGAAATTATATATATATATATATTTATTATAATTATATATGATATATAATGTTTATTATAATGATATATGTAATGTTTATATCAAGAAAATAGCTCACTCATTTATAGAGGCAGGCAAACTCTAAGTCCCTGGATCAGATATTTAGATAGTTTATCCAAACTCACATAGCTGCAGCGACTAATGAACACGAGATTGGAAGTTCAGATAGTAAGATGACAGGCTGCTGACACACTCAGATTCATAGGCAATGTAAAAGGCCATTTGTTCAAGTCCCAGGCAGATGACAAGTCATATGTGAAAAATAGGCTTAGTACAAAACAAGCAGGCTTTCCCACAGTGTCCACTTATATTGGAAGCAAACCATACACCTGTGCAGATTTCATCATTGGGGGATTACTACTTCTTCCTGTCAATTCACTGGAACTCTGGACCAGCCAAGTTGACACAAAACTTGAACTATCACACTCATACAGGTACTCTAAGTCACTGGAGAATAAGCACCATGACTTATATATCTCTCTGCCTCCTTCCAGCTCAGTTTCAAGCACAGGGATTTGCATATGTATAAACCAATTAACATGTATGGATAAAGATGTATTGACTAATCCATTTGGTTTAAGACATATTCTCTTTAAGTCATTGTCATATGGTCGGGGGTGGGGTGGTGGTGGTGGCATTCAATAGAGTCCGTAGAAAAATTGAATGAAAAGATAATGGAATTTCCCCATAAAGTTTTTAAAGATCCTTCTATGAACAGTCTGTTCACTGTTGTCATGTTGTGGTTTAAGCATGTGGTTTAAACCACATGGCATTAACCATCCCATCCTACCTGACAACATGGCAGGAAAGCCTGCGATGGCATACAGCTGCCTCCTCACCTTGTACCAATTCAAGGCCACTGCCAGCCATTGCTATAGTTAATTTCTTCCAGAGCCAAATGAGATGACTGGCTCCACTCTACCTACACAATAGCTTCTGTGAGTCCTGTGAAGCCCTCAGCGGATGAAATAAGCAAAGATCAAGTTCACTTATCAGACATGGCTGACAATTAGAGTGTGGGGTGGGTGTTCTTCTGTTTGTTTTCCTTTTTAAATTCACGGAGAATTTCCTAACAAAGTATACAGATTTATAATCACCACAGAGTTCAAAGATGGCGCATTGATTTAGAAACGATGGACTCTGAAGATTTTTTTTTTAACAACAGGAAAAAAACAGTTTATCTTTTAGTTCTTTCAAAATTGAAAAGATCAAGTCCTACAGCTAAGGAGAAAAAAACAAATAAATAAACAAAAACTAGGACCCCTGCCTACCTCTCCCTTTTCTTCGTCACAGAACACAGAAGGAGCTGCAAGATCTAAGAAGTGCTCCAAGGTGCTGCTGAGGCCCAACGGCCCTTCCTCAGAGCCCAGTTTGCTTGGTTGTGAGAGGGGATGGCAAGCCTGCATCCCTTGGAGAACCCTGCCGCTGAAAGCCCTGTGAACAGGGAGAGCTGATGGGGTGTTGCTCAGACTCAGGGGAAAAGGAAGTCAAATGTTCAGTGATTCATTTAACCAACAAATATTCAACACCGATGGTTTTAGGAATCACACTGCCCACAAGAGAAATAAAGGAATGAGCCTTTCAGCCAAG
>NW_022103915.1:39951407-39959462 GCF_000313985.2 Echinops telfairi
ATGGATTGTGATAAGAGCTGTAAAAGCCCCAATAAAATGATATTTTAAAGTAACCCTTATTTCAAGCTACTGGCTTGACTCAGGGGTCCCCTCTATAGCCCAGTGTAAAGTGTTTAGTATTTCAAACTTCAGTTGCTGATCTGTAAAATGGGTACAATAAACCACCTCTGTGGGTTGTGAAGGCATTCTGGTGGAGTTTGTTATCAGGATAAGCATTGGACTGCTAACCTCCAGGTCAGCAGTTCAAAACTACCAGCCGTCATCTGCTCATGTAAATATTTATAACCTCAGAAACCCTATATGTGGTAACTATAAGCCAGAATCAACTTAATGGCAGTGGGTGGTAGTGGTGGTGGTGGGTGGCTTGTGATTAGAATTAAATTAAGCATGTTTTGTCAATGCCCAGTATAGTCCTTGTCTCAGGGAAGTTCATTTGCAATGAGTTCCCTTCCCCTTCTTCTTAGGGATCTGAAAATCCACAAGCATATACAAACACCAAATAACTGGAGAATCATCTAAAAGCAAAGTATACTGTTGCATTAATTTACAGAAAACTGTTCAACATCAAACTGGGGAGCCCACAGCTGCCTGGAGAGGAACTATTTAGATATTCATGGTAATTTTTCAAAAATTCATTCTAAACAAGCATTGGCATAAACTCATCGTTAGCTAAGCGTTAGCTTTGTGGCACTTAAAAGAATCTGTAATATTAAAAGTAAATTAAATACGGCATATGACTAGGCATTGAAGGTGTTTAGGGAGCAATTTCACAGTTGACGACTCAAGGCTTCCTGTCTGATGAAAATTCACATTTCCCCAGCGGCAGAGGAGAGAGTCCCGGGAATCGGGGAAAAGACAGGAATGCAGGCAGTGTGACCTGATTTGGGAAGGTGACTTGGGCAAGGGGCTCAGACCTGCACCGTCCTTGCATCTGTGAAGAACAGACACTCTTGGTTACAGAATCTGGGTCAGAAGATGTGGGTTATCCTCTGCTGTCCCGGCAATGCTGCAGGATAACACACGGATGTAAAGAAGCAGGTGGTCAGGAGGCTCCCCAGGATTCAGGGTGCCTCCCACCCACACCCACAACCCCTCCATATTCCACCCCCCTTCGCCACTCCATCCCTACCTGCTCTCAGCTCCTCACGTCCGGTGACTTTGGGGGCCATTACTCTGTGTGTGGTAGGCTTTGTAGTTTGTGTCAGGAGAATAAGACATTTCTTAATTCTTCACAATGGAGGCACATCACCAGTAGCAGAATACAATTCAAGCCAAGCTTTCCACCTGCTCTTGTCTGTTCCATCCGTGTGATGAGACTTGGCAAAACCGGGTCCATGGATTGTCTGCATTATCAGCAGGAGCAGGACACTGGGCATTAGCCTTGGCCTTCATCCAAGGGATAGAGTTAAGTTGGTCCATGAATCAGCCAGAAACCCAAAGTCTGGGACAAAGTCGATTAGAAACCAAATGGGACCGGCATAGAGCCAGGGGACCACAGGAGAGCAGGAGAGCAAAGCCAAGCTGGTAATGAGAAGGGTGTCAACTTACACAGGGGACCTCAGACCAGAACAGCTTCAGCAAATCTGGCCAAATTGCTATTGATCTGGCCGTAAGGGCTTTTACTCCAGGGCCATCTTGAAGGCACTGACCAGCTTCTGGCCTATCTAACGGAGCCAGGCCTGGGTTCCGTGCGCTGGCTGTGGTCATGGAACAGATCAGTCAACTGGCAGAACAGCCTTCCAGCTTTAAACTTCAGATTTCAGAAAACCTTTTGTATCTACTAAGGAGTCCTGGTGGCAGCGTGGGTTATAAGCGAGGCCACTCGGCATGAGGTCAGCAGTTCGAAACCACCAGCTGATCATAGAAGAAAGATGAAGCTTTCTGTCCTGTAGAGATTTACGCCTTCAGAGACTCACGGGGGCAGTTCTACTCCGTCTACAGGGTCACTAGGTGGGTGTCAGAACTGGCTTGATGGCAGTTATGGCAAGATAGCCAGGGGGTTATTGGGTGATGCAGATGATTAACATGGCCCACTGCTTCCTGAAAGGTTAGAGGTTCTTCAGGACCAGAAGTGTCTCTGAAGAAAATCTTGGGGATCGAGTTCCCCAAAACTCAGCCATTGGAAACGCTATCAAGCACAGTTCTACTTTGACATACATGGGCCACCATGAGTCTGAGTGGACTTGATAAACATGTGTTGATTATTGATTATAATATTTGACCCTTCCAAAAACCATTATCATCCCCATTTTATAGTGGGGACCTGATCTTGGATCGATTCCATCTTCTTTACTCCACCTTGACTCAGTGCCCATGGCTATATTCGCGTGAGAAGTAAGAACTGTTCTGTATCTGGATTCATAGGCTGAAGGACAATTTTGCTGAGTGGTGGCCTAATAATCAGCCACTCCTCCATTTCTGATCCCACCTGCCCCACCCGACCTGGGAGCCCATCATGACCTGAGAGCAAAGTAACGTGTACTTGGGCCACTCCTTATTCACCTGTCCTATGATCTTGCTGTGAATGGTGACCCTGACCTTTCCTCGCCATACATCCCAGCTTGATGTTCTTGATTCTAGTTGACTGTGCTTTGCCCCAACTGTTCACTTCCTACATAACATCACCTGGCTATTAAGGGAATCATGGCGTGAGTTTTCACAGTTTCCCCATTATTGGATAATCACTTATATGAAACCTCAACAAATATAGGTAGCAATCAATCTGCAGTTAATTAATATAAAGCAACCAGTCCCATTAAATTCAAATGCTGCCCTGGACATGGTTGGTCGGCTAAATATCAGTGCTATTTATAAGTACATCCTTCTTGGGATTGTTCTGGACTTGGAGATATTTTTCATTAGCTAGGTGGTATTGAAGAGAAATTAATTGTTTGTTGTGCACCATCAATTTCACCCCCTAGAAGTAAGATCTGAAGCAGACTTGGAACAGCTGTGCTTCTGGAGGAGTTCTCTGAGATGCGTGTTCTCTCCCCTTACTCCCTGAATTCGCCTCCCTTCTGCATCCCTCCACCAGGCCTCGAAACAAGCTTTCTTCTAATAGGACTATAATTTTGCAAGCTGGTCCTTAATTTCTGTCTCTGTACTTGGCTCAGATTCGCATACATTTTCTCATTCACTAGTGGTGCCTGGGGCCAGGGCACTGAGAGAGCAAGAGAATCAGAACACTGGGTGTGAAGGAGTGAAGGGCTGGTAGACCTCCTCAGAGCAAGGCAGTTCATCTCCATTTATGGAATGGTAATAAGATCATTTGCCACCAACCTGCCCCTTCTGTCTTCGTCAGGATCCCATCAACTGAAATGACAAGAATCCCCTCAAAACTAATAGAAGCAAATAAATGACATTTGGCGCCACATTATCAGTGAGCCCAAGGGAATTCAGACATGGCTGGATCCAGTGATTTAAAAATTATCATCAGGATCCTTTCTCTCTCTACAGCTTAGCTCCATTTGCTTCTGCTTGATTTAATTTTCATTCAGGCCTCTGCTAGCTAGGTGGCAACAGTACAATGGTAGGAAGTCCCACAACAAGGGAGAAATCCCCTTCCTATCACCCCCACCATCATAATTGGGCTGTAATTGGCTCTGGCTCGATCAGGTGCTCACTTCTGGGCCAATCCCCCTGTCCGAGATGATGGACACTAAGGGAGGACAGGGTTATGTGGCTGACATGCAGTCTGTCCAGAATCTTATGGAGAGGGAGAGAGTTGTAGGACAAACACCAAGAACAGACACCCCCATATTATTTATAAATGTAATTGTGCTTCTTTTATTAGAGCAGAGGACCTATAGAGTGTCAACAAATACTTGTTCATACAAACATATTGGCTTTGAGATATACATTGAATCATCAAAAAGCTCATGAAAATATGGAATTGAAAGATAGTGGAAATTTTCTCGCAAACTTGTTGAAGCCTCCTGGTATATATCAAAGAGAATTTATAGCAAGACCATGATTTATAGAAACCTTCAGCTCTTTTTCACTCAGTTAATTAAATCATAAATTTGGGGATGATATAAGAGATTGAAAGACATGTAGCACTCAGGTACTTTTAGAATGATGGGACATTCTAACTCACTGCCATTAAGCCAATTCCAACTCATAGTGACCCTTTAGAGATGGGATAGAACCTGCCCTGTGGGCTTCTCAGACTGACACTGTTTACAGAAGTAGAAAATCCTTGCCTTTCTTCTGAGTAACGGCTGGTGGTTTCGAACTACTGACCTTGTGGTTAGCAGCCCAAAGCTTAACGATGAAACCACCAGGGCCCCAGAATTTGTAAAGAAAGGCCCAAAATGGATTTCCAAATTTCCCACCCTGTGAATCCCACTCTATAGCTTTTCTCTTTTCATGAAAGTGGCAGAGCGGGTCCCTCAGGGGAAATGCCACCACCTTCAACCGGATCTGCCGGAGCCAATGTGTCAGGCACTCAGATGATTGGCTCTGTCTGCTGCCTTCTCAACAGAGTCCCTCCTTGCGTTGCTGTCTTGTGAGCAGGGGGGCAGAAATGCTATTCCCATTTGCCTGAAGGAAAGCTTGGACCAAAGAGATGTTGTCGTCCGGAGTAAGGATGGGAAACTATATGCTCTCCTTCCTCGGGTGATAGTTCTGTATGCCATTTGGGGCAGCCATGCTCTTTGGCAACCTGCGCCCTGAATGGCCCTTCTAAATGCTTGTTGATCTTCACGAGAAGAATGATCTAGATAGACAGACTTACCTGCTGTCGTTCTGCTCATTGGCTGGGTCAGCAAAGGGGCCCGGCTGGCCCATCAGTTACATCTGACAGCACTTGAGTGGCCTCTGAGGGACCTCTGTTTGCCTGGCCCTGTTTCTGCTTCAGTTAACAAGCTGCGTTTCCGGGAACCTGACAACGTGCATGCTGGCTTGGGAGACACCCCACCCTGGCCCTGCTTCACTTCATGGAGGAGGAGAGAGGGAAGATGAAACAGTCAGTGTTTGTCTCATGTGAGCTGGTGGCGGCGTTGACAGTCCCCAAATGGATGCCGGGTGGGTCAAGCTCTTTAGCCACAAACCAGACCCCCAGTAGGAACACTTCATCCACCAGGCCCCTTCTCGGATGGCATCACCTCCCCGAGGAGCCTGAGACACCCGAGGGAGCAGGCAGTCCCATGAACCAGCAGACAAAGACACTGACAATAGCTTGAAGACACGGAAGCCTGAGGAGATCGTGGAAGAAAGAAAAATGAATACCACCAGAGAAGTGAAGGGGGGACCAACGGCCCCTAGTTGCACAGGTGGTAGGGTGGCGGCTGTCCTGGTTGGCCTGAGATTTTCCTAGTTTGGGAATTCCATATCCCACATGCTTGGAACTCTCTCAGACACAGGCAAACCAAGACATTGGTCTCCCTTGTAGAACAGAAGGTGGACTCTGATTCGGTAGAGGCATGGAGCAAAGTCTAGAAAGCACTCTGACATCATTTATGCCCCCCCCCCTCAAAAAAAGCATTCACAGTGAAAGCTGCCACTTTAGACTTTGATACCCTGAGTCACAGGGGCAGATCCCACAGCAGACCCTAGATCTGACCCAGACTGCTCAGCGAGTCATGAATGGCGCTCTTCAGATTGCTCGGAAGTTAAGAACAATCTGTTGTTCTTAACATATCCAGCCCCCAGCACACTCCAAAGGTGGGCAATCGCCATCTCGGATGGGCTGGACCAGGCCTCTGTAGGGCAGGTCTTCCTAGCTTCTTCAATCTTCACTCAGATGTCCTAACAGTCCAGGTGACAAGGCATGCCCCTAAGTGACTGAGGCCATAAGGCTAATGCTACACCTAAGTTGTAATTGAAAGTAGGAATCGGAAGGGAAAAACTGGCCTCTTGGGTCAGACACAGGCCTGCCTAATAGAGAGAACTCCAGCTCAGGCACACCCCACCACTGTCTCAGGAAGTCTTCCTGCACTTCCCACAGCACAGGCCTGGCTTCACAACCTGCTTCTTCCCCTCTCAAGCTGCAGAGACAAGGACAGCAGGTAAGACGGCCCTCTGCTGATGACTCTCAGGGTTGCCAGGCCACGTTAAGGAGACTGCGGGCTCCAGTCCAAAGAACTGCAGGTAATACAGTGAGTAAGATGCAGAAACCAGAGACAGCAAAAAGCAAGAAAGTGTTGCAAGAGCATCCGCATGTACTGGAGCAGGCCACGCCCATGAGGAAGCTCCCTTTCAACTGATTGGCTGCTCACAGCAGGTCTTATCATGGAGATAACTGCATTATATTCGATCCCATGGGGGATGACTACATCATCACTACCGAACCACTGAGATCACAGCCCGGCCATGAGCGTGGGTCACTGAGAAACTTACCTTGATGGGCCCTTCCTAACCAAAAGGGATCTGATTGCTGCTGCTGTTGTCAGATGGATCAGGGCTGAACGCAGAAAGATGTTTATTTGTTGTTGGTTTTTTTTTTTTATTAAGCCAAGGAATTGGACTCTGTGGATCATAACAAATTGTGGATAAACTTGAAAAGAATGGGAATTCCAGATCACTTCATTGTGCTCATGAGGAACTTGTACCGGGATCAAGAGGCAGCTGTGCCGACAGAACAAGGGAAGCCTGCATGGTTAAAATCACGGTTGTATCCTCTCACCATACTTAGTCAATCTGTGTGCTGAGCCAGCCATCGGAGAAATTGGCTTATATGAAGAAGACTGTAGTATTAGGATTGGAGGAAGGCTTGTGAGGCCGCATGTGGTTTGCAGTATCACAGGTTGCGTGCTGAAAGTGAAGAGGATTCGAAGCCCTCACTGATGAAGACCAAGAACTGCAACCTTTAGTATGGGTCACACACTTCACATACTCCTTGCAAAGAAGACCCAACGCCTCACAGTTGACCAATAGGCAACATGCTAAATGGAGAAAAGATTGAAGTTGTCAAGGATTTTGTCTCGCTTGGATCCACAATAAATACTCCTGATAGCAACAGTCAAGAGATTAAAAGATATGTTGCATTGGGTAAATCTGCTTCACAAGATCGCTTTAGAGGCTTGAAGAGCAGAGATTTTATTTTGAGGACTAAGGTGAACCTGACCCAAGCTATGGTATTCTCAATTGCCTCATAGGCGTGTGAAAGTTGGACACTGAATAAGGAAGACCAAAGAAGAATCCACACACTGAGAAGACTATTCAAAGTACCGGGGTCTGCTCAAAAGACAAGCTGATCTGTCTTGGAACATGTAAGGCCAGAGTGTTCCTTGGAGGCGAAGCTGGTGAGGCTTTGACCTATTTTGGACAGGATGTCAGGAGAGACCAGTCCCTGGAGAAAAACATCCTGCTTGGTAAAGGGGAGGGGCAGCGAGAACGAGGGAGACCCTCACGGAGAGGAGTTGGCACAGAGGCTGCCACCATGGGCTCATGCCTGGGGACAGTGGTGAGGCGGCTGCAGGACCAGGCTGTGTTTCATTCTCCTGTGCATAAGGTCACTATGCGTGGGAAGTGACTCCATGTTACCTAAGACCGTCACCACCAAAAGGGAACTTTAACAAATCCTCTGAAACTGCAGTTCTCAACCTGTGGGTTGCGACCCCTTTGGAGGTCGAACGACCCTTTCACAGGGGTCGCCTGATTCCTAACAGTAGCAAAATGACAGTGATGAAGCTGCAACGAAAATAATTTGATGGTTGGGGGTCACCACCACACGAGGAACTGTCTGAAAGGGTCGCAACATTAGGAAGGTTGAGAACCACGGCTCTACAAGCCCTGCACTGCCTCCTGCTGGCCTAGATCAGCTTAACCTGCTGGACTCTCCCAAGGTAGCCTCACTTTCTCCACAAGACATTGTTTCTCCTTTGCCCTCATGCCCTTCCCGGCTTAACTTACTTCCTGAAAACTGTTCAACGGGAGACTTAACCTTAAGAGCTGATCTTCTTTTGAGAAAGGTACATCCTGAGATGTCCAAACAGGAGACAGCTTCTCTGGAAGCTATGCGGCCTAGTGGTTATGAGCACCGATAGAGGGGAAAGCTGTTTTCCTAGTTATCTCTGGACAAGGTGCTCCACTCTGACAGATTGGAATTAAAAG
>NW_022103915.1:39960602-39975511 GCF_000313985.2 Echinops telfairi
GAGGGTCAGCTCTGTTGTGGAATACTCTTTGGGTGGATAATAAGAAAGCTACACCCATTTCTGGTACTGAAGGATCACAATACTCTCTTCTTCCTAATCTTGGCCGGGGAGCACTAAGATAGAGCCACCAGCAAGGTTGCAGTAAGCTAATAAAACCTCTGTGCTCCTCCATGTTTAGAGCAACGGATTTTCTGCTTAATGCCTGTCCTAGTTAATAGCAAGATGACTGTCGTTGGCGTTGTTTTCAAGGAGTTGACTGGCTCAGGGTGATCATATAGCAGAACTAAACCCAGTCCCATTTCATCTTCAAGTTCACTGCAATGTTTGAGTCCTTTGTTGTAGCAATTGTGTCAATCCATTGACAGTTTCTCTCGTTTTCATTGACCCTCTAGAGCCATGGTTTTCAACCTTCCTAATGCCGCGACCCTTTCATACAGTTCCTCATGTGGTGGTGACCCCCGACCATCAAGTGATTTTCATTGCTACTCCATCACTGTCGTCTTGCTACTGTTATGAATCGGGCGATTCCTGTGAAAGGGTTGTTTGACCCCCCAAAGGGGTCACAAACCACAGGTTGAGAACCACTGCTCTAGAGTAAGGTCATTGAAAAAGAAGAAAACCCTCACCTTCCTATGAAGAAGCCCTGCTGGGTAGTGGGTTACACACCGGGCTGCTGACTCAAGGTCAGTAGTTCAAAACCAACAGCTCTGAGGAAGAAAGATGAGACTTTCTACTCCTACAAAGATTGACAATCTCTGAAACCCACAGGGCTCTCGCTCTCTCCTCTGGGGTCACCATGAGTAGTAATTGACGTGATGGCAGTGCGTTTTTTTCTTTGGGCAACCTTATAAACAGGATATACTTTCCTAGTGCTTGGTCTTTCCTGAGGACATATGCACAGGTAAGAGAACTGGTACCTTGCCATCCTCAATTCTAAGGCGCATTCTCGTTGTATAACTTCATTCTGGTTGTTTGTTCTTCTGACATCGCTTGGTATGTTCATATTCGTCGCTGCCATCACAACTCTAATGCATCAATTCTTCGGTCTTCCTTTCTCATTGTCCAGACTTTGCATGCATACGAGGCAATTGAAAGGACGTTGGCTTGGGTCAGGGACATCTTAGTCATCAAAGTGACATCTTGGGTTTTCAAATCTAAAAAAAAGTATTGTGCAGTAGATTTGCTTGACCCCAGATGTCACTTGACTGCCTGATTGCGGTTTCTATAGATGCTAACCATTGGAAAATGGCTGGGCCGCCCTGGTGGCCTTGTGGGCAGGGCATTGGATGGTTCGTTGGTGGTTCAAACCCGCCCGCTGCTCCAAGGAAGAGAGATGAGCATGGCTGCCCCGTAAAGAGCTCATGGTGGGAAGCCTGCCCCGGGTTGCTGAGAGTCTGAATTGACATAATGCCAGTGGCAGTGGGTTTGGTGGGGGGTGGGGGTGGGGGTGGGGGTGGGTGGGGAGGGGAGGGGACGGTGGTTTTAATATGATGGCAAGAACACGACTTGCTGAATAGACTGAGCTGTCATGGACCACAAAACATCTCCCTATTAAAGAGCCCACAGAACAATTGGGAGGTTCAGATATGAAACTGTGTGCAGAGGTACCTTGTGACCTGTAATGTATTGAGCAACTATGAGAAATTATTATGATCTACCAGGAAATTACTATTTTTTAAGGAAAGTTATGCTGAATATCATCTAGTATCTCTGTAATGTTTCGGAAAGCATTTCAGAATCTCACAACTCTTCGCTGGCATTATTATGAACGCTGTGGTACCCTCTAGAGCAGTGGTTCTCAACAACAGCTTTTAACAACGGCAGGAAAAGCTCTTCTAGGCCGAAGGAGGAGCTTGTGTAGAGTCCTCAGGGGAACCCTGGGTTGGGGGCAATGGTTAAGCGCTTGGAGGCCACCAGCTGCTCCACGGGAGAAAGACCTGGCGATCTGCTCTCACAAAGACGACAGTGTAGGCAATCCTGGGGGGCCAGTTCTACTCTGTCCTGCAGGGCCCTGCGCCAGAATCTACTTCAGCCTAGACAACCAGGGCTTTGAGAAGGCAATAATGGACCTCACCACAAGGTGGCACTGTTAGTGACATTTCTTTTCCTTAATCAGATGTTTGAAACAGACCTGATATTGGAAGGGTTTAGGAGCTTGGCTGCTAGGTATAAAGGCTGGCGGCTCGAGGTGCCTCATAACAAAGGCCTGGTGATCTACTTCTGACAACAAAAAGCAGCCATTGGAACCCTATGGAACATAGTTCCTCTCTGACACATTTGGGTAGCCATGAGCTGGTAAATGGCGGCGGTGGTGATGGTGGTATAGTGGTGGTGATGGTGGTGGTGATAGTGATAGTGATGGTGGTGGGTTAAAAGTGCATAAGGAGCCCTACACCCCACGTCTTCTTAAAGCTCAAATAAATCTAATGCCTAAATGAAATGCAACGTTTCCTATCTTGGCAAACTTATTTTATGGAGGAATTGGAAGATAGGGTAGATAGGAGTCTTCAAAATTCCCATGGAGTTTCAAGCAGGTTTCTGTGAGAGTCAGCGTCCAGCCTCCCAGGCTCTGCTCCATCCTGCACTGGGAAGGCCTTGGCCCTGAGCTTGCAGCTCCTCAGCCTCAGGGCGCTCACATCATCAGTAATGGGACCCCCCCACACACACACACAGGGGTCAGAAGAGGGGGAAAGGCCCTGGTTCTTCTGGAAGCAGGCTCAGCGATGGTGTGGGCAGGGACCCAAGGATCTTGGTACCCACCGTGTGATCTAGAACAGAATTGAGTGGACTTCTCTGGACCAGAAAATAGTTCAAGCATTGTGAACCGTGTGGTCTCAACTATTCGGCTTCTACCATTGCATCTCCAAACAACCACACCCTGCACGTAAAGGGATGGGCAATACAATTGCAATACAATTTTACTTTTAAAAATCCAGCAGATCTGAACGCTGATCTGAGGGGCTGCAAAAGGGGGACAAGTAACATTGAAACTGAGTTCAATGCTTTTGGAGCAGTTGGGTTCATTTCAAAACACACACTCAATGGGGATTTGGGGGTTAAGAAAGGGTTAAGTGCTAAGTGCTAGACTGTTAATGGAAAAATCAGGGGTTCGAACCCACCAACCACGCTATAAGAGAAAACTCTTGGCTGTCTGAGCCCAAAGACATAGTAGCCTACAAAATCTTCTGGGGAAGTTCTACACTGTCCTATAGGGTCTTAGTCTGAATAAAGTCAATGGGTCTAACAGCAATAACAATGTAGAACTTGGGGCCAAGCTGAGTGATGCTTTCTAGAAATGAAAGGAGGGGGAGGAGGAGAAAGCAGAGAGAGTGCAGAAAGATGGCCATGAGAAGCTACATCTACAAGCCACGTAGATCTGGAGTGAACTGCTGCTCGAAGAGAAGAGAAAGGATCTTCCCCTAGTGTCTAGGGCTTAGACCCTCCACGGTGAGCGTGGCCTGGCTAGCACTCCAGTCAGGTTTGAATTCTAACCTCCCAAACTGTGAGATAATAAAGTTTTGTTCTTATAAATCAGCCAATTTATGACACTTTGTTGTGGCAGCTCTGGGAAACTATCCAACAGGCAGATATCACACAAATGCATATAGCAATAAATATGTAACCACAAATTGGAAGGGCTCTGAAGATCTAAAAAGTAACGGGAGATAAATACATTGGGATGCAGGAGGCACATCTGAGAGGTGCCTCTGGGCTGAGCATTGAAGCAGGAGGATGAGGAGTACAGCCTGAGGAAACACCCAGTGAAGGTCCTGAGGGGTGAGCTGAGACAGCAGGCTGCTATGCAGGGAGTCAAGGAGAAAGGAGAAGGGACAGGAGCCAGATGGACTGGCTTTGCCGGCCTGTGAGCTGCATGCAATTCATTTAAAATACAGTGGGGAGAGGGGGGTGGTGGAGGTCAATACAAGGTTTCAAACAGGAAAGGTGTGTTAGATTGGCTTCCCTAGAGCCACAAAGCCAGTGACACTTGTATGTGCTTGTCTATAGAGAGAGATTCCTATCAAGAAATAGCTTACACTGTTGTAGAACTAGGGAAGTCCAGTCCAGTCGGGTTTCTTTTGACTCATGGAAGCTGATGAACAGGGAGCAGGCTGATGAAGCAGAGACAGCAGGGACCCCAGGCTGGTGGAGTCAGAGGCTGAATGAATCCACCATCAGGAGCCCTCTGGCAGCTTCTGGAATTGGCAGGCAGAGCAATAGGTGATCTTCAAGGAACCAGATGCGAGCTTCAGCTCTGGCAGAAGGCAAAAGGCCAAAGAGAATTCAACTCTCTTCTGTCTCTCCCTCTGCTACAAGCAGGCTATGGCACCACGGAGGTGTCACCAGGTTGGGACCCAACCGATGGGCAGGGCTCCACCCCTACCCTGACGTAACCAGGTGCGTCTAGTTGACATATTCCCTAACCATCACTTAAGGAATAAGAGTCGGCCGATCGTCACTGTCAAAAGCTCAGAGTGGACTGGGGCAGGAACACAAGGAAGAGGGGAGGAGGAGGCCGCCCACTGCAGCTCTGGCAGAAGAGGTTGGTGCTTGCGATGCACAGCTGAGAAACACAAACACGTAGAGGTGCTGGGTGGGCGTTGGAGAGAAGAAAGAAGGGTGCTAGCATATTGTCTAGGTGCCCGGCTTTGCCAAGATGAGGAAAAGCAAAGACATAGGGCTGGGAGGAAGATGAACAATCCCATTCTTGGCTGGAGACGTTGGAGATTCTCTCCCACAACAACAGAAAACACAGACTCATCGCCACGGAGTTGTTTCTGACTCTCAGCGGCCCTGTGGGACGGGGTCGCGCTGCCCCTGTATGTTTACAGGAGGAGAGAGCCCCATCTTTCTCCCACAGAGTCGCTGGTGGTTTCCAACCACTGACCTAGCAGTTTGCTGCCCAACATGTAACCATACCCCGCCAGGGCTCCTGGGAGATGCTTTGGATACCATCGAATAGCCCTCTCCAGCGAGCAGTCGGAGATGCTGAGAAGCCTGGGCAAGAAACGGACGATGGAGGTCAGAACACAGAAAGCACTGACACCGTGGGAACACAGCGACCCGAGAAGGAGCCTAACCCCCAAAGTCCCATCAATGGCCCAGAATTACAACACGCAGACGTTGTTGGATTGATCTAGCGAAGGTTTTGTTGGATATATTTTTGTCACGATTAAAAAAGAATCACAAGGAAAAAAATAGGAGGCTAAGGACCCCTGAGGCACTTCGGTGTGTGGAAGAAGAGGAGTCAGCAAAGGGGAAAACAAGGAGCGGTTGGGGGTCACACTAGCCTATGAGAGAGTGAGTGGGGTGACTTTTGAATGAATTAATAAAGAGTTACAGCCTTGAGAATAGCTTCCTTCCTCTCCCGAAGTGGTTAAGAAAAAGACTTGGAGACTTTTAGGATTTTCTTTAACAAAATAGCAGCTAGTAAAAGAAGAAACTACTTAAACAAATCTAACATGTGTTGGCCTTTCCCCCAATGGACTGTTTGAGCTGCAGTCAAGAGACAGGGTCAGGATGCTCTGGGGGCGGAAGGGGTCGTTTACCTGTGCTAAGTTCCCCAGGACAATGACAGGAACTCGATGCTATTCTGACTCCTCGGGGAGGTCCCTGTAACTCCTACGAGTGGCATTTCTTAGCTCCAAGTAAATAACCTTGTGTTTTGACCTGTAATGATGTGAAATGCTAACAGAGCAGTGAGAAAATGAAAATCCCCTGATGTGGCTTGAAGGCTGCCTAAGCAGATTCTGTCCAGGTGACAAAAGGTCAGCTAGACCCTGTGAAGGAACAAAAGAAGGAAAAGGTCACAGAGGAAATCGCCGCGTGGTGAAATGCCAAAGAGCAAGAGTTATCTGGAGCCCACAGGTACCCTTTACATGAAAGAGCTCCAAGCCAAGGGTCGCTAACAGGTCTGAGCACCGGCTAACGTGGGAACAATGGAGAGTGGTGATTAAGAGGAGATTCAGGGCTCTGCTTGCTGTGTTGGAAGAAATTCTGGTATGCAGATTTTATATAACACTTTGATTTTTTTTCAAAATGCTTTTTGATATGTCTCTAAAAGACAAACACACCATTGGGTCGATTCTGACTCACAGTGACTCTCTCATGCACGTCCCCTTTGGACTTGTGTTGCTGGAAATCTTTATGGGAGCAGAAAGCCTCATTGTTCTCCCTCAGAGTGTCTGTTGGGTTTCAACTGCTGGCCTTATGGTTACCAGCCCAACATGTAATTCCCCTACACCACCAGGGATATTTGTATTCTATTTGTATTGTTCCAGAAATTTATAAAGTAGGTGACGAAGCAGTTAGGGTTCCCATTTGACAGACGAGCAGAGGGAGCAAGGCTCAGAGAAGCTAGGCAACTTGCCTATAGCCACCCAGAAACCTGGGACAGTGGACAGGCTCTGTGGTCATTCTAGCTCAGTAGCCTTGTGAGAGCCAGCAGATCACAAAATGAGTTCAAGGTGAGTCCGCCGTGATTTCATGATGTGTTTTCTGATCGGCTGTGAGCAGCCTCCAGAGGCTGCCATGCGTCTCTGTCCAGCGACATCAGAACTATCTGTAAATGGAAGCCTCCAGTTAAGGGGCAGCACTGGAGTTCCCAAATAGACTTCCTATGAAAAACTCACTTTTGTCACACCATACCAAAGTACGGGCCATTGCTGGAAGGTGTGAAGGCAGGCAGCATCCAAATGAATTTGTTGCTACTCTCAGGTGGTCTCCATTCCCAGGGGAGGCAGGGGCCAGCCAGAGGGCTCTCCAGCCAGTGGGACTCCCTGGCAGAACCCGTGGAGTTGCTGAAGCAGTATCACCTCATCCGCCTCAAACGGTTTCAACCTCTTTCCTGGAGGCAGACATTTTCCTAGGTCCTTCCTCTCATGGAAACCCATAGAAACTTAGGGTGCCCTGGTGACCTTGCCAACTGCAAGGTCAGGAATTTGAACCTAACAGCTGCTCCCATGTGAGGAAAAGGAAGCTGTCTGCTCCTAGAATGATGTATAAGTCTTGAAATCCCAAAGAAGCAGTTCTACTCTGTCCTAAAGAGCCACCGTGAGTCAGACTTGCCTCGATGGCAGTGTCAGAAGAAGAAGCAGGAGAATTAGCCACAGAATTTGCAGAAATTCAACCTGACGCCCACCCTGCCAGGCCAGGGTGTGAAGGGCTGGGAGTGAAATGAACGCTGGACAATTCCAGTTGGGGATTCTAGCCTTGCACACAGACTGGAGGACTTGATGTCAGATTTATTGTAGGCAAGAACTCCAGCTGGAGGGCAAAGAATGACCTTTGAGCGTCATCCTTGAATCCTAAAGTGCGTCCACAGTCATACAAATAGGAACCCATTAAGGCTTAAAAACCATAACAAAGTTGCCCAGTCTAATCCCATGTGTGTCACAATGGAAATATACCTCACTGGGTTTCAATAACTGATTTTTAGAAGTAGATAGGTCTTTCTTCCTAGGTTCCTCTGGGGTAGACTTGAACCTCCAACCTTTTAATTAGCAGCTGAACCTCTTAATTATTTTTACCTTTAAGGGAGATAGGGTTTGCTTTAGGACTCCTATTAAGGCTTATTAAATGGACATCAGATGAACAAAATAGAAAATGGAATTACTTAGTTTCTCCTAAAAATCATTAAGACAGACTGACAGCCCATAGAACAACAAGAAACAAGAAACAGAATATCCAAATAGCCAGTGAGTTCATGAGAAGACACTCGACTTGGTTGTTGCTGTTAGGGGTCATTTCTACTCTTGGGTGCTCTGCATTCCCAAGGCAGGCAGGCTACAATAGAGAGTTCCCACTATCCATCTAGTCAGTTCGACTCACAGTGACCCCCTAGAATGAAACTCTGCCTGGTGCTCTCCCATCCTCACAAGGATGATGAGTGAGCCCATTGTTACAGCCACTGGCTCAATCCAGCTCAGCAAAGTGTCCCCTTCATTTTGGGGGACTTTCTACTTTACCAAGCATGATGCCCTTTTCTAGGGACTTGTCTCTTCTGGTAACATGTCTGAAGTATGTGAGATGAAGTCTCACCGTCCTCACTAAAGAGCATGTGACCTGATTTTAGACCATGCATTCATTACTTCCTCATTCTGTTCAAACAACTGCCTTTTGGTCTATGTACAGGTTCCACATGAGCTCAATGAAGTGTTCTGGAATTCTCATTCTTCACGTTATCCGTAGTTCATTATGAATGCCTTTGGTAGTCAATAAAATGCAAACTTCTCTCTTGGTATTCTCTGCTTTCAGCCAAGATCCATCTGATGTCAACAATGTACTCCACCCTCTTCTGAATCCAGCTTGAAGTTTTGGCAGCTCCCTGTCAATGTACTCTTGTAGCCAGTTAGGAATTATCTTTAACAAAATTTGCGTGTGACATGAAGATATTGTTTTATAATTTCAATATTCTCTTGGGTCACTTTTCTTTTGAATGGTGCACAAATACAGATTCTCTTCCAGTAAGTTCACCAGGTAGTTGTCTTCCAAATGTCTTGGCATTGGTGAGCGAGTGCTTCCAGTGCTGTATCAACTTGTTGAAGCATTTCAATTGGTACTCCATCAATTCCTAGAGTCTTGTTTTTAACTAATGCCTTCGGTGTACATGGGGCTTCTTCTTGATCTAATGCTACTTATTGAAATGGGTGATTATGTATCCCTTCTACCTTCTTTTGATGTATGCTGCATCATTCAAGGTTTTCCCCCATGAAATTCTTCAATATTGTAACTCAAGGCTGACGAGTTTTCGTTAGTCCTTTCAGGTTGAGATATGTTAAGTGTCTTCTTGTTTTCTTTGCTCAACATGGGAGCATATGGGAGATGCTGAAACCATTTAGAAATCTTACTGTGCACCTATTAGAATGGCTACAGTGAGGAGCCTGGCCACCCCAGGAGATGTAGAACTCTCACACTCTATCATTTGATCCATGAAAATATTTTGGAAAACCTTTTGACATTCAAACATACACATCGCAGGACTCAGCAATGCTGCTTCTAGATACATCCACGATGCAATTGTACACTTGCATTCAACTAAAGACAGGGACTAAAATGCTCTCAGAAGCATGATTCATAATAATGCCATCTTGATTTCTTAGTGCTGCTGTATCACGACAATCACAAAAGGATGACTTTAAAGAATAGAAATTTATTTTTCTCACTGCCTTGGCGGCTCAAAGTCAAAATCAGGTCTTAGCCATGTTGGTTCCCTTCCTGTTCTCACATAACTTCTATCTTTCCCAGGAAGTACTTACCTGCTCTGTATCTATGTTATTCTTTATGTGAGCAAGCTTCAAAATATATGTGGGAAATGGATATATAACATATATCCATTGTCTTTGCATTTCATTTTTTCAGGAATGTTTTGAAAACCCCTCATGTAACTTAGAAGTGGTTAGGTTTAAGATTCATTGTATGCTGGTCTGACCTCAACTTATTGATTATATTACATTAAATGACCTTGAGGAAAGTAATTACATTGCATTATGTTGAATGGTGCCTAATGTTATGTAACACACCATCCACAAGCATAGTGGTTAGGACCCCAACACATATTCTGAGAAGATACAAATCAATCCATAGCAAGTCCCTAACTGGAAATTACCCAGAAGCCCAACAACAGTAGGCTAGCTAATTAATGATACAGTCACACAATTGAATGTTACACAGCAAAGAAAATGGAAAAAAATCAAAACAAAAACTACAATTGGATAGCTATAGCTAACAAATATAATGTTGAGCAAAAGAAGTCAGACACAAAAGAGTAATCTAGGAGGATTATATTTAAACAAAGCTCAAAAATGAGTAAAACTAATGCAGGGTGTCAGAAGTCAGGATGTAGCTAATCTTGCCAGGGAAGTAACAACGAGGAGACCCCGGGTGCCCTGGTAATGCTCTGCTTCAGAGCTATGTGCTGGCTCCCTCAGTATGTTCAGTTTGGGAACATTCTTTGATCGATACACTCATAATTTGTCTGTGTCTCTGTATGTATTTTATACTTCTATAAGGATAATTTGGGCAAACAGGAGGGGGCACATTTCTCAATGTCCTCGCTGTACTGTTGTTGTCCCTAAAGGTGAAGGCTGGGATGTGGAAAATGCAAAGGAACGTTTTCTCTCCCTCCATTCTCTCCAATTGTACATCCTTTGTGGGTAGACTTTATGCTTTGGTTCTGTCTCGCTCTTTGACTTAGTTCTGACTTCCCTGGAAGACCTGGTCGGGAGATGTTCTGAGACTGGTGTAGTGATGGAAAGCTGCCCGTGTGGGAGGAAGCCTAGTCGCCCCCTGCTGTGTCGTGGTGGACTTGGATGGCATCAATGAGCCATCAGAGTCACATCGTGGATTGCACGGAGTAAGACGGCACCCTGGGGAGGGGTCCGAGCATCACGCAGTGGCGTATTTGCGTGTTATACAGATCCTTAGAGAAACAGCAGCTGTGTGGAGGATGAAGTTAAGAGGGAAAAAGATAGAGGCAAGAGAGGCTGGCCAGGAGCCTATTTTAATAGTTCGTGCAAGAGATGACGCGTGTCTTAAAAACAGGGCCCTCCAGTTCTCTCCACCTTCTCCATATGCAAGTGGCAGACTCAACTGTCAGGCTAAGAGGACCAAGTGGCCAGGGACAGGTGAGGGAAGATATAGCCAAGGGGAAGACAGACATACAGGCTAGTTAGCACTGGTAATGAATCATGGCCAAATGAATCTGGTAGCTCACACAGCAAGGGCACCATCAGGCAGCCAGTTAAGAGCTTGAAGGGCTTCGCCAGCTCTATGAATGTGGAGCAAAGCCAGCTTTGATCATTTAAAAATCATGTTTTGTTTTGCCAGAGAAGTCTTTATTCCTTTAGCAAACATTGATTCCTTTCCTTCGTTTTTGAGCAAAGAGTTCCCCAGTTGAACTGCTCTGGTTACAACAGGTCCTCCTGCACTCCCAAGTCTCAGTGGCCTGCTTATAGGAAGAGACTGTTTCAGCCTCCTGCGACAACCACACCAAACGCACAGAATGTGAGGAACAGACCCAGCGCCCTGGCCCTCCATCGGTTTGGAACCTTCAGAACCTGGAGCTCAAACTTTCACAACGGAGGCAGGAGCCAGAGTGTCACTCAGAAAGTGCATTTGACCCACAGCCTTTTAAAATCCATGTTTGGACAACCTGAGTTAATAAAATGCCTCAAAGTCAAAACCTAGACCTTGAAGGAGTGGCAGAATCAAACAGGTTTTCCTTGCAACCACTAAGGGCAGAAGTCCTCAATGTGGGGGTGAGGACTATCCTTTTCCGGGCCTTGAGGCCACAGACATGGGAAATTCCTGTGAGCAAGGCAAGAAAGTAGGGGACACAGGGGAAATCATCAAGCTGACTCTGGAAGCTACAGATGATGTCGCTGCTTCTTCCACGAAGAACTCCTGGCCCCTTTGTAGAGAGGACACAGGGTGGCTCGCAGAACCATCAGCTCAGCCGTGGTCGGAAGGCTGAAGGGCCCCGTGTGAAGGCTGGAGACACTGGCAGGACAGCCCCTCTCTCCTTCTCATGGGGACTGAACTTCAGTCCTCTGTTGCTCTTTATTTTTAAAATCCCTTTCCTCTTACCCGCTGGCTTTTGATATATCTAGGGCAGCAAAGGCATATTTAATTAGAATGAGAGTATGTGAATAAACTCATCTCAAAGAGAGTGAAGGTAGTAGGAGTACACCTTCCGCCAGCCCTCCTGGGGATTCTGCTGTGGGGAGCAACGGTAATCCCAAAGAATTCTAGTTGACACACTGTTCAAATTTCTCTTTGTTTTTTTAGAGCTGTTGATTGCATCTCCTCCCCTGTGTTAGACATTGTAATAGCCCCTACACACAAGAGGATCCTGCTATTGCTTCTGTTTTCACAGACCTGGTAGCATAGTCAAGAGCTACCAATGGCATAGAGGCCAGAGTGGGGGCATGGCACAGTACTGTGGAAATACCAACCAAAGCTGACCTAGTTCCACTGGGAGGAGTGGGGCTGTGGAAGCCAACAGGGAGAGTCGCTGACTAAGTCTAGTCTCTCTTCCTCGCCTCTCTCACTAGGTCTGGCACACTATAGGTATTCATAAACACTGATTGAATCAATAAATTGAATAATTTTAAATTAAGAGGTAACAGTCAAGCTGGATCTTCAGTAGGCGTTCTACTTCTCAAGAAAGATGGACACTCCAAGCAGGGAGACGGCTTGAGCATCAGCCTAGGGTTAACCTAAGGCCGTGCATCCCAAATTGGGTACCTGCACACCGGGAACCTGGTGTTGTGGACCAAGGGATAATTAATGTCACAGAGTAAGCATGCCGCTACCCGTTGTAAATGTTCATTTTGCATAGCCTGGTACTGGCCCAATGACAGAGACAGAGACCAATGGAACAAGATCGAAAACCCAGAAATAAAGGCATCTACTTAAAGGCAACTGATTTTCAACAAAAGACTATAAAATATGAAATAAGGAAGGTGCACCCTCTTCAACAAGTGGTACAGGACAAACTGGATCTCCGTCTGCAGAAGAATGAAGTGGGACCGGTATCTCACACCGTGCACGAAAACAAACTGGAGATGGTGACACCTAAATGTCAACCCCAGGTTTATAAGGATCCTTACTGAGAAACTGGGCCAAACAGAAGGGCCTATTGCAGAGCACACACAGACCATGAAGTATAATAACGGAAGCCCAGGCAGTGAAAGATAACGCACGCACATCAAGACTTCAGCAAAACGTGAAAACGAGAGCCCACAGAGTGGGAAAATCTTTAGCAATGCCATATCGGACAAGGGGATAATAACTAAAAATTACAGAATTCTCTAACACCTCAATTAGAAAAAGACAATCTAATCAGAAGGTGGACAGAGGACATGAATAGATGATTCATAAGGGAAGACACTCTCCAATGGTTAACAATACTTACATCGCGCCCAAGGGGGCAACATGCCCAGGACTATGTCCCTAATTGGACACTTTGACCTGGTTTCTATCCCACCCGTGGTGACCCAGGCCGGGTGCCAGAGACTACTGGAACTTGAGACCCTGTCACTTCAAGGCACACAACATTTTTCATAGGGCACAATGGAAACCCCACCAAGTGAGTTGGGCTTTACCTCAGAATCACCCACAGGAACGGACCTCCTCGCCTGGACTTCAGGTGTGAGAAGAAGCAGGTGACTGCTATCCCAAGAGCATGAAATTGGAGGTTGTTTTTTGATCTTTGGTTCAGATCTCTTGCTCTGAGGGTGCCCAGTGAATGGTACCTTGGGACTAATATATGTTTACTATGTTAATGTTCTCCTTGCTTCCTTATGACAGGTATTGGTCTGTTAAGTATGATTGTGCCTTTGTGAATGAGTGTTATTGAAAGTTTTGCCCAATCACCAATCCTCATTGTTCATGTAAATCGTGTCCAGTCACTTGAGTTTAATGTGTACAATTCAACACTTCAAATATTTCAGTGTGAAGCCAGCCTATACTTGTATACTTTCTTTTTCTCGATGTTTTAAATTCTATACTCTTGGACAAATTAATAGCACTATCAATAGAATGACCATGTGCCCCATTTCATATCGTGACATGACCATGGTATCTCCAAAGTGAACTAGAGACATATATAAATCATAGATATATGCATGGATTTGAGCTTGCACTTAATTCTCGTCCCAATCTAAGAACAATCAGTTCTTATGACATGACCCTACTCAATACTGATATTCATGAAGAGATCAATGAAGATTTGGGTGCTATAGCAAGTGTAATGGAAAAAAACTAGGTGGTGCTCAGCTACCAGAAAGAAACATGTCTAGGGTCTTAAAGGCTTGTCTTAAAACAAGCAACCATCTAAATGAGGCATCACTGAAGAAGCACATCAGCCTGTATGATCCAAGGATTAAATTGTAAATAATAAAATCCAAATCCAAAGGAGGGAATAGTATGAGAGCTTAACTTATGAACACCCAATTGACAGAAGGCTATGGATGACAGTGGAAGCCCAAAATCTATTTGCTGGGCCCCCACATGGATTAAGCCTATGGTGAATACCCCTCTCACCATAGTTGAGGGATGTGAATAACTTTGCTATTTGTAAAGTCAATTGTGGCAGATGTAGTTAGGTTAAAAAATCAATACTTTATCATTTGATTTCCCTGTAGACCAATTTTACAGTTGTTTCCATTTTTAATATTTCTGCTATTTGATCGAAGATTTTCTTTGTTTAATCTAGTCGTTGTTTTTTGTTGTTGCTGGTCACATCCTGCTTGTATTTTGTATAAGTTTCTGTATATAAAATTCAGGACTGGTAGCTCTATTGAGACAGACACTGGCTTAATCACCTTGGGGCATGACAAGGGAAGTTGAGGGGGTGGAAATGGGGAGCTAAATGCTATGAGTAGGAGAAGAAAATGTTCTAAAATTGATTGTAATGATGACCGTACAACACTTCTTAATATGGTTGAACAATTAAATAGAGAAGTATATGCCAATAAAACTTTTCTTAAATGTTAATTTTGTTTGAATATTTAGGTATAATAGTTACTTAGCTAATAAGTAGTTAGAAGCATTTTTAAATCAAAATAAGCATGAATATAATGCTACAGAAGGAAAATTCGGTATGAAAGTTTAGGATGATTCATAAGCCCTCCAAGAGATCTTGTGCATGTGGTGTCCTGACTTTTACTAGCAACTTGGACCTCAGGGCCCTTGTCTCAGTCACCTGCTGTCCAGAGCACTTTGGAGAAAAGGTACATAATGGTATGTGCACACTGGGTGGGACCTGGAATATGAGTTGGGGGCCTATGATGAGAGATCAATGGGAGAAGACAGCACGGGCCGCATCTTTTTTTTTTTTTAACATTTTATTAGGGGCTCATACAACTATTATCGCAATCCATACACACATCAATTGTGTAAAGCGCATT
>NW_022103915.1:39978295-39994159 GCF_000313985.2 Echinops telfairi
GGAGGTGCTGGTGGCATAGATACATGATGATAGATAGATAGATAGATAGATAGATAGATAGATAGATAGATAGATAGATAGATAGATGATAGATAAGTGATAAGTAGATGATAGATTATAGATCGGTGATAGATAGATGAGATAGATAGATAGATAGATAGATAGATAGATAGATAGATAGATGATAGACAGATAGATGATTGATAGATAGATGATTGGTAGATTGATGATAGATAAGTGTTAAGTAGATGACAGATAGATTATAGATAGGTGATAGATAGATGATGATGATAGATAGATAGATAGATAGATCGATGATAGACAGATAGATGATTGATAGATGATAGATAAGTGATAAGTAGATGATAGATAGATTATAGATAGGTGATAGATGATGATGGTGATAGATAGATAGATAGATAGATCGATGATAGACAGATAGATGATTGATAGATAGATGATAGATAAGTGATAAGTAGATGATAGACAGATTATAGATAGGTGATAGATGATGATAGATAGATAGATAGATAGATAGATAGATAGATAGATAGATAGATAGATAGATACCATTGAGCTGACTCCAGCTCATGGCCACCTGATGTACAAAAGAACAAAACATTCCCCAGCCCTGCGTCATCCTCATGATTTCTGACATGTTTGAGTCCAACAATGGAGTTATTGTGCCAATCCATCTCATCAGGGGCTTCACCTGCCTCCACTGGCTCTCTACTTCACCAAACGTGATATTCTCCTCCAGCAGTGGATTCTTCTGGATAAAGTAGCCAAAGTAAGCTAGTTAGGCAATGTTCTGTTATGGTTGAAAACGTTTTCACTGGCTGATTTTCAGAAAGAGTTCTCCAGGCCTTTCTTCTTCGACCGTCGTCATGTAACAGCTCTGCTGAAACCTCCCATGATGATTAACCCTGCTAGTGTTTGAAATGCTGGTGGAATCGCTCTCACACCATAGAACATGCAAACAATCGTGATAAAACAAACTGACGGATGGATGGATGGCGGCACCTAAGGCAAACGCAGTGTGTATGTTGCCCTGTGAACTTCACTGTAGAGGCTTGAGTCTAGACAACCTAATGAAAGCAGAGTGCCAGCCTAGTCATTTCAAACCATTCCCAACCTTCGACAGCTTACCGAACACGCAAGCCCACATCCTCTGCAGATTTACTCATATCAATCAGCCGACCTCGTGGTTGACAAGCCAACACTGAGCCACCAGGGCCACCAGGGTTCTCTGTCTACAGCTGCTTGGTGGCTGCTAGATAAAGTTCAGCTGTACAAAACTTGGCGTGAATGGAGAAAGTGGATTGCAACACCATCAGCCTGCACGTGGAGAGATGGGCAAGGTGGAACTAAGAAAGGGGCAGTGGGGATAGAGAGAAGCAGACGACATTTTAGGTCCTCTGTAGTCTCCGAATGGCCATTGCAACTGCCCTCACATAGATACATTTTCCTACATTTTAATAAAGCCGAATGACTCGCCATTCTTCATGCTTCTCTACAAAGACAATTTTTGCTCGTTCTAATCCTTTCATCTGGGGTGTCCTCCTCTGTCCCCATCTCCTGCTGCTGAAAGGGCACCTGTCCTTCAGGGACTGGCTCAAGTCACACTGGAGGCATCCCGGCGGGCATCTGCTGTGTGCCTGGCACCATGCTCTATGCTTTGCATAATCTTTAATCCTTTCCCTTGCAAATCGAGTGGCATTGTTTTCATTTGGAAGAGGAGGAAATTGAGCATCAGAAAAGTTAAGTACCCAACTCAAAGCCACTTATCTAGCAAATGACAGAACTGGAACTTGAGTCTTGATCTAGTTGATGCTAAAATCTATTTTTTGGTCATGTTTTGAAAATGATGATGGCAACAAATGTACAAACATGCTGGGCACAATGGATGGATGGATGGATTGTGATAAGAGCTGTATGAGACCCCAATAAAATGATTAAAAAGTAAAATAAAATCTATTTTTGTCTACACCCAATACTAGCTCATCCTTCAACTCCCTCTGATAACCAAGCCTATAAAGGTGCTTAACTCCTCTCAGGTTTTCTCCATACATATCGTGGCACTTATCTGGGACATACTTGTCTTCCTCCAGGGAAGAGAGCTGGGTCCCATTCCCAACTAACTACCTCGTGCTCAGCCGTCTTCATCTGCCAGTGGAGGTCTCTGCCTTGCGATGAGGCTGAACAGGTTTCTGTAAAGCTTCCCAGAGTAAGATGAACGAGAAAGACAGGTTGGCTTCCCTCTTGATCCCCTCCTGATCCTCATCCCCCCCATCCTCTATTGCAGGGGTCCTCAAACTTTTTAAACAGGGGGCCAGTTCACTGTCCCTCAGACCGTTGGAGGGCCGGCCTATAGTTTATTTTAAAAAAACTATGAACAAATTCCTATGCACACTGCACATATCTTATTTTGAAGTAAAAAAACAAAACGGGGCAAAAACACCCGGCAGGCCGGATAAATGTCCTGGGGGGCCCCATGTGGCCCACGGGCCATAGTTTGAGGACTCCTGCGCTATTGCCTTCAATTGTAAGGCGACTCCAAACCCTGAGCATGTGATTCTTTTCTGCCTCTGGGTGATGGGAATGGAGCGTTCTTCATTGCCAGACCATTTTGCAGCCCTTAGGATCCATCCTTTCCATCACCTTTGCATGAAGTATTCCCAGCACTCGGTGCTGATGGAGAATGTCTGGCACTCCTAGCAGAGGAACGTGCCTTGGGGGTCTCTGGACCTAGGCGTGGATCTAAGAAAGGGAAGGGGATGAGAATGAGTTCTGCTGGGGAAGCCAATGTCCTCCTTAAAAAAAAAAAAAAAAGAAACCTCAGTAAGTATTTTTCAGGTCTGCTGGGTTCTGGCACCTAGCAGCAAGGCTATTTGGGCACACATAAAATCTGAAAATAAATGGAGTCAGGATGTGACGAGGAAGGCTGGCTTGGCAAGGACTGCTTCTCCTGAGGGAGCATCCACACAGCTTGCACTGCCACTGAAGTGAGCGCCAGACTAGGCTGCAGAGAAAAAGCTTCATGTCAGGGGAGTGACAGCCCCCACACATCAGGCCCCTTTCCTCCTGGTTGGAGGAGCCAACCCCAACACACACCCCAGGGACCTTCTCCCACTTCTTCCTGGAACCAGGAGAACAGTGTTGCAGGACGGAGCAGGAGGCCCCAGCTGATTGCCCTGCAGGAGAGAGATGGTTTACTCTGCCACCCCGCCCCAGCCACCAGAACCTGCTAGCAGATGGCCTCCCCTGAGCCTAAGGGAGCATCAACTCACAGCAGACACCTCCTAACCTTCTGACTTCTTTTTCACCCACACCCGACTTTACATCCTCCTGGCCCACCTGCTTGGCCCTCCACAGTCTCAACTGGTACGACAACCTCGGACTTCGTGATCCGCGCCTGACTTGGTCTTGTCAGAGTATCTGACACTCTGTATTGTTCACCTGGTCCTGGCCTTCAGGACCCCTCACTGGAAAATCACTTGCTTTTCTGCCCTGGGTCATATTGGTTAGACGGGAAGGACTATGCCTGAAGTATCCTGGGAAGAGGAGGACGGTGGGGTGGAATCCTGGATCGGAGAGGTAGCTTCTGTGAGTTGGATGGCCATGCACGTTTCTGAATCTGCCTCGTCTTGGCTTTTTCATTAGTAAAGTGGAGTGTCCCACCCACTGCCGTCCCGTCAATCCCAACTCACTGCTCCCTTGCAGGACAGAATGGAAGTAATCTTTAAGGAAGCTGACTCCCACATCTTGCTCGCATGGAACTGTTGGGTGGGTTTAAACGCCAGTCTTTCGGTTAGCAACGGAGTGCTTAGCTTCTGCACAGTCTGGGCTCCTTAAGAAGGAGCGTACAGAAACAAAAGCAAACTGTACTGCCATTAAGTTTATTTGAACTCATGGTGACTCTATAGGACAAACTGCTTCATAGGATTTCTAAAACTGTAGATCTTTACAGGAGCAAGCAGCCTCATCATTCTCCTTTGGAGCAGCTGCTGGGTTTGATCCATCAAGCTTGTGGTGAAAAGCCAACACAAGATTAGGGTTTCCTAAGAAGAAGAGAATGCCAGGTTTATAATTCTACCAATAAAATATCTCTTTCCCTACACCAGTCCAAAGTGTTAGCCAGTTGTTGGTTAATCGTGGGGATAGTACTTACCAAAGTGTCTGAGCTCTACTAAGCCATTTCTCATTGCATTGACTTTGACCTGTGGCAGAACCATGTGTGTCAGAGAGGAGCTGTGCCCCTTAAGGTTTTCAGTGGCTGAAACCCCTGGTCTTTCTTCTGAGGAGCCCCTGGGTGGACTCGAACCACTGACCCTGAAGTTAGCAGCCAAATGCAGTCACTGTTTGCACCATCCATGGACTCCAACCTCTGGTAAGCACTCCATAGGTGTCAGATTAAAATAAGACACGCAGCCTCTAAGGCCCTACAGATCTTCATGAGCGATAACTTGTTTCCTCCCAGCTCCATTCCTGAAAAGTAGATGTTTAGAACAATAACTGCTGTCTCTGTTCTGGACCTGCCTGGATTCAGAAAGCAGAAGCAGAGCTCCAGGGAAAATGCATGGATCTACTTAAACCAGGACAGCTGAGGAATGGCCAAACTCTGTTTACGGGGTAGAGTCTACAGACCAGGTGCCCAGGGAGTGAGAAGTTCATGAGGTGAGGCCCATGAGGCAAGAGTTAATGGGCAGAGTTCTTGGACCAGGAGTCCATGGGGCAGACGGTAGGGGATTGTGAGGCAGGCTCCATGGCTTTCCAAGGGAAAGTCAGAGTGATGTCTGCAAAACCCGAAAGTCCAAACTCCCTGCCTTTGAGTAGATTCCAGGTCATAATTACCCTGGAGGAGAGAAAAGAACTTCCTTTTCAGGTTTATGAGACTTTAAATCTCCATGGCACCAGACAACCTCGTCTTTCTCCCTCAGAGCAACTAGTGGCTTTGAACTGCTGACCTTATGGTTAACAGGTCAGTGCTTAGCCCACCACACCACTGTGCTCCTAGAAGGAGCTGTGATTTATAAAAATGTATCAGAGCTACAAGGGCTGCAGGAGGGCTAGGAACCAATGAACCATGCCCGCAAACCTGATAAAGCCAGGGAGAATCATTCGACGCTACTAAGGAAAAGGGTGTCTTGTGCAGGGAGGCAGAAGTGGCCTTCTCAGAAGCACCTGCTAGGGTGCCTCGCATCCCAATCCCCATTTTCTCTCTTTTGAGTGAATTTCAGACTTGGTTCTGGGGCAGCAAATTCATGTTCTAAAGGCCCAGGCCTCCTGCCCTCTTCTGAGACGCCTGTCTCCCACTTGCCTTCCAAGATCAGCAATGAGGGAAATGCCAGGACCTTCCCATAGGTCTCCAGGGAAGACAGGCCCACTCACCCCAGGGAGGCACAATCGTTTGTGTCATCTCATTAAACTGAAAACTGCTGCCGACTCCGGTCTGAGCTGCTGCTGGGAAGGGCTGCCTTCTGGCCTGCATGACCTCCAAGGGGTGGGGGGACAGCTTGGAGACGGACAGGATGACGGGGCCCTGCAGGGACAGTGCCCTCTTCTTCCAGACACTGAGCTGTAGGCTGCGGCTCCCGTGAGGATGTGAGCTGGGATAACGACTCAGCTACTCTCACAGAGACAGTGGCTCACGCAAGACCATGCGTTTCTCTCACGCACGATCGGCTGGGCCCTGCGTGGAGGCGCCTGCTCTCCTGTGGGTCCGCGATTCCTGGTGTGTTCCTTGCCCCCTCTTGGCCAGGCAGGACGTCCCACCTTGTCACTACACCAGCCAATTAGAAGAAACGACGGGAAGTGCAGGGTTCACTCCTAGACCCTGTGCTGACCAGGTCAGAACTTAGTCATGTGACCCTTCCCGAGAGTCACGGGCCCTGCTAAAACCCAGGAATTCTGTGAAGGAATTGAGACGGAGTCTCACACTAACAACAACAACGAGCAAAGGGGACCATGGTGGGCCCGTGTAGCGTTCCCACCCTCCGCCTGGGTTCAGTTCCTAGCCGATGCACCTCATGCGCCAGAGCCACCTGTCTTTCCACGGAGGCTTGCATGCTGCTACGCTAGTTGACAGGTTTCCAGACTGGGGGATTGGGAAGAAAGGTCTGGCCATCTACTTCTGAAAATCTCCCAGTCAAATCCCAATGGATTCCAATGTCCCAAGCCCATTGGGGTCTGGGGGACTGGAAGGCAGCGTCCCACCACAATGTGAGGGAGAAAACGGACATGACAAACGAATGACCGTTTCTGTGACACGACAAGCACGGAGCTCAGGGAGTGCACTCTGTACAGGGCAAAGAAGCCAATCCGATGCATTGATTCTGATCTTCTGATAGCAGGCTTCCTGCTCTCATTGACTCAGGCAACATGAATGAGGGCCTTGAAATAAAGATCCATCAGGGCTGGGAACCGGTTCATTCTGGCTCTACCTCCTGGTGGACGTTTCCATTTCCACCAGATATGCTGACTCATAAGCTACACTTCAATAAGACCCTCCCTTGGGTGATGCATACATACGATCCAGGGACTTAAAAAAAATCATTTTATTGGGGGCATGTACAGCACTGTTCACAATCCAGCCATCCTGCCATCCATCCATCGTGTCAAGCATGTTTGCACATTTGTTGGCATTATCATTCTCAAAACATTTGCTTTCTACTTGAGCCCTTGGTATCAGCTCCTCATTTTCCCCCTCCCTCATGAACCCTTAATAATTTATAAATTTTCATTATTTTTTCATGTCTTACACTGACGTAGATCATTGTGATCAGTTCCCCTTCTCTCCCCCACCTTCTCCTTACCCGCCTGGTATCGCAACTCTCATTATTGGTCCTGAGGGGCTTATCTGTCCAGGAACTTTTTAAAGCACAGATTCCGAATCCATGGATCTGAGGCAGAGAGGCAAATTTTCATCAGGGGCACCAAACCCGAATAAAGCAGTTTGAAACCCTGAAATAAAAACAGATTTTTTTCCCCCTCAGTGGTTTCACCCTTGATGGAGAAAAGACCCCTGCTTCACCACCACCACCACCCAAAGTCATACAGTGTAGTAAATGCATAATGGGAATATTTATTTTTTCATTAACATGTTTGCCTCACACTAGTCAGTGCATCCAGGAGACCTGGTGGTGTAGTGGTTATGCGTTGGGCTGCAATCCACATGTCAGCAGTTCAAAACCAGCAGCAGCTCCTTGAGAGAAAGACTGGGCTTTCCATTCCCTTAAACAGCGACAGCTCCAGAAAGCCTCAGAGGGTCACTCTGAGTCAGCATTGACTTGATGGCAGTGGGAGTGAGAGAACCAAGCCATCCGATTCTAGGGATGCTGGGATAGGAGCCAGACTCAGCCTGAAGTGGCAGGCTGTTGAGAAGGGGTGATGCTCAACTCAACAGGCAGCTGTACAGAGGGGTCAGTTTTGCAGTTGTGAAGGGCGCAAGGATCCCAACACAGCCAGGTGGATCTCAGCAGGACCAAAGAGCCTTTCCAATGCTTTGACATCAGATCAGACCCCAGATGCTTTGCACGACCCTGTGGATCAGTCCCCAAACACCTGAGATGGGCTTGCTCACAAGCCTGATTGCAGGAGAACAGGGGTCAGAGCTGTATTTAAATGGAATTGTTAAATAATATAGACACAAAGCTATTTCCCATGCACTGGGTTGTACTCTGGACATGTTATCAGGAGAGACCAGTCCCTGGCAAAGAACATCTCTCTTAGTAAAATGAAAGATCAGCAAAGAAAGAGGAAGACCCTCAAAGAGCTGGATTAGTGTAATGGCTTCAACAAGGGCCTCACACATAATCACAGTTGTGAGGACAGCAGGGTTAGACAGTGCGCTGTGCTCACATGTGTGTTCACGTAGGTGTGCACCAGAGCCTGCTTGACAGCACCGAGCAACAAAGCAACAACAACAAGCAAAGTTTAGCTCCAGGAAACAATGCATTCAAGAGACAGAACTTTAAAAGGTCCCCAGAAGCAAGAGGTAGGCTTCATTCAGTGTATTCAGAAAATGAACAGTGACTGTGATTCCCAGAGCTCCACGTACCTCACCCCCTTCGCCGCGATTTTGTTGGCTGTTGGGTAGTGGTAAGGTCAGACTGAGCGTCCTCAGTCACTCAACTGCTATCACGTTTCTCCAGCATCGGGGTCCACATTTGTTCTGAGCCTTATGATTTCAGTAACCCCACATGCTCTTTGTCCAACCATGGTGACTATGACTTGAATTATAAACCGTTTTCTCTTCCTTGCCCTGGTGGCACAGCGGTTCTTTATTGGGCCGCTATCTGCGAGGTCAGCAGTTGAAACCACCAGCCTCTCCATGGGAGAAAGTGAAACTTTCTACTCCCATAATGAGTTACAGTCCTGGAAACTCACAGGGGCAGTTCTCCCTGCCCTGGAAGGTCACTGGGAGTTGAGATGGACTAGCCGGCGGGGAGGGGTTTTTCCTCTAACGTGGGTCTTCATGGACTAGGACAGCAATGGTTCCTCATCCGAAATTGTGAGAACAAGCTTTCTAAGCTGTAAAGAATCATAAAAAATGCAAAGTGGCTTTTAAAAAAATATCACATATATCATCGTGTATCCAATGGATGGAAACTAAGATTTATTGAACAAGATTCCTGTCTGTGTCAGGAAATGTGCCAAGCATATTATCTACGTTGTCATTGTTGTTAGTGGCCGTGGAGTTCAATCCGCCTCCTGGTGCTTCATGTGCGCACACAAATGCTCTGTGGACTTTTCAGAAGGAGCTCTGGTGCTGTAGTGGGTTCCTGGTTGAGTTGTTAAACACAAAGTCAGCAGTTTGGACCCACCAGCTTCTCCAAAGGAGAAAGATAAGACTTTCAGCTCCCATAAAGCTCTACAGTTTCGGAAACCCAAATGGGTAGCTCTACCTCGTCCCACCGGATCACTGAATCAGAATTGACTCACTGGCAGTGGGTTTGGTTTTGCTTTGATGACCGTTTAGAAACAGACTGGAAGGTCTGCCTCCTGAGGTGTCTCTGCATAACTTGTAGTTGAGAGCTTAACCATCTGTACCACCCATGGACTCCTTTGTATACATTGCTTCCGCATAAACCTACCATAAATCTGCCAGGGATGCACTATTTTGCTCATTTTGTAGATGGGAAACAGACATACAGAAAGGTCAAGTAACTTGCCAATGGTCACTAGCTAATTTGGGAAAGCCAGGGCTAGAATTTAGGTCTGTGGCTCTCTTTTTCCACTTCTGTAAGCCTAGAAGGTTGTAATTAGATTACTCATAAACTTTTCTAAATTAAGAGCTCCAGTTCGATTCTTTTAAAATTCTTATAACGGGCATTTCATTTTATAAACTATCTGACACTTTTGTGTGCGTGTGACGATCAAGACTATTCTTTGTGGGTACGAATACATTGAGTTGTCTTGGGGGCTTATCCTATTGTATCTTATGAGACGTGTTTGTGCACATCACACAATCCCATTAGTGGTGGGATCTTCTAACAATTGTGGCCAATTTAAGGCCGTCTGGTTGCATGAGAGACACCTGAAACAAGAATGAAGAAATATTGTCAAAAAGGGATTTTATTGTGTCTGTGTTAAACCGTGAAGGAGCCCTGGTAGCATTGCGCCATGTTACATGTTCGAGTGCTAATCACAAGGTCAGCAACTTAAACCAACCATCTGCTCCCCTAGAGCGTTACCTTCTCAGAAACGCAAGGAGCATTCCTGCTCCGTCCTATGGAATCAACTGTGCGTTGGATTTGACTTGATGGCTGTGAGTTTGTTTTCTTGTGTGTTTTCTGGTGACAAACAGCATTTGAATGTTATTAGCATGTGTAATGACATGAGCATTGTGGGACGGGTGATAGTAGAAGGAAAAAAAAGTATCCATCAATTGAGTCATCCATCCAAGCATGCTATCACGGTCAATGCTAAGTATGCCATTTGGAAGAGACAAAGTCTGAATGCGTGTGCGCTATACATGGCAATCATTGGTTTAAGGTGATTTTAGGCCGTGCTTTTTATTTCTCTAAACTGCGAAAAATACCTGCCAAAAGGCAGTGCAAGAACAGCCTACAATATATCTGACTGATGCTGCCCAAATTCTCAAGACATCAAAAACAAGAGACTTCTGAGAACCTGTCGTAGCCAAGAGGAGCCCAAGGAAAGACGACGACAACTAAATACAGAATGGCATCCTGGATGAGATCCTGCGGCAGAAAAAGGTCGGTAGGTCAAAGCTAACGAAATTAGAATGAACGATGGACCTTCGTTGGTATGTTAAAAAGAAAAATCACTCACTAGTCTCAATTAGATAATATTATTCTTCAACAAGGATGGAGGCTGCGGTTTTAAGAGATACAAGCATGTACTAAGGTTATATAGCGAATGGGTACAAAACCAACTTGGAGGTATTAGCCCTGCTAGTCTCCAACATTTATTTCAGACTTAGGCCCATGAGATAGTCCAGCATTTGTCAAATGATCCTGGCATGAAACCTCTGGCCAATAAGAACCTGGAGTCCTTGATCAAACCAGAGTCTCCTACAGGGTTCAAACCCACCCCTGGCCCCTTGTTGTAAACTTCTCACAACCAGCCCTTCACTGCTCGTTCACCGCCTTTCAAACGGCCATGGGTTTTTCTTGGCAAGGTATACGAACAACTCCACCACCTTGTTAATCTTTCCCCTTAATTAGCAGAGGGAGGGGTGCTGTTGGTGGGGGCGAGCTCTCCCCAGCACACTTCTCTCTGGCAAATTAAAAGCATTTGGATGAAACTCTTCCTGGTCCCAATCAATAGCTCAAGCCATAATTATTCAGCGGTGCCTGCAGTTTTCTGTGCTGCCAGCCAGCTGGGGGTGCTGAGCTGCAATGGTTTCATATGCTCATGCAGCTTGTCTCTTCCCAGGACTGGGACCTACTGCAGACTAATCAATAGCATCTTTGGGGCGCCTTGGGGATGGACTCACCATCTTCTAAACTCACCTAGCCTGATCCCTTTCTCTAGAGGAGACATTAACCACAACTAGGTGGATCTCTTCTGCATTGTCTTGCTTTTACCCTCCTGCTGAGCTTAGCAGTGCTTTTAGGTAGACTGGCAAAACATCCACTTTTGGTAATAATTTTTAAAATAAAATCATTTTTATTTATGTGTGTGCACTTTTGATTATGTGTCGAAGAACAACAAACAATCAAATGTTATTAGCTTTTGTTTCACTAATTTCCAAATGACTACTGACAATTTAGTTGAAAAATAGATATTTGAAGTCTGTTTTCTAAACAGATCTTTTCCTAAAGGATGACAGAACATCATGTTGAAACTAAGACCGTGTGTCTGTTCACAAAAACATGTTTCGAATACATCCCAAGATGAACTTCTCACCAACACCTGTCGGACTTTGGCTTCTCTCACATCCTTTGGACACGTTATCAGGGAAAGGACACCAGCCTTGGTCAAAGTGAAGCCCCTCAATGAGGTGAGATGACACAGTGGCTGCAATAATGAGCTTAAAACTACCGACCATGGGGAGGATCATCCAGGACAGGGAAGTGCTTCCTTCTGTTGTCCCAGGGACTTTGGGTCAGAACTGACTGGACCACACCTAATAGCAGCCACCGCACCCGTCTTTCAGAAATGCCCCAGGACACACAAATAGCCAACGTCTTTATTCCAAACCAAGCTTGACGCCAAACTTTCCTTCTGTGGGATTGCCAAGGATCGGTGACACGTGACTTCTTCCTGTACTCACACTGCCATCGAGTCCACGCCGACTCCTGGTGACCCTGCAGGACAGGGTCAAACTGCCCCTGTGGGTTTCTGTGACCGTCACTCTTTGCGGGAAGAGAAAGCCTCATTGTTCTCCGATGGAGCCTCTGGGGCTTTGAACTCCTTAGTAAAGTTTATTATCAATTTTAATCATAGAAAAATATGTAACAAATAGAGTAAATTTCTAAAATGGGATAGAGTCAATGAATATGAAAAATAAAATTGTCTTGTAAAAATGGCATTGAATTACATTCTTGGTTACATGATTATTACCTGAGAGGAAGGCTTTAAAATTTTTTCTCATTTAATTAGCACTTCACTCTTGAAGAGGTGATTGATAAAGGTTCACAAATACTAATGACCCCACACTGTAGGTAAAGCACCAGAAAGGATGCCAAAATCCGCGGCTATAAAAACCAGCTGCAGTGAGAACCACAGCAAGCAAGCCATGTGATTGGAAGTGTCGTTGGCATCGAGTAAGGATGACAGCTTTCACCAGAGAGCTTTAGAAGGTTCAAACAGTGAATTAGCATGGAGTTTTAACCTTGTAGCTATGATACATGTAAGCTAGGCTTATAGGGAGGTGGGGTGTTTTTTTGTGCTAAATGATAATAAATTTTGGCTGCTGAAATGATGCACAAAATGTTTTCAGAGTCATTTTGCTGTCACCCAGTGCCATCTAAACCCCGTAAATGCACCATTGCTTCCCTTTACTATTTCCCTACCGTGGTTCGACCTTCTGAATGCCACGACCCTTTAATACAGTTTCTCGTGTTGTGGTGACCCCGCATGTGGGCGGACCTGCCTGGAGAAGGATAGAGGAGCAGTGTCTCGGTTCCTAAGACCATCAGAAATATGAGCTTAGGAGATCCCTGTGAAAGGGTCATTCGACCCCCAAAGGGGTTGCGACCCACCGGTTGAGAACCGCTGCCCTAGACAGCTTATTTAGCTATACTTCTCATTCAATTTTGTTTTGTTTATCTATACAATGGGAATGTGGGCTGTCCGCTTATAGGAACACTGCAAGAATAAACTAAATAAAGGATAGTGTAATGATTTCTAAATGTAAAACATACTGCTGTCAGCTAATTATTTCACACAGTGAAGACTATCTTAAATGCCTGTGGTTACTTAAAAAAAAAGATTTTACCTATTTAGAGTAATTTTGTATTATTATCAGAGACCCACCTAATTATTTTAAGATTCATTAGCACAAAATTTAATGAGGTTCAAATTCATAAACAATTAGACCTGAAAAGACTATCCTTTTTACATGAGCAAATCATATCTCTAGTTCCAATGAGGATTTGAACCCAGGTTGCTTCAATTGTATTGATGATGAAGGATCATATTAACTCGGTTAGAATACAAGTATTGGGACTCTTTTAGCGCATCCTATGAGCAATGCCATGGCTATGGCCTGAGAGGCCAGGATTTCTGAGGCTGTGGACATTTTTGCTTAGTTAGAAACATCCTGATAGACTGAGCTGGGCCCTGGGTCCACCCAGGCACAAATCTCTCTTCCATAATTCTTTTGAAAGAGTCTGGTGTTCCCGTCAAGAAGCCTAGGTGGCACAGTGGTCAAGCACTCTGTTGACAACCAAAAGGTCAGTGGTTCAAATCTACTAGCCTTTCTGGGAGAGGAGATGTGGCAGTATTCTTCCATAGAGTTTTACTTCCTGGGAAACCCCAAGGGGAAGCTCTACTCTATCCTACAGGGCCACTATGAATCAACATAATGGCTGTGGATTAGGTCTGGTTTGATTTGAGTTTGGGGTTCACTTCAGTCATCGACACCCCTGATTCATTTTTAATAAATTTTCACATGCATGCACATGGTGTGGCTGTAATACCTGGGAAAAGCTAGCTGCCCAGAACCTAAACTGATCAATACTGAGAGGTGACATCACTGAGTCCTGTCCTGTGCAAGGTGGTGACCCACATATTTCACCAGGTCCTCGTGCTTGGAAGCAGCATGTCAGGACCCCTTGACATTGTGCCTTTGCTCCATCAATAGCTGAACCACCTTGCCATTCAAGAAGAACCTGCCTTATGTAAAGCCCCAGAGGCATTCATTCCGGCTTCTGTGCAGGAAGACACCCTCGGCGTCGGCAGTGATCTTCCCAAGATTATTACTCTGCTTCACTTTCTCACCTTCTGCTTCCATCACCACCACCCAAGCATCCCATTGTTAAGCATTTTATGTGAGCAATATTGCATCTACTCCCTGAGTGCCTCTCTCTTCCGTCACAGGGGAAATGAAAGTGAACCACACACACCAAAAAAAAAAAAAAAATCTCTGGAAACAGAGAGAGTTGGAAAGAACCGCCTCTTTAAATGAAAGCGGACATGAGAACTGATGGTACCACTCTGAGTATGAGCCACACTCTATCCTGGAAGAGTTATTAGGAAGAAAGGGGCATATATTTCTGTTGACACTGTATATTAAGTGAACTTTCTAGACCCTATTTGTCAGTATTAAATAAATATGCTCAGAGTTTCTTACTCTGTCCTATCTTTCTTCTGGTTTTGCGTCAACGGGATTAAGACTCCTAATTAAGACACTGGAGGAAGCCTTGATCAGTTTTGCCAGTGCAAATTAGTTCAGAGGCCCAGAGCTGCTCCTTTCTGTTTGCTGGTCCAGGAGGTTTGTTTGATTTAACATGATTGAGGAAATGAAATATCCCTAAGACAAAGAACCAATATTGCACTTCTGGAGAGAGGCTGGAGGGAAATTGGAAACTAATGCCCATTAGCTGTGGATCCAAAATGAAACCAGAAGGAGAAATGTTATTTAGAAGGAAAGTGATGTGACTAGGCTAATCCTTTTAAATAAATGATACCTTCTTCGTTCTTTATTATTCTTTAATAGCACAATAAACAAAATAGAAGCACCATTTCCTAACAAGGTTCCATGAGCTGGGAACATTGTCTTTCCTTTCATTACTTACATTTTTACATGCATGATCTTATCAATAGCCACAAATATTTCTGTTATTACTTCCTATACTGAGTTGAATAGCCACCTCTCAAAAGGTGTGTCCATTCAGAACCTCAGAGTAGAACTTCATTTAGAGCTAGGGTCTTTGCAGATGTAATCAGGTTAAGAGGATGTCATACTGGATTAGCAAAAAACAAGCCAAGCTAACTGCCTTTGAGTTGATCTGACTCATAGTGACTCTATAGGGCAGAGTACAATTGCTCCATAAGGTTTCTGAGTCTGTAAGTCTTTATGGGAGAAGATCACCTCATCTTTTTCCTATAGAGTAGCTGATTGAGTTGAACAGCTGACCTTGCAGCTAATAGCCATCTCTTAACCCACTATGTCACCTGAGCTCCTTTGCTGGATTAGAGGGGGCCTTGACCCTGAAGACTGGTGTCTTCATAAGCAGAAGTTGTTGATGTGCACAAAAATACTAATGCCCCTTTCCTGTAAAATCAGATGCCAAACTCTGCGCTCTATTGAGTCTCACTTTCTAATTCTACTTCAGATTTGAACCTGAAAGCCAGACTAGCAAGCTCAGTTGATCACATTGACTGAGGGTGTGGGTTTGCCCTCTGTCTGATAAGCTTTGAGCCTAGCCAGTTTATAAATGTCTATCATTGAGCATGAAGTCAACAGGACAGCATGTTCCCTTCAGGTCTCACTCAAATATGACTTCTTGGGCAGGCCTTCCCTGGCGTTCTGCCAAGCCATGCTGGTGTGTCTTTGTCTACCTCTGCCGTCCACCAAGCTTTATAAGGGCAGGTCTGGTGTCTAATTTGTTCAGCCTTCTGGTCCCACCACCTGAAAAGTTCCAGACAAATGTGTGTTTGCTGGATTCATGAATTTTTTAAAATGAAGTTCTATAAAGAATTAGAGACCAAAGCAAAGATCATTAATGTTAGACTGGGCAAAAAGGAGGGCAAGCGGTTTATACCCAACTACTAACCTACAAGGTTGATGGTTTGAACCCACTTAGTGGCACTGTGGAAGAAAGGCCTGGAGAACTGCATCCGAAAGACCAGAGCCAAGCTAGCCTCATGGAGCAGCGACATCAGGAGTCCAAATCAACCAGAGGGTGAGAGAGGTGTGTGTGTGTGTGTGTGTGTGTGTGTGTGTGT
>NW_022103915.1:39994698-39998700 GCF_000313985.2 Echinops telfairi
ATTACAGAAAGCCCCCAGGTTGGGGACATCTGAGTTCTGGACAGTTCAGCATTGTTAGTAGGGATCGTTGAGTGGGCTTCAAGTCATAGCATTGCCATTTACAAAGACAGTGTTGTGCCAGCCAACTGGTTGTTGCTGTATGTGAACCCATTGCTGCAGCCATTGTGTCACTCCGTCTTGTTAAGGGTCTTCTTCTTTTCACTGACCTCTATTTCACCCCGCATGATGTCCTTCTACGGCAGTGCTTCTCAACCTTCCTAATGCTAAGACCCTTTCATGCAGTTCCTCATGTGGTGGTGACTCCAACCATAAACTGATTTTTGTTGCTACTTCATCACTGTAAGTTTGCTACTTTTGTGAATCATCATGTAAATATCTGATATGCAGGATGTATTTCCATTGTTACAAGTTGAACATAATTAAAGCATAGTGATTAATCACAAAAACAATATGTAATTATATTGTTAAATATTTATTTCTAATGGTAAATAAATGAAACTTTGTCTTGAGGCATGGTGTAGCATGGGTAACAGTCTTAATATAACAACAGTAAACTATATTGCGACAGTATGCGTAAAAAGCCACAGTCAGTACAAAGGTGGGGGTAGCTTCTTTCTCACCAGATCAGCATATCTGCATGTGGGCGGACCTGCCTGGAGACAGATAGAGGAGCGGTGTCTTGGTTCCTAAGATCATCAGAAATATGTTTTCCGATGGTCTTGGGCGACCCCTGTGAAAGCGTCATTCGACCCACAAAGGGGGCGTGACTCACAGGTTGAGAACTGCTGTTTTAGGGGAACTGGTCTCTCCAGATAACACTTCCGAATTATGTGAGATAAAATCTCTCCATCTTTGCTTCTAAGGAGCATTCTGACTGGATTTCTGTGTTCTGAAAGTTCCGTTTTCTGACAGCCCATGCAATATTCCATATTCTTCACCAACACTGTGATTCAATTTTGTATCACTTTTCCTTCTGTCTTCCTTCCTTACTGTCCAGCTTTCACATGAGTTTGAGGTGACTAAGAACACTCTGGCTTGGGTCGAGGGTGCCTTAGTCCTCGATGTGTTAGCTTTGCTTTTTAATACTTGAAGTTTTCCGCAGCAAATCTGACCAATGCGATAGGCCGTTTCAGGTACGGACTGCTACTTGCAAGGGTACCTATGAGTCGGAATCGACAGGAGAGCAGGAGTTGTTTGGGTGACTTCCAAAAGTTTTGATTGTAGCTCCAAATAAAATGAAATCCTTCACAACTTCAGTCTTTTCTCACTTATCATGATACTGCTTATTGATCTGGTTTTACTTTTGTCTTCTTAATATTACAGTGTAATCCATACTGAAGGCTGTAGTCTTTGATCTCCATTTGTAATTGTTTCAAGTACTCTTCCCTTTCAACAAGCAGAGTTGTGTTATCTGCATACTTCAGGTTGCTGATGAGTCTTCCTGAAATCCTGCTGTCACACTCTTCTTCAGGTAGAACAACACATACTGGTCTTTTAATTTTTATTTATTTATTTTTCTTACTTTTATTGGGGGCTCTTGCATCTCTTATCACAATCTATACATTCACGCAGTGTGTCAAGCACATTTGCACATATGGTGCCATTATCATTTTCAAAGCATTCTTTTCCCACTTGATCCCCTAATATCAACTCCTCATTTCTTCCCCATCCTTCCCCTCCCCACCCTCCCTCACGAACCCTTGATAAGTTATAGATTATTATTTTCATATCTTCCATCATCCTCCATCACCCCTCACCCACTTTTCCATTGTTCATCTCCCTGGGATGATCCTTGTGATCGATTCCCCGCTTCTCCCCCACCCTCCCCTAATCCTCCTGGTATCTCTACTCTCATTGTTGGCCCTGAGGGGTTTCTCTATCCTGGATTCCCTCTGTTGCAGGCTCTTATCTGTTGCAGTGTGCATGTTCTGGTCTAATCTGATTTGTAAGGTAGAATTGAGGTCATGACAGTAGGGGTAAGGAAGTACCCAAGACCCCTGACTGGCTCATCTCTTCCCTGTGACCCCTCTGTGAGGGGATGCCCAACTGTATACAGATGGGCATTGGGTCTCCACTCCATGCCCCCCACCCCCATTCACATTGGGTATGGGTTCTTGTTCTGGGTCTTAGATACCTGATCCCTGATTCCATCAACAGCTCATGATCACACAGGCTGGTGTGCTTCTTCCGTGTGGGCTTTGTTGCTTCTCAGCTAGATGGCCGCTTGTTTATCTTCAAGCCTTTAAGACCCCAAATGCTATATATTTTGATAGCTGAACACCATGAGCCTTCTTCACCACATTTGCTTATGCACCCATTTTGTCTTCAGCGATCGTGTTGGGGAGGTGAGCATCATGGAATGCCGGATTGTTAGAACAAAGTGTTCTTGTGTTGAGGGAGTACTTGAGTCGAGGCCCAATGTTCATCTGCAAGCTTAATTCTTAACATAGATATGAGTACATAGTTCTATTCCCCTCTCATTTTATATATATTTATATATATTTACATATGTACATGCCTGTATTTAGACCTCTATAAATATCCTTTGCCTCCTGGTTCTTTCCTCTATTTCCTTTTACTTTCCTCTTGTCCCACCATAAGGTTTAGCCTTCATTCAGTTTTAATAATTCCTCACTGCTACAGTGCCCTTGATTAAGCCCCACTCCCCTACTCCCGTATCCCCCCGGAACCATTGGTCCCATTCTTTTCATCTCCAAATAATTTATCCCACCTATCTTATCTAGATAGACATGCAGGCACATTAATAAGTGCAAAAACCGGGCAAAGCCAAATAAAACATCAAATGAAGTCAAAACCAACAAAACAATAACAACTAAAAAAACAAACAAAATAACAATAACAAAAAGAAAGCCACTGACAAAAATGGAAAAGTCTATAAATAGTTCAAGGTCTGTTTGTTGGCCTTTACAAGTGTTTTCCAGTCAAGTCTGATGGGGTGTCACACTCTGCCTCCGAAGTCTATTTTTGGTATTTCCCAGGGATTTCACCACTTTGCTCCCCTTGCTGCTCTGTTGCATGCCCTTAGTGCTTCGCCCCAGCGTGATGGGGTCAGATTGTGCACTATTCCTGCACTGTGTGTCCAGTGCTCTCCCCCACAGCACTATGGTTTAGTGAGTGGCGTTGTATCTCATGGTGGGGCCAGCCCTATGGTCCTCTCTGTGTGTTGTCTGCTCCGAGCAGGAATATTGTGCTCAGGGTTTGATGGGCCAGGATATCCTCTTCTCCCTCTCCATGCCTTTTCATTTCTCCCATGTGCTCTAATCTGATGCGCCTCTCTCCCCAAACTAGAGCACCAGTGCTGTCCTCTGAAGTGCATTCTTCTGAGGGCACGTGGAGGGGGGAGGGGATGTCCACATAGTTGGGATTGGGCCAGTCCCACAGACCTCTCTGTTGGTTCCCTGGTACATGCCGGTATGTTGTATTCACGTCTTGGCACATCAGGTTGAAGCCTGGTGTCTCTCTCCCTCTCCTGTGGACATATATATAATACCCTCCCCTTGGGTGGGTTAGTGCCCTGCTCCCCCTTTACCCATGTCTTTTTTTCTCTCTCTTTCTTTCCTCCTTTTATTTAGTTGGCTGTCATATGTATCCTTGGATTGGGTTGGCCCCTGCCATAGTTGCTGGACCTTATCCGAGGGATGTATGTATATAGTAGCTTTTCCCCATGCCCATTTTTTGTAAAGCTTCCCTCAGTGAACTCATGTTGTACTTGTCCTTTTGTGCTTGGCTAACTTCACTTAGCATGATTGCCTCCAGATTGTCTAATGCAGCAATGTGCTTCATGCATTCATTGCTGTTTTTTAGGGATGTGCAGTACTCCATTATATGTATGTACCACAGTTTTTTAATCCATTTGTCTGTTGATGAAAATTTGGGTTTTTTCCAACTCCTTGCAATTGTGAACTTTGCCACGATGAATATTGGAGCACAGATGTCTGGCTGTGGTTTGTTTCTTACCTCTTCTGGGTATATGCCCAGTAG
>NW_022103915.1:39999531-40017177 GCF_000313985.2 Echinops telfairi
TATGCTGATGTTTTTATTTCTGGGTTGTCAGCTCTTTTCCATTGGTCTGAATATCTGTCGTGATATCAGTACTCCACTGTTTTGACCACTGTGGCTGTAGAATAGGTGCTAAAGTCAGGTAGATCAAGTCCTCCCACTTTGTCCTTCTTCTTGAAGAGTTCTCTGCTAATTTTGGGCTTCTTTCATCTCCATATAAAGTTGGTAATCAGTTTTTCCATTTCTTTGAAGAAAGATGAGGGTAATTGTATCGAGATTGCATTAAACTTATAAAGTGCTTTGGGCAAAACTGACATCTTTGCTATATTGAGTCTTCCAGTCCACGAACATGGGATATTCTTCCATTTGTTGAGGTCACTCTTGGTTTCTTGTAATAGTGTTCTGTCGTTTTCCTTGTACAAATGTTTTGTTTTATCAGTCGGGTATATCCCTAGATATTTCATTTTGTGCTTAACTATTATAAAGGGTATTACCTTTTTAAATGCCTCTTCTGTGATCTTGTCTGATGTGTATAGCAGTCTGATTGATTTCTGTTTGTTGCTCTTGTATCTTGCCACTCTGCCATATTCCTCTATCGCTTCCAACATTCCACTTGCAGAGTTTTGGGGATTTTCGATGTATAAAATCATATTGTCTGCAAACCTCTAGTATGATGTTAAATAGGCGTGGGGACAAGAGACATCCTTGTATGGTCCCCTTTTTCAGTTGAATTGTTTTCGTCTTTTCTCCATTAATTACCACATTGGCTGTTGGTTTTTCATAAATAGCTTGTATTGTCTTGAGGAATTTCCCTTCCATTCCTATCTTCCCAAGTGTCTTAAACAGGAATTGGTGTTGGGCATTTTTGAATGCTTTTCCGCATCTATCAATATTATCATTTGGTTTTTGTCATTTTTCACATTAATGTGGCAAATAATACTACCCTGTTTCCCGAAAATAAGACAGTGTCAAAATAATTTTTGCTTCCAAAGATGCACTAATCTTATTTTCAGGGGATGTCTTATTTTTCCATGAAGAAGAATATGGTACACATTTATAGTTGAACAACAAAAAAGGAAATTTATTACCTGTATATGGTATGGTAGTAGTTGTTATCACAAACAAGCACAACCAGACAAACTGAATCCTACAGTATCAAGAATCTCTTGCTACTACCATTATTTCCATGTACAACAATCTATAGTACATTTAGTCATTTTATTCAATGACAGCCATGTCATCATCTTCTGTAACATCATCATAACAATCCAAACCCTTTTTTTCGGGGAGGTCTTATTTTCGGGGGGATGTCTTATATTTCAGTGAGAGGCAAAACTGTAAGTAGGTCTTATTTTCGGGGTATGTCTTACTTTCAGGGAAACAGGGTAATGGTCTTTCGTTTGTTGAACCATCCCTGAATCCCTGGTATGAATCCCACTTGGTCATGGGGAATTTTTTTTATATGCTTTTGTATTCTATTGGCCAGTATTTTGCTAAGGATTTTTGCATCGATGTTCATTAGGGATATTGGTCTGTAGTTCTCAAGTCTTGTGGGATCCTTGCCCGGTGTAGGTATCAGAGTTATACTACCTTCATAGAAAGAATTTGAGAGTTTTCTGTCTTATTCTACATTCTGGAAGAGTTTGTGTAGGATTAGTGTCAGTTCTTTCCTGAATGATTGGTAGAATTCTCCTTGAAGCCATCTGGCCCAGGGGATTTTTTTTTGTTGGTAATCCCTTGATAACCCTATCTATTTCTTCTATTGCTATGGGTCTGTGGAAGTTCTTGATGTCCATCTGGGATAGTCTAGGGAGGGATTGTTTTTCCAAGTATTTGTCCATGTCTTCCAAGTTATTGAATTGGTTAGAGTACAGAGTATAGTACTGTGTAATTATCATTTTGATTTCATTAGGGTCCCTTGTAATGTCTCCTGTTTCAACCCTCATCCTTACAATTGGCATTTGTTCCTTCCTTTCTTTGGTTAGGTTTGCCAGCACTCTATAAATTCTGTTTATCCTTTCAAAGAACCAACTTTTAGCTGCATTGATTTTTTCCATAGTTTACTTGTTTTCCCTCTCCTGTATCTAAGCTCTGATTTTTATTATTCCTTTCCTTTTGATATTAGTAGGATTGTTCTGTTGACTCTGCTTTACTTGTTTTGTGCCAGCTATCAATCATAAGTCTCTGTTCCTTTTTCATATGTGCCTGTATGGCTATCAACTTTCCTATGATAAATGTCTTTGCTGTGTCCCAAAGGTTTGGTACATCATATTTTCATTCTCTTTGGTTGTTAGAAACTTGATGATTTCATCTCTAATCTGAGCCAATACCCACTCCTTTTGCAATAGAGAGTTATTCATCCTGCAATTGTTTGCCCTTGTTTTCTTCATCTTTCTTTTGTTGATTTCCTGCCTTATGGCATAGTGGTTGGAGAGAGCAGTCTGTATAATCTCTGTGTTTGAATTTACTGAGGTTTGACTTGTGTCCCAGCATGTGGTCTATCTTCGAGTATGTGCCAAGTGGGCTTGAAAAGAATGCGAAATTTGTTGCATTTGGGCGGAAAGCTCTGAAAATATCTACCATGTCAAGTCATCCAATTGTGCTGTTTAGCTCTGTAGCCTCCTTGTTTTCTTTCCTTGTGATCTGCCTTTTTCAGAGAGTGGTGTACTGGTCACCTACTGTAATTGTTGAGCATGTGATTTCTTTTTTCATCTTTTGGAGTGTTTGATTTCGTGGGTCTCTCGTTGAGTGTGTAAGTATTTATTATGCTCACTGGTTCTTGGTTTACTGTTCCCTTGAGCATTAGGTAGTGCCCCACCTTGCCTCGCTTGTACCTTGAGATCAATTTTATCAGAGATTAAGATTGCTACCCCTGCTTTTTTTGTATTGCCAATTGCTTGGTATATTTTTCTCCAGCCTTTAATTCTCAACCTGTTTTTGTCTGCAAACTTGAGATGTGTCTCCTGTAGGCAGCAGATCCATGGGTTATGTTTTCTAATCCAGTCTGTTAGCCTCTGCCTTTTAATGCCTGAGTTCACTCCATTGATATTCAGTGTTATTACATCCATCTGTGGATCCTGTGGTGTCATCTTGTACCTTTTGTGTTGGGTGTGTGTTTCATCATTGCCTTCTTTCCACTATAGAGCTAATTCTATGTTGGGGCCTTTTTTCTCTTTGTTGCCCTCTGGGCAGAGTTGTTCAATGTGATGGTCTCTTATTTGTGCTCGGTGATTATTGATCTTCTGCCCATACTGGGTTGGCAAGGATCTTTTGTAGGACTGGCTTTCTTTTTATGTATTCTTTGAGTATTTCCTTGTCTGGGAAGATTCTTACATCTCCATCTATCTTAATAGATAATTTGACAGGACATAGTATTCTTGGGTTTACGTTATTTTCCTTCAATTTTTGGAATATGTTATTCCACTCCCTCCTCTTCTTCATTGTGTCCGCTGATATGTCTGAACATATTCTTATTTGGGTACATGACAGTTTTCCCCTAGCTGCTCTTATGATTTTCTCCTTTTCCTCATAGTTGAATAATTTATGTGTCCTGGTGACTTCTTGGGATTCATTCTTCTTGGTGTTCTTTTGGTCTCATGAATGGCTACCTGATTTTCATTTATTAATCTGGGGAAATGTTCTAAGAATTCCCTCACTATTTTTGCTGTTGACTTCTTTGTTGTGTTTGGTACTGGTCGTTCGGTTATTCTAATATTGTTCCTATTCATAGCATCAGACATGGTTCTCACGTTCTCTTCAGCTTCTCTATTGTCTTATTTGACTCCTTTTTTCCCATTTGTTGAAGTCTGCCTGGTTATCGTCTAGGTCAGAGGTCCTCAAACTTTTTAAACAGGGGGCCAGTTCACTGTCCTTCAGACCGTTGGAGGGCCGGACTATAGTTTTTTAAAAAACTAAGAACAAATTCCTATGCACACTAGACGAGTAGGCTGCTAAGCAGGACAGGCAGTGGTGGCAAAAAAAAACACAAAAACCCCAGCAGGCCGGATAAATGTCTTCGGCTGACCTCATATGGCCCACGGGCTGTAGTTTGAGGACCCCTGGTCTAGGGCACTGGTGTGATTCTCTGCCTCCTCAAGTCTGTTGGCAACTTCTGTTAATTTACTATTGATTTTTGTTATTTCATCCATTAGGTCTTGAATTTTCCTTTGGTTCATTGCTTTTATCTCCTCTATCATTTCATCCTTTTTCTGTATTGCTTCCCTCATATCTTGTATGGCTCCAAACAGCATTCTGAAGATTTCTGTCTGTGACAGGTCAATGTTTGCTTCTTTTATTCATGTCGTTAGCTTCATGACTTCTTCCAGCATTATCTTCTGTTTGTCCTGCTTTTTCGTTGAAGCTATTGGGGCTGTTTGCTGTTTACATGTTGTTTTAGAGGAGCCCAGCACCATCTTCCAGAGTCAAAGAGCACTGGGCTTTCGCTTGGGGGACTCATATGAATGCTTTACAAACAACTTGCAGGTAGTTTCACTGGGGGTGTCAGGCTTCCCCTGTATCTTCCCGTGGTTTAACTCTTACCCTAGCAAACCAGTATTCCATTATTTGGAATATGCGTTGGATACTTTTCCCACAGGATTCTGGTCGGGTGGTTGTGGGCCCACAAGGATGGCGTTTCACTGGCTGATCTCCCAGGAAGTTGTAGTGGTGTGTCTCACAGGAATTGGAGCACCTCTAATGGTGTGCGGTGTTTCCCTCTGCCACTGGTGTGCCACGAAGTGCGTGTGGGTGTTCCCTCCTTGATGTAGAGCAAATGGATGGCAGGTGAGTTACCCTAGTCAGAGAGATCGCCATGGAGGTTGGGCAGATGTTCCTGCAGCAGTGTGGAGCACCCCAGTCTTCGGGTAGGAGTTCCCCCAGTCACTTGTAGTGCCTCGGGGTGTAGGTAGGAGTTCCCCCAGCTGTTTGAAGAGAAGATCCTCCAGCCCTTTTGGGTGTGGTGGAGGGTGGGCATTATTTCCCCAGCTGTGTATAAAGCCAACAAGTGTGGGCAGGAGCTCCACCAACTGGGCCATCAGAGTTTCCCTAGGCTGAGGGGAATGACCTGGAAGCCGGTTTGGGGTCCCAATTATCTGGTCTAGCAGCAGGAACTCCATCAGGTAAATCTAACTGGACACCATCTTCTTCTATCCACACTGGCTTTTTAATGTTATGGAAATTTACCCTCACCACCAGACTCCAACCCTGTGCTCCAAGATGTGAATGCAACATACCAGCATGAAACACGGAACCAGTAGAGAGGTCTGAGGGGCCGGCCCCAAACCCAACTACATGGACAGTGGCCCCTTCCCACAGAAGAATTTACTTCAGAGGACAGCACTAAAGCTACGGCTCAGGGAGAGTGACATGTTTGATCAGAGCACATGGGAGAAAAATGAAGGGGGAGGAAGAGAGAGTGGAGCACATCCTGGCTAATCAAGCTTTGAGGATGATATCACAGCTCAGAGCAGCCAATGCACAGAGAGGACCATATGGCTGACCTACTATGAGACACGACATCCTCACTGACCCATAGTCCTACAGGTAACAACATGAGATACAGCGTGGGAATTGCGCCTGATCTGATCATACCACACTGATGAAAACACTAAGGGTGTGCAACAAAACAGCAAAGAGAGTAGAGCAAGGAAGACTCGAGGGAATACCAATAATAGACTTTGGGGCCAGGTCATGGTACTCTTCAAACTCTACCAGAAAACACTCCTAAAGATCAAGAAACAGACCTTGAACTATTTACAGGCTTTTCTTTCTTTCTTTTTTTTGTCAGTTTTTGTTTTGTTTTGTTCCTTTGTTTTGCTCTGTATTGTTTTTGTGCATATTATTATCTCTGTGGGTTTATCTAGATAAGATCGGCTGGATAAACTATCTGGAGGAGATAACAACAGGATCGATGGTTTGGGGGAACATGGAGAGGGGGGAGGGGAGGAAAGGAAATGGTTTTAACAAACTCAGGGGCAAGGGAACAACAAGTGATCCAGAATCGGTGACAAGGAGGGTATAAGAGGCCTGGTAGGGCTTTGTCAAGGGCATTGTAACCAAGAGGAATTACTGAAACCCAAATGAAGTCTGAGCATGATAGTGGGACAAGAGGAAAGTAAAAGGAAATAGAGGAAAGAACTAGGAGGCAAAGGGCCTCTTATAGAGGTCTAAATACAGGCATGTACATATGTAAATATATTTATGTAGAATGATGGGGAAATAGATCTACGTTCATATATTATAGGTGCAATATTAAGGTAGCAGATAGACATTGGGCCTCCACTCAAGTACTCCCTCAATGCAAGAACACTTTGTTCTATTAAAATGGCATTCCATGATGCTCACCTTTCTGACATGATCGCTGAAGACAAATGTGTGCATAAGCAAATGTGGTGAAAAAAGCTGATGGTGCCCGGTTATCAAAAGATATAGTGTCTGGGGTCTTAAATGCTTGAAGGTAAACAAATGGCCATCTAGCTGAAAAGCAACAAAGCCCACATGGAAAAGCACGCCAGCTTGTGTGATCATAAGGTGTTGAAGGGATCAGGTATTAGGCATCAAAGAACAAAAAATCATATGATTGTGAATGAGAGGGAGGGCACATTGGGGACCCAAAGCCCATCTATAGGCAACTGTACATCTCCTTACAGAAGGGTTGTGGGGAGGAGACAAGCCAGCCAGGGTACAGGGTAGCAATGATGAAACATACAACTTTCCTCTAGTTCTTAAATGCTTCCTCCCCTCCCCCCATTACCATGATCTCAATTCTATCTTACAAATCCAGCTAGACTAGAGGATGTACACTAGTACAGATAGGAACTGGAAACAGGGAATCCAGGACAGATGATCCCTTCAGGACCAGTGGTGAGACTGGAGATACTGGGTGGGTGGAAGGAAGTTGGGCATAAAGGGCGAACTGATTACAAGGATTTTCATATAACCTCCTCCCTGGGGGACGGACAGCAGAAACATGGCTGAAGGGAGATTTCAGACAGTGCAATATATGACAAAATAATAATAATTCATAAATAATCAAGTGTTCATGAGGGAGGGGTTGGTGGGGAGGGAGGGGAAAAATGAGGAGCTGATACCAAGGGCTCAAGTAGAAAGCAAATGTTTTGAGAATGCTGATGGCAACAGATGTACAAATGTGCTTGACACATGGATGTATATATCGATTGTGATAAGTGTTGTATGAGCCCCCAATAAAAGGATTTTAAAAAAAGAAAAGAAAAATTTACCATAACTTTGAAAGGTTTGAATCAGTCCCTACTTTTCACAAATCTGCATCTTAATCAATGCCATTTGATTTGTGTGTAGCTTTTAAATCACTGAGTCTTTTCTGGCATGAAAGGCTAAATAAGAATTATATACATGAAGTTTTAGCACATTGTCATTCCAGGTAGACACACTACATAGATCTTATACAAAAAAAAAAAAAAAGGACAGAAGAAACCAAATAAAACAAACATAGAAGATACTCCTAGAACCCTGGGTTTCAGAGGAAAGGAGAAAGAAGTGAAATGAACTCTAACTAGGACAAGAAACAGAACAAGAGTGAAAGAGGAGGCAGATGGATGAATCGGTACCTGGCCTCTTCCAACAAGGCTATCTTGAACTTTTTCAAACAGCAGTTGATCAAAATCAAGACAGCAGCCTGACAACACAGATGCACACTGGTGGCCGGTGAATAGAATGATGTGCTCTCCCTGTGTTCCTTCCACTCTCTTGGGGATCAGAAACATGGTAAAGCCACTCCATAAGGTTTTCTTGGCGATAGTGCAAGCATATAATTATAAAACATAACATATTGGGGATGTATGCTTACAATTTTTAATTTTTGTTAGATGGGATAAATAATAATTTTTTAAAAGCTTGGAGACACATAAACAATATTATGGCTATCTGTGGATATCTCTAAATCCTAAAGGCAAATCCAACTAATTTGTCATCTTAGAATTACGAGTGCCCTAAAGAGTTCATCATCTGCTGCTGGCTCTTTCACTCTGCTTATTAAGAATGTCTGGGGAGTTACTCTGTGCCTTTATCAGTGAAGTTTATGTTATAGTTACTCTAGTTGTTATCTATGAGTGATGGTGAAGGGCTCATAGTATTCTATTGAACTGGCTAAAGGCAACACAAAACCAATCCATTCAAAAACCATGCTTTTCTCAATCATTCCAACTTTATATCTCCCTACTCTCCCTTTTTCCTTTGGTTTTTGAAGAAGAGACCCAGAATTTTAGGAGCGCGGAGTTGCCTTGCCAAGCCCTATTAGGGAAAGGTGATTGGCAAATCATATTTGACCCCAAATTCTGGTCTCTGATCAGACTTTGAAGAGCCTAGGATGGCTGAGATGGGGGTGCCCTCATCAATCTTTATCTGCAACCCAGCATCTCTGCTCATGACCCTTTGGAAGTAGTTTAACTTTCATATTCCAAAATTGGAAAACTAGCAAACCAACCAAAAAAACCTTGTAATTTCAGTACTGAGAAAGGACGTCAAGGGAAAAACCGTGTGGGACTTGAGCTCCTCTGGGGTTTAGGACCCACATCAGGCCTGATCATCTCTTGACTAAGCTCATGCTTTGCTTTGTGCTGAGGTAGAACCATTATCTCTATTTTAAAAAGAAAGGACGTTCTATCTACAAGGATCCCCAAAGGGCCCAGGTTGCCCTGAGTCTCTGAGGCTCAATCTCCTTCCTCAATGGTCTTGTAATTAGGCAGGACCTGGAATGCTCTTGGGAGTGACTTTCCCTGGCAGATACTACTGAAGTGTATGAAAGAGTGTTTCTCGTGTACATGGTGGTCTTGTATCAGATTATGCCAGCGGTGTTTAGAGTGGAAAAAGTCAATGCTATGGTGGTGACATTAAAAATGTCTTTGGGGCTGAGTGCTGCATCTCCTCTCATTGTTTAAATGTGCCTACAGGACCCAGGAGAGTCACCAATCTGAACGAAATAAATGTGGACTCAGAATGAACTGGCAGACTTACTGCTTTCCTAACTGCTGGCAAGAGGGCTGTGCAGGTGTCACATAACTCAAGCCATCAGCACTTGGGAGTTACCAGGACAATAAGTGCTCCTTGGACCCACAAGGGCAGGAAAAAGCCGGGGGTGGGGGTGGGGGAAATGTTAAGACCCAGGAAAAAAATGTTAAGGTCTTGCTCAGACCACACATAGCTAGACTGGGTTCTCCGTTCTTTGCTTGCATAGAATATGACCAAGTGGTGCCAAACAAAGGTGAGTATTTTCTAGTAGCCATGTCTAGTGTGGCTTGTAGACACTTCAGTAACATACAGGCAGTGACTGGGATACTAAGTGTGTCTTTAAGTCCAATTTGTAGATCAATTGGTACAGGTACATATTTTTTACTCTCAAAAAGTAAAAAACATTTTTCACTTAACCTTACAATATCGATATTTATCTATGTAAGTAGAAACATTTATAAAAACAGCCTCTGTTGAGTCGATTCCTACTTACAATGTCAGAGTAGTACTATGCTCCAAAGAGGTTTTTTGCTTTTTTGTTTAAGAAAGAGATCTTACTGGGTTAAGGTGTATAGAACAGTGATCAATTTTCCATGCACACTGCATATCCGTTTTGTCTCATTTCATTGAAGGAAATCCCTTCAGTGTGACATCACTTTTGCTACGTGTGGCAGTTACATAATCTGGTGTCAATTTGAGGATTAAGAGTGAAGAAGTGGAGTCTACTCTGTCAAACGGGTCATAGCCCATGAAACTTCTGTGTGGGCACGGCCTTCCCCTAAGGATTCTGGGAATTCTGGTATTTCCTCCTTGGAGGCTGGAGACACTCTCTCTCTCTCTGCTCACTTCTTGTGAGATATCCCTGAGGAAAAGCCACCTGGACCTACCCTGATGCAGCCTGTGATCGTCCTGCATTCAGCATCACTGCATGTGTTTCGTGAGTCTGAAGAGGACTTTATAGATTGGTAGCAGACATAGGGCTAATATTGGACTTATGGGTTTGGACTAGACTGGGTTGGGATGCTTTCTTAATGTACAATTACCCTTTATATAAAACTCTCTTTTATACATATATGAGTTCCTATGGATTTGTTTCTCTAGTCTATCTGGACTAACACACCACGTCTTCCCTATGGCTCCAGTCCGCCTTCTCTCCTAACTCTGCTGAATGTTGTCCTTGGGGAAAAGGCTACCTTTTGATCTCAAGTGACTGATCAGGCTAAGGTGTGCATACCTCTATGGTGCTATTGTGACCCTTATAGCTCTGTCTATTGTTTGACTGAAAATTGAGCATCAGGGTGAGTTAATTTCCATACGTAAAGGATGAATAAGGACTATAGTCTCAGGGTTTCTACCAGTCACTATCTAACCAGTGAGTCTGGTTTCTACAATAATGTTGAGGGGATTTTTTTTAATAAATCATTTTATTGTGTCGTATAATGATCCATCCATCCATCCATTGTATCAAGCACATTTGTGCATATGTTGCCATCATCCTTTTCAAAACATTATCTTTCTACTTGAGCCCTTCGTATCAGCTCCTCTGTTTTATTCCTCCCTCCCCCACCCTCACACCTTCATGAACCCCTGATAAATTATAAATTATTATTATTTTCATATCTTACACCATCTGCCATCTCCCTTCACCTATGTTTCTGTTGTTCATCACCCTGGGGGAGGGGGTATTAGTACATCAATCATTGCCACCTTCCCCCTACCCTCATGGTATCACTACTCCCATTCCTGTTCCTGAGGGGATTATCTGTCCTGGATTCCATGTGTCAAGAGCTCTTATTTGTACCACTGTACATGCTCTGGTCTAGCCAGATTTGTAAGATAAAACTGGGATCATGACGGTTGGGGGGAAGAAGTCTTAAAGAACCAGAGAAATGTTGTATGTCTTGTCAGTGCTGTAGTGCACCCTGGCTGGCTCATCCTTTCCTTGTAACCCTTCTCTGAGGGAATGTCCAATTGTCCACAGATTGACTTTGGGTCTCCATTCCGAACCCCTTTGTTTGCATACATATGTTTTTTTGTGGGGGAGTTTCTGATGCCTGCTACCTCAGCCTGTCGATACCTCATGATAACAGGCTAGTGTGCTTCTTCCATGTGGGCTTTGGTGCTCCCCAGCTAGATAGCTGCTTATGTATCTTCAAGCCTTTAAGACCCCAAATGCTATTTATTTATTCTTTCATTTATTCATAAACATTTTATTGAGGACTCTTGTAGGTCTTGTAACAATCCATAAATCAATTATATCAAGCACATTTATACATATGTTGCCATCATTATTTTCTAGACATTTACTTTCTATTGAGCCCCTGGAGTCAGTTCCTCTCCCTCCTCTTCCCTCCCCACAGAGCCCCAGGGCCCTTTGATAAATTATAAATTATTGTTATTTTCATATCTTATGCCAACTGCTGTCTCCCCCCCCATGGTTTTTGTTGTTCATCCCTCTGGGCGGGGCCGGTTATGTGTCAATCATTGGGATCGGCTCCCCCTTCCTCCCCTCCTCTTCTCACCTTCCCTCTGCCCTCCTGATATTGCTACTCCCCATTCCTGTTCTTGGATTCCATGTGCCTTGAGCTCATATCTTATCTGTACCTGTGCACATGCTCTGGTCTAGCCTGCAGTGAGAGGCAGTACTGGGGTTATGATAGTGGGGGGTGAGGAAGCCTCAAGGAACCAGAGGAGTATTGTGTGTTTCTTAAGTGCTTTACTGCACCTTGATTGATTCATTCCTCCCTGTGACCCCTCTGTGAGGGGATGTCCCATTGTTTATAGATGGAATTTGAATCTGCTCTAATCCTTATTCTCAACAGTATGGTTGTTTTTTGTTGTTGTTGTTATTGTTGGTTGGTTGGTTTTGGGTGTTCTGATGCCTGTTACCCATTCCCGTTGAAACCTCATAATTGCACAGGCTGGTGTGCTTCTTCCACATTGGCTTGTTGCTTCTCTGCTAGATGGCTGCTTATTTAACTTCAAGCCTTTAAGATCCCAGATGCTATATCTTTTGACAGCTGGGCACCATCTGCTTTCTTCACCACATTTGTTTATGTACCCATTTTATCTTCAGTGATTGTGCTGGGAGGGTGACCATCACAGAATGCCAGGTTGTTAGAACAAAGTGTTCTTGCATTGAGGGAGGGCTCAAGCAGAGGCCCAAAGTCCGTCCACAACCTCAGTGTATTGTCATATAAAATATATGTACATGGGCCAATACCGCTATTGTTATGAATTAATGTATTAACATATGTGCATGCCTATGCTTATACCTCTATCCATATCTTTACTTCCTAGATAGTTCCTCTGTTTCCTTTCACCTTCCTCTTGCCCCACCATCATGCTTGCCCTACTTCTGCCTCGTAGTAATTCTTCTCAGCTAGATTGCTGTTGTTCCAACACCCCCAGGATCTCTACATCTTTGTTGTTGTTGATTTTAATTCCCTAGTTGTTCCCTGCTTATTGCTCTATCTTTTAATAGCCGAGCACCATCAGCTTTCTTCACCACATTTTCTTATGTAACCATTTTGTCTTCAGCAATTGTTTCGGGAAGGTGAGCATCACAGAATGTCAGGATATTACAACAAAGTGTTCTTGCTTTAAGGGAGTACTTGGGTAGAGGCTCAATGCCTGTCTGTGCTACCTTAATATAATATAAATATATGTACATAGACCTATAATCTAATCTTTATAAATATATTTACATATGTACGTGGCAGTATTTATACCTGTATAAATGCCTTTTGCCTTCTAGTTCTTTCCTCTATTTCCTTTTACATTCCTTTTGTCCCACTACCATGTTCAGCCTTCATTTAGTTCTCAGTAATTTCTCTTGGATAAATTGCACTTAATTAATCCCCATGAGGCATTCTACACACTCCTTGCCATTAGTTTTAGATCATTTGTTGTGTCCTTATCCCTGTGTTTTTTTGTTCCTCCCTTCCTTTTCCCCACATCCCCCTGACATGTCCCCCCCAGAACCATTAGTCCCACTTTTTTCTCCTTGGGATTGTTTATCCTCCCTAGCTTATATAGATGGACATGAAAAACAAAATCCTCTAAATAGTTCCAGTTTGTCTGCTGACCCTTATGTATGTTTTCCAATCGAGTCTGGTGAGGGGCCAAACCCTGCCTTCTGAGTCTGAAGTCTATTTTCAGAATTCCTTGGGGAACTTTATTGCTTTGCTCCCCTTGCTGCTCTATTTTTCTCCCTTTGTGTTTCGCCCTGGTGTGTGTGGGTCAGATCGGGCACAATTCCCACACTGTGTCTCCAGTGCTGCACCTGATAGCACCTTGGGTCAGTGAGGAGACACTATGTCTCATGATGGGGCTGGTCCTATGGTCCTCTCTGTGCATGAGCTGCTCTGAACAGAAATGTTGTCCTCATGGTTTGGTGGGCCAGGGTGTGGTTCTCTCTCTCTTTCTCTCTGTCTCTCTGTCTCTGTCTCTCTGTCTCTCTCTCTCTCCTTCCCTCTTAGTTTGTTCCTGTGTGGTCGTAGCAGACACCCCCCATCCCCTCCCTGGGCTATATCTTCACTGCTATCTTCTGTAGTGCATTCTACCTGGGGAGGGAGTCCATGGGGCTGGGATTGAAGCTTGCCCTACAGACCTCTGTTAGTTCACTGCTTGATGCCAGTGTGTTGCCCACAAGCTTGGCACACCAGGTTGAGGTCCGGTGTCTCTTTCTCTTTCCCGTGGAGAGAAACAATACCCTCCCCATGGGTGGGTTAGTGCCCTGTTCCCCCACTACCCATGCCCTCTACCCACGCCCTCACACTCTACTCAGGACCTTCTAATGTGATCTCTTTCAAAAGAGTTGGCACCTAGTAGCTGTGCACCTTCTGGTTCTTCTGATTTCAAAGTCACGGAAACTGGTGTTTGTGTGGTCCATTCATTGTTTCCTTGTGTCTTCAATTGCTACTATGTGTCTTCAATTTTCATCACTCTTCTTTCTTCTGGACAGAGACCAATCGCGGCACTCTAGATATCCCCCACCCCCCACCCCTGGCCAAGGCTTTTCTTCTCCCTCTCTCAGTTGTTGCTTTTCTTTCTTTGTTAAATTGTTCTTTTTAAACAGATTTGTTGACATATAATTCACATATCATACAACTCAATAGTGCAATTCTAGTAAGGTACATGAGAGAAAATAAAAGGAGAGAATTGGGCAAGAGGCAGGGCCCGGCCAGGAGAAACTTGTGTGTTGAAGGGCACCTGTTTGGGGTAAGTCCATTGTGCCAAGGAAAATGCTCACAAGTAGAGGGTGAGGAGTGAGAAGGTCGGATGCCTGATTCCAGATGGAGTTAACACCAGCTCAGGGATTGTCATGGAACCTGGTCTGGAAGTAGTCCATGCTGTCTCAAATGGTGCCTGAAGTCAGGGCACTTTTTTTGTGTATGAAACGCAGGTCCAGAGGGTGGCTGGGGGCAGGATGAGAGGTTATAAAAGGAGTTGTCGCTCACATAGGGAGGCCAGGGATCAGGCACTGTACTTTTGGCTGCTCAGCCTCCAGGCTTGGGAGGACACTAGGAGTCTGATCCTTGAGGTGTAATACACCTCAGGGACAGCAGGAGTTATGCAAGGGGCTTTCACCAGCCATGGAGAGGGTGAGGATGGTGGTTGGCTCTGCTACTGGTCTTCAGATTGGTGTGGAGACCAAAGGCGAAAACCAGCTTTCTGTGTAAGGCTGTTGTCTCAATGAAATGTTGCTTGGAAATGTTCAATACGGCCACACCATGTCAGGCCAGCCAACAGTTCTCCCACCTGCCTCCTCTTTTGCTAACTAGCCTCTATCCAGTAACGTACCCTCCCTTTTCCTCTTACCTCTTGTAACCACCTAAGAATGTTTCCTTTAGTGTGAAAACCTGTTCTTCCTTATGGTTAATATCAAGTTTTCTTTATTTTTAATTTTGCTTCTGCCTTCCCCGCCCCACTCCAACACCCCATCTCTTTGTTTTCCTACTGTTTACAATAGTGGCTTCATACATTTGTCCTTCTGCGATGAACTAATTCCACTCAGCATTATGCTTTAACATCAGCTACTATTCCACTGTGTGTGTATGTACCATAGCTCATCTATCCATCTTTTCATCAGGAGCATGTCCGTTGTTTTCATCTATTTGCTATTGTGAGTAGTGTTGCAATGAACATGAGTATGCAGATAGCTATTCATGGTGAGCCTCTTATCTCTCTAAGGTGTACAGGGGTGCAGGGCCATATGTTATTTACATTTCTACTTTTTAAGGAAGTGCCATACTGCTTTCTCAGTTGGTGCACTATTTGTTCCCTTTAATTTTCCCCACCAGAGACTTTATCACATTCTAGATTGTAGCATCTTTGAGGGCAGACTGTGCCTTGCTTACTGGTCAGTATACTGTTGGTTTATCGTTAGTTTTGTATAAGTTAATGTACTCAGGACAATGCCTGGGGAATAGTAAGAGCAGCAAGTATTGATTATTACTGTCATCATTGTTGTTGCGGTTGTCATTACTTACTGTAATAGTCTCATTAACTGACACACAAAAGCATTCAATGAATTTTTGTTAAATGAATGAATGATAAAACTGTACACGTGTATCATTGTAGTCATCTTTGGTGTTTTTTATTTTTGTTAAAGTGTTGCAAAAATCATTTTTGTGTCCTTCAAAAATATATACATTAAAAAAACAAAAATAAATGAATATATATTCAAAAATATGTACAGTATAAGAATTCTGAATATGATAAAACTTGACATTGGATGACATGTCCAAAGTTACACACACACAAAAAATCAGCTGAGTCAGAGAACAAAACATGATAAATCCTGGCCTTTGCTGTGAACCCTTCAGGGCTAATTTCACGGTAGAATTTGGGGGCTAAGGGGGTGGTGGGGGGCAGCCTCTCAGGACTCTTCTTTCCCTGAACAAAGCACCGAGTCCCCACTGGGCCTCACAGAGTTTCAATTTATTTATTTATATTAATGTAGCTTGTCTCTGCCTGAGGCTGCTGCTGTGGGAAGAGGAGGGACGTGGTGGAGCACATGCTCATCCAATCTGATTGAGATTTCATTAACTGGCGTTCATTTGTGTCACTTAATTATTGTGGTCTCAGGCCTTCTCTAATAAATGTGTTTTCCTAACCCTCAGCCTCTGGGCTATCATTCTAACCATATCTATTATAACTGAATGGCTTCTCGGGAACAGAGCGACCTTCTTTGAATTGCGAGCTAAGCAGGGCATACTAAAGAGCTTCTTGCTTGGGAAGAGGGAGGTGGACAGCAAAGGCAGTGATGAGCAGCCGCTCCTCTGTTAGAAACCTGCCAAGAGGAAACGCCTGATGTGTTTATACAGCAGGGCATCAAGGGGTTAAACCACAGCGATCAGGAAAGGGCAGGGGCCCATTTGTGGCTTCCAGTCCTAAAGCAACTGGAAAAGCTCATCAATCTTGCTCTGTTGGCACATTAAGGGGAATGTGAAGGTGCTGCCCAGACACCAAGAGAAAGGCAGCCCTTCTGTCCCCACCCAGAGGAGCAATTAGACCCTAGCTGGTCTGCACCAACATCCCTGTCCAAAGAGCACCCAGAGCACTCGCAGGGGTTGTTTCCCACTGCTCAGCTTTGGGTTAAAATTCTCCTGCTCTCTCTTGCCCCCCAGATAGATCACACTGGGCAACGGAAGCTAGGTTTAAAAAAAACAAGCTATTGTATTTAATTGCAAACTCCACAAACAAATGAACAGCTGTATCTGTATTGATGAACGCGTGTCTTTTGTCTGTGCAGAAATTTCAAAACTACACAGTCCACAGAGCACTGTATGATTTTTGGGAAACAGATTTACCTTCTTAATTATGTTTTTACTTGCCTTAGGATTACAATTGGTTGGCCTTGCCTGAGCTGATGCTGCCGTGAGTGGAGAGAGATGGCTGGCAAGCGTCCTGGGGAAAGGAGGAAGCTGTCTGATAGGAAGCATCTGCTGCTGGGAATCTGTGCTGTGATATCTTTGAGGACCTGCCGGAAGCGGAATTACCTGAACTCCCTCCAGCCTCACTCTTTAAGGAGCAAAGGCACCATTTCCTCGTTTGCAGTGGGAATGACTGTGGCTCATCAAGGTCAGATGCTTCTCAGAACTCACTCTTCTCAATAATTAACTACCCATGTCTCTGTTGTGAGCTGCCATGAATCACTGTCTAATGCATGGCAACGCCGTGCACGATGAGATTCAAAGGAAATTTCATTAGCTGATTTTTTTCCCAGAAGTAGGTATCCTGGCCTTTCTCCCTAGTCGGTCTTCGTGTGAAAGTTGCCCTGAAACATCTTCAGCATTGTAGCAACACAGACTCCACTGACAGACAGATGGTAGCTACACTTGGAGTATGTAGTGTGTCTGTATGGAAGGCAAGAATTCTACTCCCAAACAGCCAGGACCCCCAATCTCTCAAAAGAGAAATAGAAATCAGGGATGTGGTCTTTTGTACTTAGCCAAGGACTTCATTGGCATCGTTAGCCAGAATTCTTTTGTAAAGATGAGTTGTTGACTCATCAACTATGGATCCTATTTTAATTGCACTCAGATGAGACATGAACTTCTGGTCTCAATAAGAGTCAAGCATCTGAGGCTGACAATGACTTCAGAAAACTGCTCAAGGTAAAGAGGAAAACCAGAAAAACAGCAACTCCAAAAGGTGGAGATGAGATTACAGAGAGCA
>NW_022103915.1:40019595-40020957 GCF_000313985.2 Echinops telfairi
ATCTTCTATGGTTATGCCTGTAGTGGTTATGCCTTGGGCTGCAATCTACATGATCAGCAGTTTGAAGCCACCAGCAGTTTCTTGGAAGAAAGACTGGACTTTCTACTCCTGTAAACTGTTAGAGTCTCAGAAACCCACAGGGGTCACTATGAGTCAGCATTGACTCGATGGCAGTGAGTTTTTTTGGGGGGTGGGGTATGGTTATGTGTTGGGCTGATAACCACAAGGTCATCAGTTCTAAACCACCAGCAACTACACAAGAGAAAGGTGAGGCTTTCTACTCCTATGAAGAATTACTGTCTTGGGAACCCACAGGGGTAATTCTATCCTGTCATATAGGGTCACTATGAGTCAGAATCAACTTGGTGGCAGTGAGTTTGAAGTACTGTTGGTTCATGAAGGAGAACCAATTTCAATTGCCAATAATTACATGTCATGTGCAGTTACTACCCATCTGTCGATGAAGACTTATGTGTACTATCATGCTAAACAGGTTTCAGCAGAACTTCTGGACTAAAACAAACTAGGAAGGCAAGCCTAGTGTTATGATGGATTCTCTAGAGAAGTAAAACCAGGAGACCTGTTTGTATATAGAAAGAGACTTCTATAAAGAAATGGCTCACACAGTTGTGAAGTGGCTAAGACCCAGTTCAAGACCATGGGTCAGATGTAAGCTGAAGGCTTCTCTTGACACCTGTAGCTGCAGGGGCTGATTAATGGGAAGCTGGAAGACCACAGGCTGGTGAGTGCCAAACTGAATTAACTGGAGATTACCTGAATGAATCTTAGGTCCACCGATGATGGCTCCTGGGATGGGCAGGCTATATACCAGGAGGTGCTCGATGAACTAAATGTAGCATCCAAATCCAGCAGCTGAAGTCAGCAAGCTTCCATATACTGTCATTTTTTCATAAGAGTAGGTGACACCCTGAATGAACTCCCTCAATCGTATCAAGCCTGTTACCAGATTAAGGAAGTCTATTCTCCCTGCAACTGCTTGACTCTTAGAGTTGACCACATTGTGTCAGCTGGGAGAATCCTGGCCCACCCAAGTTGACATAAAACCTAACAGCACACCTGGCAATCTCTTTCTGATAGTCAAGCAGAAGAAACCTTAGGAATCACAACAGTCTGATCCACAGCCAATCACGGGGACGGCACAAGACTGAGCAACATTGCATCCCATTCCGAATGTGGTCTCCAAGAGTTGAGAGCCATTCGAAGGCACTAACAGGCATCAACATCAGTTCATAAGATTGACAATGTATTAAAGTAATGCTAGCTGCTGTAACAGATAAACTCTGATATAATATCAGTGATTGAACACAATGGACATTATTTCTCCCTCAAATCCCACCTAAT
>NW_022103915.1:40021969-40039496 GCF_000313985.2 Echinops telfairi
AAGGGATCAGGTATCAGGCATCAAAGAACAAAAAATCATATGATTTTGAATGAGGGTGAGTGCAGAGGGTAGACCCAAAGCCCATCTGTAGGTAATGGGACACCGGTTACAGAAGATTCACGGGGAGGAGACGAGCCAGTTAGCTGCAGTGTAGCAACAATGAAACATACAACTGTCCTCTAATTCTTAAATGCTTCCTCCGCCGCCCCCCCCCCCAAATTATCATGATCCCAAATCTACCTTACACATCTGGTTAGACCAGAGTATGTACACTGGTACAGATAGGAACTGGAAACACAGGGAATCCAGGCAGATGAGCCCTTCATGATGAGTAGTGAGAGTGGTGAGAGTGGCGATATTGGGAGGGTGGAGGGAAGGTGGGGTAGAAAAGGGGAACCGATTACAAGGATCTACATACAATCTCCTTCCTGGAGGACAGCCCACAGAAAAAAGTGGGTGAAGAGAGACGTCAGACATTATAAGGCATGACAAAATAACAATAATTTATAAATTATCAAGGATTCATGAGGGAGGGTGGTGGAGGGAGGGGAAAAATGAGGAGCTGATACCTAAAGGCTTAAGAGGAGAGAAAATGTTTTGAGAATGATGATGGCAATAAATGTACAAATGTGCTTTACACAATTGATGTATGTATGGATTGTGATGAGTTGTATGAGCCCCCAGTAAAATTATTTTTTTAATCCCACCTAATGTTTTGTAGATGGTTTTTCATGGTGAGATTCACAAAAACAAAAAGGTCATTTTTAGTGTCTCTACCTGTGAGATGCCCTATGACCCAGTCAGCAGACTGATCAGAGAAAACAGAGGCTGGAATAGTGAGTTTTTATGGGCCAGGCTCGAAGTGGAGCATAGTATTTCAGCTTACCTTCAATTGATGATTTTAACAGAGAGGGTGCCTGGAAAATGTTGTTTATCAAGATGTTCAGGAAGCACGAGTATGCTGAGCACACAGCCATTTCTCCTAGATGGACATTCAAGTGTTAGTAAATATAGGATTATTTTCTTCCTGGCTAATAATAGATTTCTCTTTCATCATGCCAGTCACCCACCACTCATCTGTCAGTTTTTCATTTGTAGAAATGATGATGTGAGTTGATGTGATACTGGGAACTAGGCCACTGGTATTTCAAACAGCAAACAGTTCGCCCATAATGGACCGATTTCAGGGAAGCTTCCTGACTAAGGCAGATAGGAAGAAAGACCTGGTGATCCACTTGAGAAAAAAAAGAAAAGGCCAATGAAAATCTTATGGGTAGCAGGGGAACGTTATCTGCTATAGTGCCAGAAGATGAGCCCTGCAGATTGGAAAAGGCGATCAAATGGCTGAGGAAGAGCTGTCGTCTCAAAGTAGAATGAACGTTCATGTGGATAGAGTCAAGCTTGCAGCACCTTTCTTTACTGATGGCCATTACTCAAAGTAAGAGGAAACAGCTAGAGATATCCATTAGTAATTAGAATATAGAAGTACAAAGCAGACTTATTAAACTGTTCCACTCCCTAGCCCTTTCTCCTGAGAAATTTTTACATGACCCTGGGTATAGGGGTATATAAAATAGATCTACAAGTTAAACATATACTAATAATAAATCACAAAAAAATATTTTAAAAGAATTCTTTGGGATATATATATTTTTTATAATTTCTTAAATGCTAAAACAAATCTGCATACTAATGAGATGTATTGCTTGTTTATTTTTGCATACAGAGTGAAATCTTGGCAGAATACTTGATATTGCAGGACATGGAGTGTCTGCGATGGTTTTCAGAGTTGATCGGTATTTTGATTGTAAGTATTTTTTAGAGTCACTTCAGAAATTGTTGGAAAGTCCTAATTCCAAACAGAAATTTATTTAACATTCCTTCCTAAAGCACTCAAGTGTTAAGCCTGTGTTGCTTGATAATGCAGCAAATTATTCTTGAATTCTTAATGACTGATATTTTTTTATTTCAATTGAGTGTGGTTTGTGAACTCAGTTTTTTCAGAATCAAAATGTGAAGGAAAGTATTTCTGAAATTGTGCTTCCAGGTACTTCAAAGGATTGACTCTAATTCTTTCAATCAAATCTTTGGGATGGTTATTTTAAATTATAGAATCTCCCGTGCCTGTGAACACCATCCAAGAACTATTTTCCACCCTATTCGTCCATATGTAAGCATTTTAGTAAAGCTTTCCATTTTATCTTTTAACGTAAATGTTACTGATTTTCCTGGAAGCAATATGTTTAAATCATTGAGTTTTTCAAATATACCCCCCAAAGTAACACAGTTCTGACAGCCATGTCATTATTAAAAAATCAACAAAATCATATTTCTGCTCAAATATATAACAACTTCATCTTTCACCTTTAATATTCTGTTTAAATTGCAACCTCTTGAAAGCCACCTTACCTCCAAATGTCATAATAAGCATTTGTAGAGTCCACGTCTTTGCAAAAGTTTATTCAAAGCACATGGCTTTGAATGATGCTAGTGATTTTGATAGTATCACGAAGCACAATAACTAACTCTGGTGACATTTGGTGGGGAGCTACCTCTGGATGATGTGGTAAGTAAAAGTGGTATGTTCATTGCCATCAGTCTTTCTTACCCATCACCACTCCAGAACTGTCGGTATAAACTTCAATGCAATTTTTCCACCGTAAACCATCATTTGTGAAAAATTCATTGATTTTAAGCTATATATCCTTTTTGTGTACCTTTCCAATGGGGGACAAAACAACAATTCCTCATATGCTGCCTTCATAAACATATCTTACATAAAATAACAACTGTACCAAGTGATAAATATCAATTGTTTCATCTAGCAATGCTATTCCAGATGGCCTAGAGAAACAAATTCATGAACATGCTTATGTGTATAAGAAAGAGCTTTATATCGAAGAGTAATTGTATATTAAGAAAGCATCCCAGCCCAGTCCAGATCAAGTCCATAAGTCTGATATTAACCCATATGTCAGATACCAGTCTGTAAATTCCTCTTCAGACTCTTGCAACACATGCAATGATGCCGAGTACAGGAAGATCACAGGCCAGTGATGTAAAGTCTTGTGGATTCTGTGGCGATGGAAGCATCTTAGCACTAGTGTGGGTCTCCACATAGCCCCTCCAGCTCCAAGACTCTGGCTGTTATCAACATAGCTCCATATGGTTTGTCAATAGGAATGTCCCACAGGGAGACCAAGCAGAGAGAGAGAGAGAGAGAGAGAGAGTGTGTGTGTGTGTGTGTGTGTGTGTGTGTGTGTGTGTATGTGTGTCCACCTCCCGGGAGGAAGGTAGGAGTTCCCAGAATCCTCAGGAGATGGCCATGGCCACACAAAGGCCTCATTGACAGGCTAGACCCACCCCTTTGCGAGTTGACAGATTATGTAACTACCACACTAATTGAATTGTGCTTTGGGTTGCCCTTAAGTCTAGCAATAAACTACCGGATTTGGTCATTAAAAATTTCAGAAATTATTTTGGAAACAGTAACATTCAATAAAGTAATCTTATTGAATGTATCCCCATACTTTTTCTGGGAATCATTTCTGAAATTTTAATAGCAACAGGCAACACAAGATCCCTTATTGAGTAGGACTTTTAATTTTTTTTACAATTAAATAAGAAATTTGATAAGATGCAAGTAGAGAGGGTTTTTTGACAGCAACAAATTTCTCAAAGCATTTTTTCTTTATTTCAAGTTTTTAAGTTATTCAAAATATCCCTTTGGCATATTGCCATACACTGCATGCTTGGTATTAAGATGCCATTTTAGTTTGACTGGCTTCTTGCCCTTCACAGTGAAATCTTCATTACAAATGAAGGGAAGAGGTTTTTCCATACTACCATCATTAGAAGTAAATCCACATTGCAAAACATATCCCACATATTTTCTTTTTCTGGCCAATTTAGCTGTGTTAACAACCAGGTAGGCAAGACTCCACCACATTTGGTCTCAGCATTTTCACCTCTTCTCTTCCTTTACACCAGAAACTAAAAATACTCTGTCTTAAAATATAAATAAATATTGCTCATAATTTCTAAATAAACATCAACTTCAAGAAATTACATTTATTTGTGCTTCACCCCTGCATATACATATAAAAGTGATAATGGAGAAAAGTCATGAAAGGACTTTTGTCTTTATTTGCTGGAATGAGAAACTTGTGTTTCTGTAAAAGAAGGAGAGAGCAGCAGTTCTTAAAACCAAACATTCTAACACAATCCAATCCAAAGATATATTAATTGAATACTTTAGGTTAAGAAATGGTAGCTGGAAAGTATTCAAAGTCTTTATTTTCCATCATTCAACTATTATGTTTCTGTAAGAGCAGAAGCGTTATACAGTTCACACCACACAGTCGTCTTGCGTCTGAGCTGGGTGTTTCCGGCCATGTGCATCGGCATTGTAGGAGGTGATGGCAAAGTGCGCCTGTGTGTTTAGAGTCAAGTCTGCCATGAAGTCATACAGGGCAAGAGAGGCACGTGCTGCCAGCAACACCTTGGATTCATTATGGGTTAGATTTTGAAAGAATTTTTGCTTGCTGCCAAATTTTTGCAACCTCCCACATTCAGTTTTACAACCCCTATGGGGTCATGACCCACAGTTTCTAAGAAGCTCTGGTATAAAGTAGGAATCAGGGAACCACAATTGCACCAGGACCTTTCTAAATGAATCAAGGAAAATTGAAAATCTTCAACAATAAAATGGATTTCATTAAGATCAGTATCACAGGCATGAATCGGTGGAAACAGACTGGTCTTGGCCATTTTGAATTGGCCAGTCATGTGGTCTACTATGCTGGGAGGGTCAAATTAAAGAGAAATGGTTTCACCTTCATCACCAACAAGAATATTTCAAGATTCATCCTTAAGCACAAGGCTATTAGTGGTAGAATAATATCCACATGCCTACACAGATGGTCAATTAATAGGATTGCTCAGAGTAATTGCCAAAGGTGATGACGTTGCTTGAACACGCAATGAAGATGCATTGATACTTCTGGTAATTGACAAATATGGCTTTGGAGGTAAAATCGACACCAAAAATTGGATGGTAAAATTTGGCAAGACCAACAACTTATTCGTTGCAAATATTGTTTTTCAGCAACTTAAGTAGCAACTATACATGTGGACCTCGCCAGATGAAATACACAGAAATCAATTTGAATAATCGATGAAGAAAAGACAATGGAGAGACTCAAAACCATCAGAGAAAACAAGGGCAGGGCAGGTGCTGACTGCTTTACAAACCATCAGTTGTTCCTATGCAAATTCAATAATGGGAAGAAATGGTAAGCAAATACACGAGAGCCAAAGTACCCCCTTGGGCATCTCTAACCTGAGTTTAGGGGCCGTATGAACAACAAATTAAACTGAAGACCATACAAGTTATGGAAGGACATCAAGAGCATCACACCTGAAGGAAACAATAGGTCATTAAAACGAAAGGAAAGAGCAAAATGGATGTCAGAAGAGATTCTAAAACTTGTTCTTGAATGTAGAACAGCTACAGCAAAAGCAAAAGGACTGAGTGAAAACATGTAAAGGGCACGTGCAGAGGACAAAGTAGTTTAATGAAATATGCAGAGGCCCAAACCCACAAGGGAAGAGCACACACAGCCTTGTAAGCTTCCCGTTGAACGATTAAGGGATTCAGTGGGCAGTGCCCACATTATAGTACAATGTCTTTGAGACCACAAGCAAGTAAAGTTTTGCCAAAGCTCATTCAATAACCGTTGCAGCTATACCTTGGCAGGGAGCAAGCAGAGATTCAGAAGGGGATGTGGAACCAGGGATCTCAATACTGACATCAGGTGGATCTTGGCTCAAAGCAGAGAACCCCAGGAAGATGGTTACTTGTGTTTCATTGACTGCACAAAGGCATTCAACTGTGTGGATCATAACAAACTGGCTATCCTTTCAGAATGGGAATTCTGAAACACTTCATGATGCTCACGTGGAACCTGTCTCGGGATCAAGAGGCAGTTGTGAGAACAGATAAGGGGACACTGCATGGTTTAAAATCAGAACAGGTGTGTTGTATCCTCTCACCCCACGTATCCAATCCATCTGCTGAGCACATCATCAGAGAAGCTGGATTTTATGAAGAAGAATGTGGAATCAGGATTGGAGGAAGGCTTATTGACAAACCTGTGATACAACCTTGCTCACAGAAAGTGCAGAGGACTTGAAGCACTTGCTGATGAAGTCAAGGATTGTAGCCTTCAGTGTGGATGACAACTCAATGTAAAGAGAACAAACTGGACCAATAGGTAACAGCATGATAAACAGAAAAGAAGATTGGGGCTGTCAAGTGTTTCATCTTGCTTGAATCCACAATCAGTGCTTGTGGAAGCAGCAGTTGAGAGATCAAATGACACATGGCATTGGTAAATCTGTTGCACAAGACCTCGTTAAAGTGTTGAAATCGGAGGTTACTTGGAGGACCAAGGTGTGCCTGACCCAAGCCATGGTGTTTTTAAATGCCTCCTATGTATGTGAAAATTGGAACTTATTAAGGGAGACTGAAAAATAATCCGTGCGTTTGAATATGGTATTGGTGAAGACTATTGAAACTGCCATGGACTGCCAAAAGAACCAAGAGTGTCTTGGAAAGGAGTAGTCAGAATGCTCCTTAGAGACAAGGATGGTGAGACTTTGTCTCGTGCATTTTGGACATATTTTCAGGAGAGAACAGGCCCTGGAGAAGGACGTCATGCTTGCTAAAGTGGAGGGGCAACACAAAAAGAGGAAGACCCTTGACAGAGGGATTGGTACAGGGGCTGCAACAACAAACCCAAACATCGCACTGGTGAGGAGGGTGCAGGATCCGAAGGTGTTTTGTACAGAGGGTCTCTGTGAGTTGGAGCAGACTCAATGGCACCTAACCACAACTACACCACCACCAACAACAAATGAGCAAAATCCTGAATGGCACAGGAAGTGTTAGATGGAGATGCAAGTAACACAAGAGTCACTGTACCGAAAAGAATTGGCCTACATTCACCCCTTTCAGGAGGTACCATATGTTCAGTAACATATGGCATGGAAGGAAGAAGTCCAAGCTGCACTGAAGGCATTATCGAAAAAGAAAGCTCCGGGAATTGAAAGAAAACCAATGGAAATGTTTCAGCAAATGAATGCCGCACCAAAAATGCTCACTTATCTCTGCCAAGAAATTGGAAGAGAACTACCTGGCCAACTGACTGCGAACCATGCCCATGCCCATTCCATAAAAAAAAAAAAAAAAGATGATCTAACACAGTGCAGAAATTATCAAGCGATGCCATTAATATTGCATGCAAATAATATCATGTTGAAAATATTTTTAAAGGTTTGCAGCAGTATGTCAACTGTCAGAAATTCCACCTATATTCAGAAAAGGATGTGGAAGGAAAGATATCCTTGCTTATATCAGATGGCTCTCAGCTGAAAGTACAAAACACCAGAAAAATATTTACTTGTGTTTATTGACTATAAAAAGATATTTGATTGTGTGGATCATAACAAATTAAGTATAACATTGTGAAGAATGATAATTACAAAACATTTAACTGTGCTCACTCAAAACCAATATATAGACCAAGACTCATTCATTCAAACAGTTCAAGCGGATGTTGCAGGGTTTAAGATCAAGACAGTCTGTGCCAGGGCTGTATCCTTTTATTGTACTCATTCAGTCTGTATTCTGCGCAAATAAGCTGAGAAGGTAGACTATGAAGGAGAATCTAGCATCAGGATTGAAGGAAGAGCTATTGGCAACGTGCAATATACTCATTGACATTGTGTTGATTTTGACTCATGGTGACTCTATAGGATAGAGTAGCACTGCTGCATTTGGGTTACCAAAACTGTCCATCTTTACGGGAGTAGACAGCCATCTTTCTCCCATGGAACAGATGGTGGTTTCATACCAATGACCTCTGGTTCACAGCTCAGCATGTGACTCACTGTGCTATCAGAGCTCCTGCGATATACAGATAACATGACCCTTGCTTGCTGAAAGTGAAGAGAACTTGAAGCAATTACTGATGATGATCAAAAATCATAGTCTTCAGTATGGATAACACTTCAACATAAAGAAATCAAAAATCCTCACAATTGGGCCAATACACAACATCATGATAAACAGAGAAGTGACTGAAGTTGTTCAGGATTTCATTTTATTTGGATAATCAATATCCAGAAATCGAATAATGTACTACACTAGGACAATCAGCTGTGAGAGACCTCTTTAAAAGGTTCAAACACAAAGACTTTTCCTTTTTTTATTTTGAAAGAGGTGTTTTTCAATTCACATATGTCCACAAAAGCTAGACAATGAATAAGAAAAACTGAAGAAAATTGGTATACTTGAACTATGGGTGTACTTGAAATAAGGTGTTGATAGTGTTGAAAAATATCAAATGGACTACTAGAAGAATGAACAAATGCCGTGGAAGAAGTACAGCCAGAATGCTCCTCAGAAACTAGATTTAGAGACTCTTTGTCTCCCTTACTTTGGACATGACTATGTTGGTTCCAGTTCCTGGGTAAGGACATCATGCTTCGTAAAGCAGAGGGTCAGCCACATAGAAGAATCCCCTCAGCTAGATGTATTAACACAGTGGCTGCAGCAACGGGTGTCCACATAGCAGAGATGGGGGAATGGTGCTAAACAAGGCAGGGTTTCATTCTTTCATGCATGGGGTTGTTGGAATCGGAACTACCTTGAAGGCACCTAACAATGCTACTAATAGTTGATTTCCAAGTCACAAGGAGACATATTATAAAGGAGACCGTTAGGATGATGGATTGAATATTTTGGAGAATGAGACAGGGGGATTTACATCATGAAAAGGAGAAAGATCTAATGGGGTTAAGATAACTGGAAATTGGTTCTTGGTCTTGGAAAATGGACAAGATCGGTAAAGATTAAGTAATTATTTCTTCCAAGAATCTGATGAGCAAAGAAAGGCAGATGGAAAGAAACTTGAAGGGATTTGGGCTGTGATCCCCATGAGCAGGAGTTTGAAACCAGCAGCAGCTCTGCAGAAGAAATATTGAGCTTCCTACCCCCATAAACAGTTGCAGTCTCAGGAACCCACAGGGGTTCGCTCTGAGTCAGCATTGACTCAATGGCCGTGAGAGTTGCTAACTAAGAGTCATGTTACAAGCTGCTCCATCTGTATGGTGCTCCCAACATTTTAGAAGGTGGTGAGTAGGGAGAATTGACATCAGCTTGCTATAAGGAGAAACTGAGGCACAGTAAATGCTTACCTTGTTAACAAATTCATCAAATTAGGGATGTTGCAACTCCGAGTTGCAACTAGTTAGAATTTAAAGTGGGACATTTCATAGGAAGAATGGCGATTCCCCTGTGAGCCTTCTCTTTATGTGTTTAAAAGGTAAGGAGAAACTTGTTGGCTTTGTTTTGTTTCGGTCTTTAATCTAGTAATGTCTCTAGTCTTATTTGTAAAGTGTCTTTAAATCAGCAGCCAGAGAGTCACAACTCTAAGATTCTGGACTGGGGTGGGTGGTCTAGGGCAATGTGGACTGGGTGTTGTGAGGCTCATAGGGACTTCCTAGGAGCTCCATTTGGTCTACATATCACCAGAAGGGCGACCAAGCTCATCAAAGACACTGCAAATATTCTTGGCAACACTCATCAGAAGCACACTGTGGAGAAACTAAACTGTCTAAACACACAATTCCTCATCCCTGGTTCGCTCTATCTTTGTTAAGAAAGGATGAGCTGGACCCTTGAAAACATCATGTCACGTTAAGTGAAGCAAGTCAAGTTGTCTGATCTCACCCATATGAAAAAGCAGTGATCTAGAAACCAAAGATGGTTAGTGGCTACCAGGGATGGGTGGTAGGGAGAGGTAAAGGTGTGTGTGTGTGTGTGTGTGTAGGGATTGTTGAATTTATGTTAATGGTTGTAGAATAATTTAGAGAAGGATAGCAAGAATGGTTATAGAAATTGAAGAATGCAATCACTGTCCCTGAATTTTACATGCAGAAATTGTTGAGATAGTATATGTTTAGTTATATACATTATTACCACAGTAAAAGTTCTGAGTAAAAAAGAGAGAGAAACGATGAGTCTGGAAAGGTTGTCAACCGAGGTCTTGAACCCAACATACTGGCCCAGAAATGATTGCTATTTAGTCTGTACCCAGAGCTCAGCAAGGGGGCAAACGGAGGCACGGGGAGTTTAGATAATTTCTCAGAAGTACTTAGTAAGTATGTGGCAAAGCAAAGAATTTTAGTCAGATCTCTCTGGTTTCATTATATTTTTACCATCTGTGTCAATGTTCTGTAATCAAAGACACAAATGCACTTTTCTTCTCCACTATCTTGCCCACAAAGCATCTGGCTCTTTTATTTCCCCTCCATCACTGGCTTGATGCTAGGCATGCTAAGTGAAGGGGGGGGAAGCGTGTGGCGTGTTCTGGAAGAAGAGACAGGAACGACAGAGCACGTTACATTTTACAAAGCACCGTGAAAAGTATTCACTCATTTGATCCTTCCATTAACCCTATGGAAAATGGTTCCTTCTCCCTTATACAGGGAGGAAATAAAACTCAGGCTACGTGACCTCACAACTAGACAGAGGAAGCCAAGGCTCAGAATCAAGCCTTCTGACTGGGAGGCGCTGCCTCTGACCTAGGGAAGCATCAAATAGACAGGGGCAAGCAGTCTCAGCTATTTCCATGCCATGTTGTCAAATGGCTCATTGACATAATAATGCTTTCAAGCGCGCAGCATCAAATACATAGTGTTACAAAGGAGACCAATGATTCAGAAATAGTTAGAAAAATCTTTGTAATCAAATGTGTGGCATAGTGTCTTACATGTGCTCCTTTATTAACTTAAGCAGATCTAGCAGCCAGTCTCATAACATCTGCAATGTCCAAGTAGCTATCAGTGTAAGTGATATTTTAAAATATGTGCTAGAGGAGTACTCTCCTATGAAGACAGCTTCAATTTCTGATGGGGACAAACACTGCCATTCCAGTCAAGGCTGACTCCTAGAGACCCTATAGGACGAAGTAGACCCGTCCCTGTGAGTTTCTGAGGCTGTCACTCATTAGGAGAGTAGAAACCCTGTCTTTCTCACGAGGAGCGGCTGGTGGTTTCCAACTGGTGACGTAGCAGTTAGCAGTCCAGTGCTAATCACTATGTCCCAGGGCTCCTGACAAAGACACGCATACTGCTAACATGTGTGGTTTGCTGCTCACATGTATAATTTAAGGAAATACTTCATTTCAGTTGGAAGTTAGTGAAAATAAAGATGTGATTTTCCCATCGTACAACACAGAACCCCCGGATTGTATCCGTGGGTTATCTATCCACTGAGGATTTCTCAGTTCAAGAGCTTCTCACCCTCAGAACCAGATCGTGCCCTCCAAGGCAGGCAAAAGGAGAATGCATCAAATCTTGTCTCTAACTTTCTTCCGACAAGACCAATAAAACAATATTCTGATTGCTGGCTTGTGCAGAGGAATTATTTGTAAACTCAGTTTCTAATGTATTCCCATTGCAGTGCCTGGGAGACATTGAGTTTTCTGTGTTCCTCATGGGAGTGATCATGAGCTTTCCAATCATCCATTGGTAGCCATGTGGCACCACCCCGAGCATGGAGCTGATGAATTTTTCCAAGTATATCCTTTGATTATTAGATGGTCATAGTTTCTTCTAAAAATATTTTATTTCTATCTTTAAGACTCACAACACCTCATTGTGATAGTTCACAGAATATGATGATGATTCCTAGGGTTTAAAATGAGACACAAAGTGATTGCGTTTTCCAAGGTTCTATAGTCTCACTGCAAAGGAATCAAAGCTCCCTGCATTCAAAATCTTGATCACTATTTAGAAATAGAATGTGGGGAGAAGGCAGACAAGCCCAGGACCTGAGAACAGGTAAATCAATCTAGCTGGGGGGCATTTAGCAGGAACTTGCTCAAAGTTCCTGCAGTAAACACTTGAATTTCTTTTTCCATTATTAAAAAGAGTGACCCTGAAGATTTGTCATCTCAGATTTCAGGGATCACATTGCAGATGGCCGTGTGCCCAGACTTAGCCGCAGCTCCTGGCCTGAGGGAGATGTTGGCTGTCTCCTAGCTCCATACAGATTTATAGTCATTTCTTGGTGTACCCAGGCAGAGTAACTGGCTGTCCCAAACCATTCTAGAAATCATATGGGGGAACAAATAAGGAAAATGACATGTATACTAACTCACCCTTGAGTATATCACCTTATTATTTTCCTCAAGTATCAAGTGATGGGTGAGAAAATCACTGAAACCCTGCTTTTCCTTTGGTCATTAGTCTTAGCCCATTAACTGAATGATAAACAAGGATTTAATTAAAAGCCACTGTCAGATTTTAAACTCCTGACACATACCAGGAATAAGCTGGGTAGTTGAAAGGATCCCAGCATAGAGTAGCAGGGGGAATTCTAAGAAATGTATTAAACTGGAAATGTTTTCACTCTAGTGGAAAAATCCCCAAATACGTGATTTTAACCCGTCAAAGAGCCTTAATTTGTTTTTCAACTAGTGAGGGATTTGGAGGTTCTTGAGTATTTGAAGCAATCTATCACTCCCCTCTCCTTCACTTTTCTCGGTGGGCATTTCGCAAAGAACATTTTGGAGTTCAAGTATAAACACATCACTTGTGTGATAAAAAAAAAACCCAAAATGCCTTTTCAAAGCCTGGGCTACCATGGTCATCAGTGTCATTACTGGAAGTTCCTTAGGATGATACTGATATTGGGGACTTCGGGGAATACAATAGATGATATACCTCTTCTCAAACTTTAATTACTACCAAAGCCATGGCAAACACTGAAAAGAGGAGTGAGAGAGAGGCATAGGGGACAGAAAGGAAATCCCAGTGGCCGGGGAGGAAGCGGTTGTCTTTGGTGCTTGCCACAAGAAGCAGAGGTGATGTTCATGGGCACTCTTACTCCTGGTTGAGAGGAACAGAAGTGGACACTGCAGGCACACTGCAAATCCCACTGCAGCTTTCTCCTTCCCAGGTGGGAGGTTTAAGTAAAGGGACAACAGCAAGCGGATCTGGAGTCGATTATGACACTCCATCCAATAGTTCTTCCATGTCAAAAGCGTGAGGGTCACCACCATACTCGCCTATAGCAGACATCGCTCCTAGATTGTGGCTGCGTATTGAACTCAGGCACAGCCTGAGAATTCCTTTTAAGAGAGTATTGCTCAGAAACTCCCTTCCGTAGTTCACTGTGGTCAGATACACGTGACCCATTGCTGCCCTCGGAGTCCTTGAGTGGTACGAACGATTAGTGATGTGACATCACGACTAGATTGTGGCTTTGTTACTCATTAAATCCAGACACTGCTCCCAAATCCCTTTCCTCAAGGGGCCCTGACCAAGCGGAATTAGCATAAGAGTTAGAATCCTACATATTGACCGTCTCAGCTTTTGCCTGTCCGTGTGTGTGTGTGTGTGTGTGTGTGTGTGTGTGTGCGCGTGCCCTTTTCCTACTTGGTGAATGGCAAAATGCCTACTAGGGCCCAGTAAAGATCATTAGCCGGTGAGTGTGATGGCTGCATTCATTATCTACCTACCATAGTGGTTCTAACTCAACTGTGCTAACTCCTATGCAGGAAAGCACATCCAAATGCAGGTAAACATCAGGGGAAATATTCTAGAGACAAAATGAACAGCATCCTGTGTTGTTGAAGTAAACAATCAGAGAAAGTCCTTATAAATAAGAAATTACTTGCCACACACCGTGAAGCCATGTGTGTCCATCGCCAGTTAAGCACTGCCTTAGGCATTGGCTGGTACGTTTCTGGAAATCAGCCAGTGAAAATCCTGTGGATCCTAACTGTTCAGTGCACAGCCGTATGGAGGTGGTGTTGGACCCACCAACGTCTCCTGCATTGCGCCTGGAATCAGCATGAGTTGGGAGCTGACTAAGCAGCTAACCACACAACTGTTTTCATGGTCCAGGATAAAATCCTCAGCCCTCATCTGTCCATGCTGATGATCCCGGCAGGAGTCAGCCTGACATCCAGACCACAGCTTAGCAATACTGGCCGGTACTTTTGGAACTGTAGGAAACCTTGAGGCCCGGCTTCAGAGTGAATCTGAAAGATCTAGAAGCAACCTCACCTTTCCATAACATCTCAGTAAGCTCCTCAATGGATCCTCGGACTGTAAGAGAAATCAGGACCATCGCCTACGTTCCCTGCCCTCCCTAGACCTTCCCACTCAACCCAGCCAGCTGGAAGCCCCACACCCGAATTCCCACATCCCCACATCCTGCTGCTAGCATCAGGCACACAGAAGTCTTAAATCAAAGAAAAGCTAAAGAGACAACAAAGAAAATTTGGAAATATTGCATCAAAGATAGATGGCTTGATTGCTCAGAGTTTAACCTCAGCATCGTGCACACAGGCAATTCCCACTCCTCATTTGCTGTTTAACCTGAGGAATCGGAAGTTGAATGTGGTTCATGCAAGAAAGATTCATAACATTGCCACTGCCCACTGAATCCTCATATTGGGGAGAGGGTCCGAGTGGGGATGTTTCATTACAGGTCTTTCCTGTACCCTTGTAAGGGGAGGCTTATGCAAAATAAATTTGATTTCCCCAGGTGTCTTGGTTTCCTTTTAATGGTTCTCAAAGGCCTGCTGAGTTCCTTCTGCAGGTGCACAGGGAAGCATCCTGAATAATTCAGCACGCTGCGTTATCCAGCTCATCACAGTCAGTCCTGGGATCACAACATCTCAGGGCAGTATTGGCCCAGCAAGGCCAGGTACACTCTCACCGTCACTTGATGGGGCCCTGGAGGAGCTCCCTTAGATGGTGAGTAGAGATATTAATTAGAAATCTGAGAATGGGATTTTCGCCTTCCCAGTATACTGGGTTGCAGCACTCACGGAGTACTTGGGAGAAAATTGTTTCAACAAATCACTGAGGAAAGAGGCCTGGCTTCACCAGGGCACTGGCAGGGTGAACTTCAGCCTGGCAAGGGAGAGGAATGAAATCCCCACCCTGAACCACTAACAAAATGGGCACGGAGGGCATCCATTGCAAACTCAACGAGACTTCCTATTCTGGGCTTAATTAAGATGCCCACCCCCCCTCACTATCATCATCCCAATTCTACCTTACAAATCTGGCTAGACCAGAGGATGTACACTGGTACAGATAGGAACTGGAAACACAGGGAATCCAGGGTGGATGTTCCCTTGAGGACCAGTGGTGAGAATGGTGATACCGGGAGGGTGGAGAGAGGGTGGAGTGGAAAGGGGGAACTAATTACCAGGATCTACATATAACCTCCTCCCTGGTGGAAGGACAATAGAAAAGTGGGTGAAGGGAGACGTCAGACAGGGCAAGATATGACAAAATAATAATTTATAAATTATCAAGGGTTCATGAGGGAGTGGGGATCAGGGAGGAAGGGGGAAAATGAGCTGATGCCAGGGGCTTAAGTGGAGAGCAAATGTTTTGAGAATGATGAGGGCAATGAATGTACAAATGTGCTTTACACAATTGACGTATGTATGGATTGTAATAAGAGTTGTATGAGCCCCTAATAAAATGATTTTTTTTAAATGTCACATTGGGAAGCACTGGTGCCCAAATCCCACTTCAGCAGTCCACAAAACACATATCACTCTCATATTACACACACATTTTCATATTACATACACGTTTTCATATTACTATCATAAGAACGTTTAGCACGGGCTTCGGATCAGAAGTGATGCATAGTAGGTATCAGTGCTTCCCCACTGCCAAGAGCTCCTCCTCAGCATAAGCTGGTTAGCTTCGGATCCCCCGACTCCCTTTATCTTTAGATCGCCGTGACTTTCCATTCCCCCCCCTTGTCTGCCACCTCATCAGTGCACTTCCTTCTCCCTAACTCCATAAAACATTCTTAGGTTTGGTCACTATGTGGACAAGGTCACTGCTTGCCAGATAGGACATCAGGCCAGATGTGTTTGTTTCACAGTTTCAAAGCCAAGGCCTGTGGTTTCCTGTGTCTAAAATGATGAAGTGCTCTTGTCATTGTGGGTAGAATCTAAAATGTGCTTTGGGCAGCAGGACCACATTATTCATTTGACAAATTTGGTATCCAAGCAAAAGGCACTTGACCCTGGGAGATTCCAGGAACCACAAGGTGATAGGCATGCCTAATGGATACCCCAGTCATAGAATCGTCTTACTCTGTCCTCCTGATTAGACTGAAACATTAGGAAGAAAATACAAACTGAATCATTTTTGCATACTAATAAATGCTTGTCCTTGGTCAAGTGCAGAGAGTAGAATTTAACATAATGCTGACCTCTGGATTTTTAACTACCAAATAGTTGAAGGCTAACAGGTCAAGGAGTAAACTTGAACCCTCTTTGCCAAGCGGGTAACAAGAGTGGGAAAGGAATAGCAGAATGTCATGTCATATTTGCAGAAGACTGTGAATTGACTTGGATCTGGATTCTGAGAAGGGACCATAAATCCCCTCTTTAAAAAGAAAATATTTCTAGAAGAATAGTAGACCATGTTTTTGACTGAAACTATTGTGGTGGAGAAACAAGAGGGAGATATGGGCATATCTTGAAGATCTAATGGGTTTAGAATCAGACCACCACAGTAAAATGAGACACCTGAGTAACATGTCTTCCCAGTGCATGTAAAAGTTATGTTTACATTAAGCTGTAGGCTACTGTGTGCAAGAGCATTATGAACAAGTTTGAACTATTGTGAGAAAGGCCAATGTGTGGCCTGGGGACACGGAGTGAGTACAGCTGTAGAGGAAAATGGCTCCTGTCGACCCGCTCAGCGCAGGGTTGCCTCAGGTCTTCAGTTTACGAAAAACACAGACTCTGAGCAGCAGAATAAAGTGAAGCACGGGCATGCGGTATGCCCACGTCAAGAAAAAAGGAAGATGTGGGGCTGCCGGGCAAAAGAGATGACTGAGGGCCTCCAAAGAAGATTCCATTGAGGTTGGGGGTCAAAGGAGAGAGAAGAAGCGTGAGAGAAAGGAGAGGCGGGTCTGGCGAGGTAAAGAAGGAGCCCTCCCATTCTCCTGCCCCCATGCCTTCCCTGCCTTCAAAGCCACTTCGGTTCTCAGCTGCTCCATGCTGATTCACATTTCCAAGTTCTCTCTCTGCCCCTTGTGATAGTCAGGCTTTGTGACAACTGGACTGGGCCAAGATTCTTCTAGGATACGATCTGACATAGTGTGGCCAACTCCATGATTGAATCTTTTGCAAAGCTGTCACCCAGTTGTGGGGAGAATGGACTTCCTTGATCTGGTAACAGCCTTGATATGGTTGAGGGAGGGGTTTGATTCAGGGTGTTGTCTACTCTTCTTATAAACTGACAGTGTATGGAAGGTTGCTAACTTCAACTGCTGGATTTGGATCCTATGTCTGGCTCATCAACCTTCTGTTGTGTAGCCTGCCCATCCCAGGAGCCATTGGTGAACTGACCTTGACTTCATTCAGCCAATTTCAGGTTCATTCAGCTTGGCATCCACTGGCCT
>NW_022103915.1:40040997-40042938 GCF_000313985.2 Echinops telfairi
AAACAATTATATTGATGGAAATGAGGGGGAGGTTGAAGTGGAGACCCAAAGTTAATCTGTAAACAATTGGACATCCCCCCACAGAAGGGTTATAAGGAAGAGACAATTCAACTGGGGGGCAGTATAGCACCAACGAAACACATATCCTTTCTCCAGTTCCTGAATGCTTTCTCCACCCCCACCCCCACCCAACCACCATGACCCAGTTCTACCTTACAAATCTGGATAGACCGGAGTACACATTGGTACAGATAAGAACTCTTGACACATGGAATTCAGGACAGATAAATGCCTCAGGTACACTAGTGAGAGTAGCAATATCATGAAGGTAGGAGAATGGTGGGGAGAAAGGGGAGAGGGGTAACCCATCACAAGGTTGGATATATAGCTCATCCCCCAGGGGGACCAATAACAGAAATGAGGGTAAAGGGAGACAACGGACAGTGTAAGATATGAAATAACAACAATAATGTATAATTGATCAAGGATTCAAGAGGGTGGGAGGGTGGGAGAGGGAGGGGGGAAAAGGAGCTGATACCAAAGGCTCAAATAGAAAGAAAATATTTTGGAAATGTTGATGGCAACATATGTACAAGTGTGCTTAATACAACTGAATTATAGATTGTCATAAGATTTGTAAGAGCCCCCCAATAAGATAATTAAACACATGCATATATATATATATATATACATACATGTGTGTGTATATATATGTGTGTGTGTATATACATATATATATAAATAACATGAAGAAGAAGAAGAAAGAAACCCCTGTGGCCTACATGGATTAAGCCTCTGGTGAATCCCCTCTGACCAGAGTCAGGGATATGAATAGCTTTGTTACCAGCAAAGTATTGTAAACTTGATTATGGCAGATGTGATTAGGTTAAAATGCAATACCTGATCATTTTATCTTCATTTTGACCTATTTAATATTTATTCTAGTTTTTAATATTTCCTGCTTTTTTAATGATTGAGGTTTTTCCTATAGTTTAACGTTGTTTTTGCTCTTTTCTTTATATATATGAATATGTGCATATTTATATCTATGTATAGACACACATGCATGCGCGCATGTGTGTGTGTGTGTGTGTGTGTGTGTGTACACATCGCTGGTGCTGTTTTGGTATGTTTTCCAGTATATATATCTAGGATAGGTCAATCTACAGAGAGAGTAAGTGGTGTAATGGCTTGTTGGAGATACAGGAGGGGAGCCGAGCAGGAAATGAATACAAGAAGGAGGAAAACATTCTAGGACTGATTGTGGTGATGATTATACAACGCTTTTTAATATGACTGAACTATGGAAATGTTGACGTATTAATCATATCTCCATAAAACTATTGATATTAAAAAAAAGAAACCCCTTTAGCAGTCAAACTTTGTTTGCCTTTCTTCCCCTACCTGCCTTTCCCCAGAGCCCTGAGCAGGCGTGAGTCCATTTTCTGTCATTCTAATTTGCTTATTGTAGGCATTTTACACAAGTAGATTCATACACTGTGCCATCCATTGTGACTGAACTGACTTAGCATAATGTACTCAAGGTTCATTCCCCTAAGAGCATGTATCAGTACAGCATTCCTTTTGGTGGCCAAATATCATATGTGCATACCACATCCTAAGGCTGCCATAAAATGTGTGGCTTAAGCCAGCAAAACATTATTGTTCCACAGTCCTGAAGGCTAAAAGTCCAAATCCAGGGTCTTATCAGGGTCATGCTCTCTCAAGATGCTTTATAGGAATATCCTGTCTTATCTCAGTTACTGGGAGCCCAGGTGCTCCTTGTTTTGAGCAGTATAACTCCAATCTCTGGTTCCATTTTCACATGGCTGTCTTACTCTGTGTCTCTTATCCCCTCATTGTTTGATATTGTTAAAAGTATCTATATTTTCTTTTGTTGCTTGTGCTTTTGGTGTTATATTGAAGAAAACATTGCCTAAC
>NW_022103915.1:40043559-40049318 GCF_000313985.2 Echinops telfairi
TATCATTGGAAATAAAATTGTCTTCTTAAATTCGTTTTTGGATTATTCATTGCTAGTTGTATGAACTACAGTTGTATGATTTTTTGTCCAACAACATTGCTGGATTTACTAGTGCCAGTAGTTTCTGTTGCAACTTCTTTAGAATTTTCTATATTCAAGATTATATCATCTTCAAATACAAATAGTGTTGCTTCTTCCTTCCCACTTTGCTTCAGGAAGGGCTGACTTTAAAGGATCCAAACACTGCTTCCCTGTGAACACTTGGCCACCACTCGTTAGTCAGCTTGTTTGTTTAACAGAAACAGTTGACATTGTCAGGAAGCTGCCAGACATTCAAGATGAATTCAGACTGTTGACATTAGATGGATCTTGGCTGAAAGTAGAGAGTACCAGAAATATGTTTATTTGTGTTTTACTAAGTATGCAAAATCATTTGACTGTGTGGATCATAACAAACTATGAGTAACATCAAGAAAAATGAAAATTCCAGAAGACTTCATTTTGCACATGGGAAACTTGTACATGGACAAAGAGGCAGTCACTGAAACAGAGCAAGATGATACTGCGTGGCTTAAAATTAGGAAAGGTGTGTGTCAGAGTAGTCTTTAACCATACATATTCAATCTGTATTCTGAGCAAAGAATGCGAAGCCGGACTACATGAAGAAGAATGAAACATTAGGACTGGAGGAAGGTTATTAACAATGTGCAATATGCAAATGGGAAGGTCTGGCTTTCTAAAAGTGAGGAGGACTTAACATACTTACCTACGAAAATCAGAGACCGTAGCCCTCAGTATGATTGAAATTCAGTGTAAAGCCCAAATCCTCATAAATGGACCAAGAAATAACCTATGGCAAAAGGAGAAAAGCTTGATTTTGTCAAGGATTCGGTTTTACTCTGATTCACAATCAATATTCAAGGATGCAGAAACCAAGAACTCAAATGACGTATTGCAAGGGACAAATCAACTGCACAGACGTTGTTAAAGTGTTGAAGAACATGGATTTCGCTTTGAGACTAACATGCTTCTGACCCAAGCCATAGCATTTTCAATTGCTTCATATGCTTGTGAAACTTGGACAAGAAATAAGAAAGACCACAGAAGAATTGGCGAACTTGAACTATGGGTTGGCAAAGAATATATTGAAAGTACAGTGGAATGCCCAAAGAACAAACAAATCTGTTTTGGAAGAAATACAACTAGAATGTTCCTTAGAAACAAGGATGGAAATACTTTATCTCACGTACTTTGGGCATGTTCTCAGGAGATACAAGTCCCTAGAAAATGACATCATGTTTGGTAAGGTAGAGGGACCATGTCAAAGAAGAAGACTCTCTACGAGATGCACTGACACAGTGCCTGCAACAGCAGGCTCAAACGTAGCAACAGGAGAGAGGACAATGCGAGACTGGGCAGTAATTGATTCTGTCGTCCACAGACTCGTAATGATGCTGAACTAATTCAATGACACTTAACAACAACAACATGAATGGATGAACACGCGACCGACACAAGCCAGTTATCTCTGTGGTAAATTTCCTGATTCCTGCTTAAAATCAAAAGGATCATGACACGCCGCTTTCCAGCTCTGTATCTTAACCTTGAAAATCAAGAACAAACGAAGGTTTGCCCTTCTTCCACGGGAAGTTTCTGTCTTCCTTGAGGTCATCTTAGGAGCCTTGTGCTACTCTGTGAAAGTTATACACCCCCCCATTCCAACTCCCCACGTAGTACTGTCCCCAGAGCAGTCTGAAATTGATCAAACATGCAATAAAGAGGCACTGGTAATTACTGGTGATTGGAATGAAAAAAAAAACCAGGAACAGAAATGAAGGATCTGTAGTTTAAAAACACAGCCTTGGTGATAGCAATAATGCTGGAGTTCACATGATAGAATTTTGCAAGACCAGTGGCTTGTTCATTGCAAATACCCTTTTTAAACAACATAATATGTATAGACCTCACCAGATGAAATACACAGTAATAAAATCAACTATATGTGTGAAAAGAGATGGAGATGGAGAAACTCAATATCATCTGTCAGAACAAGGCCAGGGGCAGACTGCCAAACAGACAGATCATCAATTGCCCCTGCGCAATTTCAAGTTGAAGCTGTAGAAAATTCTAACAAGTGCACAGGAACCAAAGTGTGACCCTGACAACAGACAGCTCCAGAGTTATGAATTTCAAACCTATAGACAACTCTACTTCCCCTTTAGTGTAATGTAATTGATCCTCACCTTGAAATCATTAAACCAACCCCTACTCACAATAAATTCATCACAATCACTTTTACTTGGTATGTATGCAGCTTTTAAATCATTGAAAAATTTTTGCATTAAATTTAGAACTTGGTCTGACTTACCTACCCCTACCAATTCTTAAAGACAAAGGGATAGATCTCATACATAACCCAGGGATTACCTATACATTCCACCAGAATGTAAAGACCTTCTCGAGAAGAAATTTGGCACATTAAACACTAATGACCAAAGTCGAGACAAATTGTGAAATGACATAAAATATATCTATAAAGAAGCAAACTTTGAGCCCTCATGATTGCACAGGCTGGTGTGCTTCTTCCATGTGGGTTTGTTGCTTCTGAGCTAGATGGCCGCTTGTTTACCTTCAAGCTTTTAAGACCCCAGACCCTATATCTTTGAAGGGATCAGGTATCAGGCATCATCAGAACCAAAAATCTTACCATAGTGAATGAGGCGGGGAGTGGGGGGTAGAGACCCAAAGCCCATTTGTAGGCCATTGGAGATCCCCTTACAGAAGGGTCTTGGGGAGGAGATGAGCCAGTCAGGGTGCAATATAACAACAATGAAAAATACAACTTTCCTCTAGTTCCTAAATGTTTCCTTCCCCCTGCCCCCACCCACCACCACACACACACTATCATGATCCCAATTCTACCTTACAAGTATGGCTAGATCAGAGGATGTACACTGGTACAGATAGGAACCGGAAACACAGGGAATCCAGGGTGGATGATCCTTTCAGGACTAGTGGTATGAGTGGTGATACTGGGAGGGTAGAGAGAGGATGGGTTGGAAAGGGGGAACCGATTACAAGGATCTACATGTGACCTCCTCCCTGGGGGATGGACAACAGAAAAGTGGGTGAAGGGAGACATCAGACAGGGCAAGATATGACAAAATAGTAAGTTATAAATTATCAAGGGTTCGTGAGGGAGAGGGATCGGGGAGGGAGGGGGGAAATTGGGGCGTTGTTGGGGGGGGCTTAAGTGGAGAGCAAATGTTTTGAGAATGATGAGGGCAATGAATGTACAAATGTGCTTTACACAATTGATGTATGTATGGATTGTGATGAGTTGTATGAGCCCTAATAAAATGATTAAAAGAAGAAGAAGAACTACCAAAACAAAGCAAATGTGCTGTATTCAAGTCTTTTCTGACTCATAGTGACCCTATAGGACAGGGTTTCCAAGATGGTAACTCTTCACAGGAGTAGAAAGCCTCATCTTTCTCCCTTGGAGCTGCTAGTGGTTTTGAACTGCAGACCTTGCAGTTAGAAGCCAAACTTGTAACCACTACACCACCAACGCTCCTGAAAAATCAAAAAAGGTTCAATTAAAAGAGGCAAAAAAGGACTGGACCAAATGAATGTCAGAAGAGTCTCTGAAACTTGTTCTCAAACAAAGAATAGCTAATGCAAAGGAGAAATTATGAAATGGAAGAACTGAACAGATTTCCAAGGGTAGCTCTCAAAGACAAAGTAAATTATGAAATATATAAAGACTTGGAATTAGAAAACCAAAAGAGAAGAACAAGATATAATATGAAAGACACCTATGTTCATGGATTGGAGGATAATATTATGATGGTAATATTCCCCAAAGCAATCTACAGATTCAACACAGTCTCTATCAGAATTTCATCTGGGTCTTCTGTAGAAATAAATAGGAGGATTTCAAAATTCATGTGGACATTGAGGAACCACAATAACCAAAACAGTCTTAAAACAGAAGAACAAAACTGGAGGACTACACTTTATCACAAAGTCATAATAATCGAGGCAGTGTGGCAATAGCATAAGAATAGACATCTAGATCCATGGAATAGAACTGAGAGTATAGAAACAAGCCTTCACATTTATAGTCAATAGATTTTTCTTTACAAGAATGTCAAATAAACTGAATGTGAACAGAATTTTAAAAAATAATTGTACGGGGCCAATTGAAAAAATACATACAAAGGAATGAATTTGGACCTCTATACACACCATGCAAAACTATTAACTATCCTGCTCCCTCCAGTTACAGTCTCAGAGGCCCACAGGCACAAGGGTCACTGTGAGTTGACATCAACTCGATAGCAGTGAAAAAAACCTGAACATACAAAGGTGAGTCAAAAAGTGTTGCTCTTGGACTTCAGTTCATTCGGGCATGGGTTTATTCCAAACAAAACATATTTGAACATATCTGTGCAGTGTACAGCTGCATACAAGGTCTCTCACTAACGCATTCGTCTTATTCTTGTTAGGGTGCCTTTAAAAAAAAGTCCACTCAAAACCGTGGTGTCTGAGGGGTTCTACTTCCTCCGTTCAATTCAAGGCAGAGAGGTCAACTCAAAAGGTTATGGTGGCTCTTTGGCGAGAATCCACAAGGGTACACTTGATTAATTTTATCAAAGAACAAAAGATGATCACGGGGGCTTATTAGGGAAAAAAAAATTTTTTTTTAAGAAAACTGAGAACTACATTGATGAGAAAACGCCCAGGAAAGTTGTACTGAGAATTTTATTTTCCATGACGATAATACATCTGCTTACTCTTCAAGGGTAGTAAGGGCGGTCATACAAGAATTTCCTTATATCCTGAACCCTACCATCCTGATGTGCCACTTTAGACTTCTTTTTGTTTCTCAAACTTAAAGAAAATTGAAAAGGAACACGATTTCATTCCCTCAAGGGTGCTGAAACATAGTGCAAATCAAAGCATACAGAATTCTTTGGGGAAGGGTTAGATAGTTAGAAACACTGCCTTCAAGGTGTATAGAGCCATATGGAAGATATGTTGAGAAACAGTAGCTTCACATTTTTATGTTTTTACTTAATAAGGATTCCTATGAATTAAGCATTCAAGGAAAGTTTATTAACAACTGTTATGTGCAGATGACACAACCTTGCCCACTGAAAGTCGAGAGGGCTGATGAAAATCTCAGATTTCAGCCTTCAGTATGGATTGCAATTCAATATACATAAAAAAAATCCTCATAAATTGACTAAGAGACAACATCATGATAAATGGAAAAAAGATTGAAGTTGTCAAAGATTTCATTTTCCTTGATTCCACACTCAACACTCAAGAAAGCATCAGTCAAACAAAACCAAATGATGTTAGGCAAATCAGCTGCACAAGACCTCTTCAAAGTGTTGGAGAACAATATCACTTGGAGGACTAAATTACACCTGGCCCACGTCATAGTATTTTCATTATGAATATAAAAGTTGGAAAATGAATAAGGAAGACCTGAGAAGAATTAATGCATTTACACTGTGGTATTAGTGAAGAATATTGAAATACTGTGAAATGCCAGAAAAACAAACAGATCTGTCTTGGAAGAAACACAGTACAACGCTCCTTAGAAGCAAGACTGGCAAGACTTTGTCTCATGCATCTGGGGCCTGTTATCAGAAGAGCGCGGTCTCTGGACAGGGATCTCAGGCTTGGTAAGCAGGTCAGTGAAAAAGAGAGCCCTCGCATGGAGATGGAGGGACACCGTCACTACA
>NW_022103915.1:40049622-40055441 GCF_000313985.2 Echinops telfairi
TTTTTGGTAGTTGGTTGCGTATTTCTATCAGCACCACCTGGTTTTGTAGATAAGGTATGGCTGGCACACCGCCATGCTCATCTATTTCTATTTTGTCTGTGACTGTTTGCACTTTAACAGCAGAATTGGCTCATTGGGATAGGAGCAGTATGTTCCATAAAGGCAAAACATTTACTATCTAACCTTTATAGAAAAAGTGTAATGAACACTGGTTTACAGGGAAAGAAAGGATTTCAAATGCCTGCTGGGGAAAAGCATCAATAAAAGCAGTCGAGGGATATATAATGGACATTTCTAGAGTAGGTACAGGTTACGGAGACCGGGTTCGTCTGATGTGAAAGACAGAGAGGACTACATTACAGAAATCTCAGAACACCGCAGCCTTTAAACTAACGATTTTAGTTAGGAATAAGGTAAGGAGAAGCTTAAAGAAAAGAGCCGCTTCGGAAGAACAGAAGGATATGGTGAGGAAGGGAGCTAGGTGGAGCCGATAAACGCTTGAAGCGGAAAAGAGCAGGCGGACTTCCCAAGCAGCCTGCTGAGGGGGTGTGGGAACAAACCCTAAGTGAGGAGCTCTGGTTTGGAATCTTAGCTCAACCTCTACCTTAAATCCGTCCCTTCACCTCCCTCGTCTCAAGTTCCACGCGCAGTGAAGGGCGAGAGTTGAAGTCCATAACTGTGGAGTTCTCGTCCACTCTGAACACCGGGAAACTAGTTCGTTGCTGTCAAGGCAATTCTAGCTCAGTGACCCCATGTGTGGCCAAGCAGAGCTGGGCTCCATGGGGATTTCTTTCTGTTTTCTTTCTACTTGAGCCCTTGGTATCAGCTCCTCTGTCTTACCTCCCTCCCCCACCCCACCCCCACCCCTCGTGAACCCTTGATAAGTTACTAATTATTATTATTTTCATATCTTATACCATCTACTGTCTCCCTTCACCCATGTTTCTGTTGTTCATTTCCCTGGGTGGGGGTGGGAGTGGGTGTTATACATTGATCATTGCTATTGGTTCCCCCTTTCTTCCCCCCCCACCCCACCCCCTTTCTTCTACCCTCATGGTATCGCTACTCCCATTACTGTTCCCGAGGGGTTTATCTGTCCTGGATTCTGTGTGATGAGAGCTCTTATCTGTACCAGCGTACATGTTCCAGTCTCGCTGAATTTGTAAGGTACAACTGGGGTTATGATAGTGGAGGGTAGGAAGCATTAAAGAACTAGAGCAGTGGTTCTCAACCTTCCTAATGCTGCGACCCTTTAGTACAGTTCCTCCTGTTGTGGTGACCCCCCAACCACACCCCCCCCAACCATAAAATTATTTTCCTTGCTACTTCATCACTGTAATTTTGCTACTGTTATGAATCGGGCGACCCCTGTGTCCATAGGGTTTTCAATGGCTGGGTTTTTTAGACGTCGATCACCAGACCTTTCTTCCAAGGAACCTCCGAATCCACTTGCTCCTCCAATCTTTCAGTTAGCAGCACCCTACTTTCCATAATTCTGTGCTTCAACTACAGTAAGGAAAATCAGTAAGTGTGTGTGTGAGAGAGTGTGTGTGTGTGTGCTACCTTTTCCTTTCTTCCTGCTCCAAAATGCAGGCCTGACCTGCTTTCTTACATTTCTTCATTTTAATGCTAGTATGCGCGCCCCCCACCCCCCCCACCAAAGATCCCTTCCAGCCACTGAATAGATTGACGCTTCTAAAGGCTGTGCCTATGTCGACACAGCGATTCTCAGAATCACCTGGGAGAACTGCTCAAGCACAGCTTACTGGAGCCCACCCACGAATCTCAGCAGGTCTGGGGTTGGGCTAAGGATGCTGCTGGTCTTGGGCCTACACTGAGAGCCTGAAACAAGCACGAGGCTTGCTTAACCATTCCTCCGTCAAAACAAAAGAGAGAATCTGGTTCCCTCACTCCCTCTCAGCCTGCTGCTCTCTAGTCACGTCCTGACTCACCAGCACACCCTCAGAGGCATCTGGGACTCCTGCCACGTGTCTTGCTGTCCTCTCAGGCCAGTAAGCTACAGAGGCCTGAGAGCAGTCGTGCCTCTGGAGACTTGTGTTCTACAGAACTCTGTGAGTCCTTACCCTTTGTTTACTGTTTGGGAAACAAGGGTAATTCAGCACCTCAGGGTTCTGTGAGCATTGATCATCGGAAGTTTGCCGAGTGTTCTAGAGGGCATCCGATGAAAGATGGCAGCAAGCATGGCGGCGGGCTGAAATGGGAAAGAGCCTTGATTGAAGAGTGTGCACCGGGTGAGGAAATGGACTCATAAAATCCCTTCTGACAAATATGTAAGGTACAAAATTGAGATTTACAGCTATTGGGGGATAGAAATTGCATACTTCTGCTTGGAGGCATTAACAACATGTATTTCAAAACTGCCCTTAACATTTTTTCCCCTCCACGTTTTCCAACAATGGGTGGAAAAGAATTCCGAGTCTCCTCATTTGGAACTCGCTGCTTTTCCAAGCTGCTCACTGGGCTTGTGCCCCTGGGCTCCGACATTTGTGCTTATGTGGCGCTCACTACGGCCAACAGGATATCCCAGCTCTTAATTCTTCACCTGGCTTGACTCTGGCCTGCCACCTGAGATGGAAGCTTTGCTGTTTCTCGCTTTTATTCCAGTCCAAGACATGACTAAGACAAATGAGCCTCTGGCTGGATTTCTAGCGTCGGCGCTGGCTTCTGGGTTGGGAAATCATCCTAGTATTGGAAATATGAGGTCATTGCTGTTGGTGAGTCTCATATGAGGGAAGGTTTCATTTCCCCCTCCTGTCTTGTTCACAACCCTGCTGTGCTCCAATCCAGCCTTAATCCAAAAGAAAGGGCTACAAAGAGCCCCCTGAGACGCTGGGAACGTCTCAGTTTCAGCAAGGATGATTGCATAGTGACTGCATAATAAATTACCTTATTTGGAGTCCGTGTACATGACCTTACCTCAGCGGTTCTCAACCTTCCTCATGCTGCAACCCTTTCAGACAGTTCCTTGTGTGGTGGTGACCCCCCAACCATAACATTATTTTCATTGCTACTTCATCACTGTCATTTTGCTACTGTTCTGAATTGGGCAACCCCTGTGAAAGGGTTGTTTGACCAAAGGGTTGTCGCGACCCACAGTTTGAGAACCACTGCTTTATCTCATCTATTTTGTAAATGCTAAGAGGTACAAGCATGTGCTAAGGTTATCCCCATTTTATAGGAGAGAAAAACAAGGTGTAGAGTGGGTAAGCCACATCTTCTGAGACCCACAGCTGTACAGAGCAGAGCCAGGAACATAGGCAGTCTGACTGCAGAGTCTATAATAGCTACAGAGCCAATTATACCATACGAGTGGGGAACATAATGATGATGAGGTACATACATGGGTAAATAGATAGATATAATAATAGACCGTCTGACTTTAAACTCTATTGTTAAAGGTTTTGTGTGCCAAAATGGCAGCAAATGGTCAGCATCCATTGAGAAACTCACACAGGCCCTGATTCTGCATTTGCTAGGCCCACCTGCACTTCCTCTTCAGGCCACCACCATTCACCAGCTACTGAATTGTTGCTGCGTGAGGACAGCAGTTACATCTGGCACTACTGTGTCCCTGTGGCCTAGTTCTGTGTGGGGCAGACTGTCAGAAGGTATTGGTGGGTGGCTGACAGAGAGGTTAGAACACCCTAGGAAACAGAGAATCTCTGACTTCCCACCACTTGTCTGATCGTGCTCTGCAGACCTACTACATAGCCTCCTAGACCAGCCAGGCTGTGAAATCAGAATACACACCCATTATCTACGTAGAGCCGTGCTTCTCCACCTCCCTCATGCCGCGACCCTTTGATACAGCGCCTCCTGTGGTGGTGACCCCCTACCCCCCACCCCCACCCCCACACCCCCTGACCATGACATGATTGTCGTCGCTACTTCCTAACTGTCATTTTGCTACTGTGAAAGGGTCGTTCGACCTCCAAAGGGGTCGCAACCCATAGGTTGAGAACCGCTGATAGAGCGTTTACTTCGTTTAAATTGTTAGCTTGGCATACACTTTCTATTTCTGAATTTGAAAGAACAATTAGTGAACTCTACAGTACTACCGAAGTAACAGGAAGAAACGGCACCCCAAGTGTTTCCCTGGCTTGAATGACCTTGATAGAAACAAGAAAGCAACAAGAAGCGAGTCAGAAGGAAGAAGTCCTTGCTCCTTAGTCCAGCCATGCTATCTTCTTCTACTGTTCCCCAGGGGAAAGCCAGCCAGGGAATTGTTTGGCAAAAGGAGAATTTGCTTTGCAGGGTCCCAGCTCCAGGATCACAAAACAGAAGGGTGGTGTTAGTGAAAGAGAAAGAGAGGCTGACTTAATAGTGTCATAAATTGTTACGGTGGTGGTTAGGGAATGAGCACTTTTACTTTTGTTAAAACAAGGAGTTAATTGGGGCATTTCTCTTAGCCTATAATTGTTAATTTATGGCTTTTCCTTTCTCCGTTGGTGTCCCTTCCCAGCGGTGAAGCAGAAACAAGCATTCTGTAGTCTTTGCCAGGCAAGCCCTACCGAGACCGGCTCTTTCCATCCAAACTTGATGCAAACAATTTTAGGAGCTGCCAAAGGGAACCATGGAGCCTTGAGTTATGAATGAGCTCTTTTGAAGCAATGGCTAACTGAGAGCAATGTCTATGTTTCCTTACATCATAACTCTTGAGTGAAACACAGCACTGGGTACTTAACTCCTAAAGAAACTAAAAACGCAACCACAACAACATACTATTTGACTAGACTGTTGATGGCTATCCAAATAGGAGCAGTATATAAATAAAGCAACCGCTAGACACCTCTTACACCTGCATCCAGGATGGGGAAGGCTTTCCTGATTGGCTTCTGAAACTTCAATCCCCAAGGGCAGGGTTTTGTGTGTGTAGCGGCTTTACCTGGTTCTCTAAAAGGTCTCAGGGTTTTGCTGTTTGCTTTCCCTATTTCATCCCCGCCTCTCTCCTCATCAAAGGACACTGGAAAAACAGTGAGGAGTCCTTTATGTCAGGGCTTGTGTTTGTTTAAAACATAAATGTCACAAGCCCTGAAAAACACAGCCCTCCTCGGACTCGCTTGTTGCTGTTCTATCCACGCTTTTTTGACTTCTGCCTTGCAGCTTTAGGGGAGAGGCACACAATGGTGGCTTCCACACTCCTCCCAGCCTCCGATGGAGTGCCCAGTTTATGCTTTCTATGCGTGTTCCTTCCACAAACTATTCTATGTTAGACAACAAATCCCACCAGCTGTAGAATATGCATGGGGCTAACACTGTACAAAGGCAAAAGCCCAGGAAGAACGTCTACCTCAGAGGGCTTTGAAGCACAGAATCGGGAGCCCTGACCCATCGAGCCTGAGTTCCTCAAGAATGGTAATGTGGGTGCAAGAGGCTACGTATACGAGACAGTCTCTAAAATGATCAACATTGCCTACAGGAACTTTCCTTCTTTAACATGCAACCACAATTTAAGCCATTTTATATGGGTGTTGTCACGTGGAAGCATGCAATATACACGTCATGATTGGGCACTGTCTGGCTTCCATGCTGGATCTGAATAATGATGGAATAGGGAAGGAAATATTCCCCAAAGGGCTGTTGGGTGGTACAAAATATCTTGTACATTGCACCTACTGAATAAAAAACCAGATATCCTTGAATTATTCTAACTTACGGTGACCTCTGGTGTGTCAGAGCAGAACTGTGTTCTATAATCGATGACTGATTTTTTGGAAGTAGATCACCAGGCTGTGTTTGATTTATTTTTCCTTTTCAAATCATTTTATTGGGGGGCTCATATAGCTCTTATCACCATC
>NW_022103915.1:40056532-40060453 GCF_000313985.2 Echinops telfairi
TTCCTTTTACGTTCTTCTTGTCCCACTAACATGTTGAGCCTTCATTCGGGTTTCAGTAATTCCTCTCAGTTGCACTGCCCTTGATCAAGCCCTACCAGGCATCCTATGCCTTCCTCACCATCGATTTTAGATCACTTGTTCTTACCTTGTCCCTAGGTTTGTTAACACCCACTCCTTTCCCTCGCCTCCCCCTTTGGGGCATTTCTAAGTAGGCTTGAACCTCCAAACTTTCTGTTAGCAGCAGAGCACATGAACTGTTTGTACCACCCAGGGACTCCACCTATCAAATAAGCAAGCTTTTTTTTCTTCTCAGTGGTAAAACTCAACACTGGCACGAGAGCGGATAAGAAAGATACCATCTTGAACTGTTAATTGAAGTACATTACAATAGTCCTGAAAAATCATTTGGAACCATATGTCAAGACACTTCAAAGGGTCAACATTCCTTGTTTTAGCAATTCCATTTTCATGTGTCTAATCCAGGAAGAAATTGGAAATGTTATTAAAGAGGCATATAAAAGAATGATGAGAACGTGTTACTTATAATAGTGGATACTATTATTGCTGCTTGCTATCAAATCAACACGACTCATAATGACCCTATATTGTAGAGCCCAACGCCCCATCAGTTCTCCTAACCTGTTGTTTTTATGGGAGCAGATCTCCAAGTCTATTTTCCAGTAGATAAGCTGGTAGGTTTTAACCACCAGGCCAACCTCTCAGTCAGCAACAGAACTCTTAGCCATTGTGCTCCAGGGCACCACAGTGCAAACCAGTAATGGAAATCTAGAATACGTTCAATGAGCCATGGCCCACTCACATGAAGGAATATTATTAGGTGCTTAAAAATCATTTTGTTTAGGAAAATGTAATAACATGGAAAGGTGTTAGTTAGTAAGATAATAATACGTTTAAAGCGGCAGACCCTACAACTGTATATGTAGTTTAAATGTGGTATTTTAAAATGAAATTAGATATATACCAAATGTTTGGTGGTTTGCAGGTCAGTTTTACATTATTACTCTCTTTTTAGACCTCAGTAAAATTTCCAGCTAAAAAAAAATGTTAAAGTCATAGAATATATCAAACAACAAGTGAATCCTTTTCTCCATATTTATAGTTATGGTTCAATTAGAAATTATATCACTCATGTCCAAAAGTTCTATGTCACCCAAACAGAACCTCAGTATTTCTTCAGTCCTAGCTCCCATTTCCTCTTCCTCCAGCCCTTAGTAACCAAATTATTTTAGAATGAGAAAATGTTTCTTTTAGAGGCCTATCTAAATTAATTGATAATAGAAAATCATATCTACTGTGTTCTTTAAAAGTAGAATCTTAACTAGGTTAGAAAAAAAACAATTTTCACACTGTGCTTTCCGTTTCTTTTTTCACACAGAAGCCTGCTGCTGTACGCATGGTGCGGAAGCCAGGTTTGACCTTCTCTGACTTTACCAGAGAGAAGGAGAATCAGACTCAACATCAAAGTTTCACAAATTCTTACCCCACCAGCCTTCTCACAGCACTCTACTTCTCTGCTGAGCTAGATAATTTGCTGCAATGGTCACATTGAACTCATGACAATACTCACAATTTGTGGCTTTATTGGGGAAGTTGATGGGTTCCAATTCAGGATCAGAAAAGCTCGGGATTCACTGATGAGGCACATCTCTGGAGTCTAGTCTCTCAGGCACACCGCTCATTTAGTTCCACCAGTAAATGCCAATGGGCACTCCCTAAGCATCAGTTCAAAGGTGCGTGGCTCGCTCTAACTCCCTGTGTCAACAAACCCTGTTCCCCCAATTAAGTGCTTGTAGGCAGCCCACCCCACAAATGAGCCTTCTTCCTGAAAATCCAATAAAAACTAACCACCATCAGGTAGATTCCAACTCCGAGTGATCTTATAGGACAAGGTAACTGCTCCTATGGGTTTCCGAAACTGTTAACTCTTTACAGGAGTAGAAAGCCTCATCTTTCTCCCACGGAGTGGCTGGTGGTTTCAAACTGCAGGTCCTACAGATCGCAACCCAACACACAACCACTGCCACCAGCTATATGGAAACCACAGAAAGTGGCCACGGCAAACCAGGCTTGTTGGTTGTTGTTTGAGGTCCCTGAGTAGTGTAAACGGTTTCAAACTACTGACCTTGCGGTTATACGCCCAACACGTAACCGCTGCGGAGACACTCGGTTTTACTTGCTCAGTGGGTTGGGAAGTCCACTCCTCTGTTTCATGATCTGACTCTTGGTGAGGCTGCTGCTCCTCTCCCCCTCCTCTGCCCCTCTAGTGTCACAGCTCTCTGTCTACTGGAGCTGAGGGTTTCCGTGCAGGAGCCTCGTGGTCCTAAGGATCTGCTCCACTTTCGTGATAGCAGTGAGAGCCCCCCTTCCTACTTCTGAGATGGTTCATTTTATACCCAGCAGGATAGCACAATTGACCAGTCCCCATATTAAAATGCGTTATTTACATGCATCCTCCCAGTTCATTAATAGGACTTACAAAAACTATGGCTAGAAAAACCAGATCAAGTAATTCATTGAACCGCAGTTGTGAATTTTTTAAATGTCTTCACTGTATTGCTTGGTGTTATTTTCCCAGCTTGATAGATTATGATAGAAAGTTCCAGAATCTGAAGCTACTGTCATTACTAGAATTAACTATAGATTGGGATGTGCTCAGGAAGTTATGGAAAAGTATTGATTTAATTTTCAGAATGTAAGAAAATTAAGTGTAATAATGCAACACGATTCTTCGGAAGGAATCAGCTAAACTTGTATTAAGGTTATTATGTTTTTTGTCAAGTATTTAAAGTAAATTGACTGGTCTGAATTTTTATCATCTCTTTTTTTCTTTCTATCTAGCAGCTTGATGGGAAGGAGGAACTGTTTTCTAAGAATTTGCTTAAATGCAGTACAACTTATAGGGTTCTTTGAGTTTCTAGTTCTTTGATATATGCCGTCTCATTTATCATCAAAACAAGTCCATGACGTAGAAACTCAGTTGACAAGGAGGACATTCACCTAAAGAAGCTAGTTCTTTCTGCCCCAGCCCTGCACAACCATAGCCCAGGAAGACCTTTAACCCATGATTTCTGCTCAGACCCTGGGCCAATTAGCACCTGCTACTATAATCAGAACTTACTCCCCTAAATAGAATAAACTTATGGTCCCAAATTCCTGGTATAAGTGCCCAGAGGTCAGAGGCCTTTTCCCCTGACCCATGCCACATGACTTTCCTATCATCATCAGAGCAATAGGCTCTTGACAGGATTGTGAATCCCACCTGAGGTCTGGACCCCAGTATTCCTGGACTCTCATAGCCTAACCTTAGCCTGTGGTTAGGCTACAGAATGAACTTTCCCTACAGATTGAACTGTACCCCAATTGACTTGGAGTGCTCAAACCTACCTCACCCACATACACAACATCATCACCACCATACCACTGCCACTGCCAGCATCCTTAACTCTCAAAATTAAGTCGATTGTGGTGATGACTGTACAACCCTTCTTGTTATGACTGAACTATTGAATTGCATGATATGTTCACCATGGCTCAATAACTTCAGTAGCTCTTGCATCAATGGCAGTTCTATAGTCTTCTTCCACCAGTTTCTGGAATTCAACCACCATTTTTTCATTCATCAAAATTGACAATCCTAAAAAATCAGATCATTGTGAATGAGGAGTGCTGAGTGGGGACCCAAGCCCATCTGTAGGCAACTGGACATCCCCTTAATGAAGGGTCGCGGGGAGGAGACGAGCAAGTCAGGGTGCAGTGTAACAATGATGAAACATACAACCTTCCTCTAGTTCCTAAATGCTTCCTCTCCCCTCAACTATCATGATCCCAATTCTACCTTACAAATCTGGCTAGACCAGAGGATCTACACTGGTAGAGATAGGAACTGGAAACACAGGGAAT
>NW_022103915.1:40060730-40082996 GCF_000313985.2 Echinops telfairi
GTGCTTTACACAATTGATGTATGTATGGATTGTGATAAGAGTTGTATGAGCCCCCAATAAAACAATTTTTTTAAGTATTATGAATAAAAGATTCTGAATTGTTTGGAAGTTGAGTCTCCTATTTCGTTGGCAGAGCTAGAACAGCATCTAGACATGTCTCTAAATTCTTTCTAGCTCTCCCTCCCTTCTTTTCTTCCCTCCTTCTTTCCCTCTTGGTTGTCATTTTCTTTTTTGTTCTTGGGGCTCAGGTACTGAAGGTTGATTCAGTTAAACTCTTTGATACATTATTGTCATTTGTCTGTATGAGATTCCTCTATTGTCTTATTTATTAGTTGATCTCATTTTATTACCAAACCCAATTCCTTTATCCTCCCCACAAGGCAACTATAATGTGTTTAATGCTGGGAATCCTAGTTGCCTTATTGTCATATCACTTGTCCCATTTATTAACCTACTGGGGAGAAACTAAAGTCGTAAAGCTCTCTTTCTGCATACTTTCTTTCCTTGCCCTTCTCCAAACCCAGATAACAGCAAGTCTATGGCCTTTGGCCCATACTACAGTTTCAATAAAAACCGTTAATTAGGGGGGGAAATAACCTATGTAAACATTTAAATTTGGTGTTAAAGGCCACCGGGGACCAACCTCTTCAAGCCAGGAGGATGTCGAGCTTAGAGGAAGGAGGAAGAAGTTTGTTGCTGGTGTGTGTTCTGCTTGCTCAGGGAAATAACTCTGCTCACCGGTGAGACAGCCTCCTGAGTTAAGCCACGAGAGATCAGCTACTGAGCATCATTTCTCAGGCTGTACAAAATGCTTTCTAGTACCTGTTCACAATGCTGTCACTTCTCCTCCATGCTCGGTGCCCAGGCTTCATATCTATTGTTTCCACAGTGGCTGGATAATATTCCTGGAGATATCCACCCCACGTCATGAGCTCCCAGGCACAGCTGCTCCCCAGCAAGTGGCAGAAAAGCAATTGAAATCCTAGAAACACACACTTGACCTAGATAAATGACAGTAGCTGCTGGGTGAATTTCTCTGCTAACTTCTTAAAGCAACACTATGTTGTCAGGAGTTCCTGCTTGGTAAACAGAGCCCCTGGTTGTTTCCTTAAGATTTTGGTCTCACTTAGGTTCTGATAGCCATTTCTAGGAGGACCAGAATCCGGAGCGAAAACTTGAACTGGTTTGGTTCCAGGACCAGGGATCCAAGATATAGCCCCAGAGAAAGGGGTAGAGTATGGTAGGTTTCTTACGTTGTGCTGATTGCCTTCAGCCACTTTGATTTCCTCTCCAGCACAAGATATTAAAAGTAGAAAGGAAGGAAGAAGCGAGAAGATGGAAATGGAGAGATATAGGGAAGAAAAGATCTAAATTTAAACCACAAAGATTAGTCTGTTTTATGAATTTCCATATCCAGTTTATTCCTTCTACGGACATTTATTTTAATTAAGATTTCTAAAACTGAGAAATGTACTGTTTGCACATGGTCAAGAATTTCTAGTAGGGAAAAATAATGAAACAAAAAGATTTCCTTCCCCCTGAGACCTTTAGTGACACACTATGGAGTCTTCCAGAAATATTCACAAAATTAACAAGCATATGAAAAACTTCTTAAGAAATGAACATGGTTCAACGTTTTGCTCCCCCCCCCCTTTCTTTCATATCTTGAATTTCAACCTATAATTTTACTCTCTGTTTCTATTTGTTCCGTCTGACCTGTGTCCCTTGTCCTCTTCCCTTTTGCCCCTTTCTGGAAGTTTCGGGGTTGTTGGGTCTGTTTTATTTTGCTTTGACATTTAGTTCCTGCCCCCCACCTTCCAAATCAGTTTGTATGCTATGTATTTGTTTGCTTGCTAGCTATTGATTTCTAGGACTCGCACTATCGGTACAAGAGAACCCCCCTGAAGTGCTAACGGAGGCCTTCAGAGTGATGACTTCACGGAGATGGCCTTTGTAGTTGCCTTGGAATCGTTCAGACTCCTGATGACCTAATGGAAAGCAGAGACAGGAAGCCGCTCCTGGGCCACCTTTCTGATCTTGCTGTCTTTGGGTTCCTCGCTGTGCCTGCTCTCTGTCAATCATTTGAAGGAGTGTTTCTCTCCGTTCTGCTCATGTGAGCTCCTCCTCTAGCAAGTGATCTTGTCTGACAGCACATGCAGAGCAAGCAGGCCAAGCCTCGCCACCCTCAATTCTCCGGACAATTCTGGGCAGTCCGTGGTATATGCAATGTTCTTCGCTAACACTACAACTTCAATGCATCCGGGGTTTTTTTCTCTTCTGTGTTGTCAATCGTCAGCTGTCTGTAATGCGACTGAAAAGGCCATGGATTGGGTCATTGGCATCTTATTCTCGATGTAGGTTGTTACTTCTCAACACATTACAGAGCTCTTTTGTTGCAGATTTTCTCACGAAGAGGCCACCATTCTAATCCCAGAGTCTGTGACTATGTCACCTTGCATGGTAAAGGAATTTTTCAAATGGGATAAAATTAAGGATTTTGAGATGGGGAAGTTATCTGAGATTATCCAGTTGGCCTCAATATAACTGGAAAAAAAAAACAAACCACTGTCAGGGAGTCCACTGTGATGCAAAGACTAAGGACCCTAGTGGACAGACAGAGCTGCCCCTGTGGAATCCTGAGCCTGTAATTACTGACAGGAGCAGAAACGCTCACCTTTCTCCCCATCATTCAAGAGGTCCTTAACAGCAGAGACACGTCCTCAGCTGTGAGAAGGGAGAGATACACGGTTATGGAAGAATTGTCAGAGAGAGGAAAGGTTGCTAGAGGATTGTTTCCGACTCAGGAATGGGGGGCGACTTCCAGGATCTGAGAAAGAGGAGGAAACAAATTCTCCCCTACAACGTCCAGAAAGGAACACAGCTCTGTTAACATCTTGATTTTCGCCCAGTGAGGCCTATATCAAACTTTTTACCTACAGAACTTTAAGGCAATTTTGGACAGGTTACCAGGAGAGTCCAGTCCCTGGAAAAGGGCATCATCTTATTAATCCATAAAATAGAGGATTAATAAAAAAAAGTATGCCCTCAAGAAGATGGATCAGACGCCGCGGCTATGACAGTGAGCTCAAGCGTCGCAGCAATGGCGAGGATGGCACGGACCGGCCGTGTTTCTCTCTGTAGTGCATATGAAGGTCCTTATTAGGCAGAACCACTGGAAGGCACCGAACGACAACATCTTGTGGGTCAGGACCCCTAGTGGTGCAGTGGCTAAAGTGCTCAGTTGCGAAATTAAAGTTTGGTTGTCCAAACCCACCAGCCTCTCATGGGAGCAAGATGTGGCTGCCGTGCTTCCTTAGAGATGGCCAGTGTCTTCTGTCCTACAGGGTCGCTCTGAGTCAGACTCACCTGGGCAGGAGTAGGCCTCTTTGTAGAGCACTAGGGCTCTCTTCAGTGATACCTAATCTGTATAATATTTTCCAGTTCCATTGTAGTTTTTCACTTAATTCTTTTCTTATAGATTCCTAATCCCTGGTCAGATTCTCTATCTTGTCATTTGTTTTATGGGCATGTTATTCACAGTCATTTTAAATCCATTGATGCATTCAATGGTTGGACTAACCCTGGATCTGTTTGTCAAGTTCTTTTCCTTCCTAGTTTCTAGTTACTGAGTTTATGTTCATGTCATTCTCCTTCATCGAAGCCCTGCTGGCATAGAGGACCACACACTGAGCTGCTAAAGTCAGCAGTTCGAATGGACCAGCCATTCTACAGAAGACACATGAGGCTGTCTACTCTCATAAAGAGACTTACAGTCTTAGAGCCCCAAAGAAGGTAGCTCTACCCTGTCCTACAAGGGGGCTATGAATCAGAATCAAATCAAGAGCCGTGAGTTTGGTTTTGGGTCTATTCTCCTTCATAAGGAGCATTCTGACTTTAAGACAGAATTGCGTGTTCTTCTGGAAGTTCATCGTATATATAATACTCTTCAAATACATCAATTTCTTTTTTGTTAGACTGTTCCTTAGAGTGACGATGACAAAAATTACTTTGGGCACATTTTCAGGAGGGATCAGTCCATGGAGAGAGACTTGGTCAAATAGAAAGCTGGCAACAACAACAAATAGGAAGGCTCTCAATGAGGTGGATCAACACACTGGCTACAAGAATGGGCTCAAAAGGACCATGATTGTCAAGGATGGCCTAGGACTGGGCAGCATGGGGCCACTGTGAGTCGGAACCACCTGGACAGCACCTAAGAACGACAAGGCCTGGTTGAGTGTTGGGCATCGTGAGAGAGAAGTAATTGGATTTGTTTCTGGAGACCAAAAGGATTTTATGCAGGAAAGTGGCCCTGGCCAGATGTGCATTTAAGGCCATTATCACGGTCTCCAAGTCAATTAGGAAAAGGTGTTTAGGCTCTTGAATAATCAGGCAAAAGCAAATTACAACCACAGTGAGCTACCAATAGAAACTCACCAGTGAACTACATTTTAAAAGTCTAAAATGTTAAGTGTTGGGGATGATTTGAAATGCCTGGAAATAACAGCAAAGGGGAAGATATTACCACTGTAAATTGGTACAACCACTTTGGAAAGCATGTGATCTTACACAGTAAAGCTAAAGAGACATATGAGGGGGCTTCAAAAAGTTCCCTCATGAACAAAGAAGTGATTCCAGATCGTGAAAACAAGTAACCAAAACAGAAGCCACGATGTCTTTTCTACCATCATCAAAGAAGTGACATCCATCACTTTCACCGTATTGTATTGGACCCAGAGCCCAACGCAGTTGAATGCGAGAGAGAACTAAGCAGGGCTGACTGTTAAGAGGTGAGGCTCACTGGGGGCCCTGTTGGAGACTGGGGAGTGTAACGAGTAAACTCACAGGGAACTGAATTGTCATCCAGTCACTTCTGGCTCATAGTCACTCTGTAGCAGCGGTTCTCAACCTGTGGGTCTCGACCCCTTTCGGAGTCAAAGGACCCTTTCACAGGGGTCGCATAAGACCATCGGAAAACACATATTTCCGATGGTCTTAGTAACCGAGACACCCCTCCTCTATGTGTCTCCAGGAGGATCCGCCACATGCAGATACGCCCACCTACGAGTACCCAGCGTGGAGATTGTTACCCATGCTACACCATGGTTCCAGACAAAATTTCATTTATTTGTCATTAGGAATAAATATTTCACAATATATAATTACATATTGTTTGGGGGATGAATCACTATGCTTTCATTATGTTCAATATGCAGGATGAAAATACATCCTGCATATCAGCTATTTACATTATAATTCATAACAGTAGCAAAATGACAGTTATGAAGTAGCAACAAAAATCATTTTATGGTTGGGGGTCACCACCACATGAGGAACTGTAGGAAAGGGTCGTGGCATGAGGAAGGTTGAGAAGGAAACTGCACCTGTGGGTTTCCAAGGCTGTAAATCTTCAGCTTTCTCCACTGGCGTGACCGGAGGTTCGACTGCTGGCCTTACAATTAGCGACCTAAAGAGTAACCCACGATGTCCCAAGGGGTCCTTAACTCAAGGCAGGAATCCCAAACCATACTAGTATTCATTGTATTTTTCTGTCATAAGTTTCACTTTAAAATGACCTGAATGAAGCATTAAAATAATTTGTATGAATCCCAACTCTAGAGTATATGTCTTTTCTTATCTTTCTATTTGGGGAATAAATTTAGACCCATGGAAAGCTTACAATGGAGCCCGGGTGGTGTAGTGATTAATGTTGGCCTGCAATCCTCATAGTCAGCAATTCAAAACCACCGGCAGCTCTGAGGGAGGAAGACTGGGCTTTCTACTCCCGCAAACAATTACAGTCTCAGCACCCCACAGGGAGTCACTGTGAGTCAGCATTGACTCGATGGCAGGGAGGGAGGGAGGGGGTGAGAAAGTTTACAGAAATAATACAGAGTTCATACGTGACTTTTCCTGTTTCCCTTCATGTGAAGAGCTTACAGATCCACAGCACAACTAGCAAAACCAAGAAATTATCATGTATTCAATGCTATTAACTAGGCTACAGACCTTGTTAGAAGTTTATCAGCTTTCCCCTAATGTGCTTTTTCTGTGTCAGGAGCATCCCCAGGATCCCACACTGAGTTTAAATGTCACCTTAATTCTTCTCAATGTGACAGTTTCTCAGTTTTTCTTTGTACTAATCAGTTATTTTGCAGTACATCTTTCAATTTGTGTTTAGGTAATATTTTCTCATGATTAGATTAATATTTTTCCTATTGTCCAGAATATCCTAGTAATAGAGTCATGTCCTCGGTTTATTGTATAAAAAAGAAGAAGAAAAGCAGCTCACTGCCATTGAATGGATTCTGAATCATAGGAAACAGGGTAGAACTGCCACTATGGATTTCTGAGATGATGACTCTGTACAGGAGTAGAAAATCTCTATTTCCTCCCAGGGCTCATGGTGGTTTTGAACTGCTGACGCGGGGGTTACCAACTCAACATATAACCACTAGGTTACTAGGGTTCCTTTTGCATCAGAGGATACATAATATTGATAACTGTCTTATTCCTGGTGGCATTAGTCTCGATCTCCAGGAAAAGATTTCTCCATAGTCGTTACTTCCCCATTGGTAATTGATAACTATGTGGGGGAAAATAGTCTATATGAATATTCTCTTTCTCTTCATAATACCCATTAATTTTAACATCCTTCAGTGGATCTTGTTTATCATCATTACTGTGGTATTGCCAGCTAGTGGTTTCAAATTTCTTTTATTACTTTAACATTTAGTAATTGAAATCATTCTACAAGGAAAGCTGTCTCTTCTAAAATTCATGTATTTTTTGTCCAATTAATTCTTGACATCAGAATGGATATCTGTTTGACTTTGTGGATTATAATCACATTATAGCATTATTTATTTTGTGGCTTAAATTGTTTCAGCTTTACCTACTGACTGCTCCTTCACCTTGGTTCCTGGGAACTAGCCCATCCCTTGCTAATTTCAAGTATTCTTATTTTCTGTTGCCACAAAATCTTCCAAGTTTATCACGTATTCTCTAGTCTCAAATCCTGAGAGCTGCTAGTTTTTCAGTGGAACACTGGGCCCTTTTATTGGAGACACCAAGAACTGAGAACAAGGTATACTCATTGCTCTTGGAGCATCATTATTCTAATTTTGACATCCTCATCAAGACCTGGTGTTTTTGTTTTTGTTTTTTAATAAATGATACCTAGTGGAGCCCTGGTGATGCAGTGGGTATATGTTGGACTAATAAATGCAAGGTAAGCAGTTCAAAACCCACAGCTGCTCCACAGGAGAAAGATATAATTGTCTACCCCTATAAAGAGTTACAGTCTCACAGGCCCTGTATAGAAAGTGACTATGAATAGAAAGTGACTCCATGGTGGTAAGTTGGGTGAATGTGGTGAAATGTTTTATTCTGGTTTTGATTTGCATTTCTAATGAATAATAATACAGAGCATATTCCCATGTGCTTTTAGTTATTTACATCTCCTCTTTGGTGAAATGTCTCTTTAAGCCCTTTGTCTATTCTTTAATTGAGCTACTTGTCTTGATGAAGATAAACGCTTTTACATACTCTGAATTAAGCCTTTATCAAATGTGAAAGACTTGCGCAGAATCATTTTTTTCTCTTTCTCCCTTTTTGTGGTGAATGAGGTGAAGGTTTACAGAGAGTATCATCAGTTTTACATTCATCAGTTCATACACGTATTGTTTTAGCTCATCCAGTGCAATCCCCTTAATGCTCCATCCCTTATCCCCCCTCCTCCCTATAAACACTTCTCTTTGATGCCGAGTCTGTCGCAGTCTAAGTAATGAACTCTAGCCACAGTTAACTTGGGTGTCCCTGGATGGGTACAGACTGTTAACATACTTAACTGCTAACTGAAAAGCGGAAGATTCAAGTCTAACCAGAGGGGACTTGAAAGAAAGATCTGTCAACCAACTGAAAGAAAAACAATCATTACAAACTCTATCAGGAACAGATCTACTCTGACCCTACCCACATGGGGCCACCAGGAATCAGGATAGACTCAGCAAATGGTTACAGTCAGTCTGTGTGAATTAAGGCAAGATTCATGACCCGCTAGTTCTAGTATTACTCTTTTTCCTGAACCCAGAGTCCAAGGTCATGTGACATTCACACTGCTCCAGTTGTTTGTGTGGACTGCTCTTAGACCAGAACTTTCCATGATGAGCCATGGCTCACAGCATCATGTGGTTAAGATCTTTTTAAAAAATCATTTTATTGGGGGTTCTTACAGCTCTTATATCATTCCATACATCAATTGTATCAAGCATATTTGTACATGTGTTGTCAGCATCATTTCCAAAACATTTTCTACTTTAGCCCTTGGTATAAGTTTCTCTTTTTTCCCTTCTCTTCCCCACCCTTCCACCCTTGTGAATCCTTGATCAATTATATATTCTTATTATTTCGTATCTTATACTGTCCGTTGTCTCCCTTCACTCACATTTCTGTTATTGGCCCTCTTGGGAGGGGGTGTCTATACATCCAACCTGTGATGGGTTCCCCCTTTCGTTCCCTTTCCCCTCCCTGACCATGCCCCTACCCTCATGATATCACTACTCCTACTACTGTTAATGAGGAGTTTATCTGTCCTGAATTCCACGTGTCCAGAGCTCTTATCTGTACCAATGTGTGTTCTCTAGTCTAGCCAGATTTGTAAGGTGGAACTGGGTCATGGTAGTGGGGGAAGGAAGTATTCAGGACCTAGAGGAATGATCTGTGTTTCGTCAGGGCTATACTACACCTTGGTTGAATCATCCCTTCCTTATAACCCTTCTGTGGGGGGATATCCAATTGTCTACAGATGGGCTTTGGGTCTCCACTCCAAACCCCCTCATTCACATCAATGTAGTTGTTTGTTTTGGATCATTTGATACCGCATACCTGATCCCGTCAACACCTCATTTTTACACAGGCTGGTGTACTTCTTCCATGTGGGCTTATTTGCTTCTATGTTGGATGGCTGCTTGTTTAATTTCAAGCCTTTAAGACCCCAGATGCTATATCTTTTGATAGCCGGGTACCATCTGCTCTCTTCACCATGTCTTCAGTGATCATGTCAGGAAGGTGGATATCAAAGAGAGCCACGTTATTAGAACACAGTGTTTTTGTGTTTAGGGAGCCTTGAATAGAGGCCCAAAGTCCATCTGCTATGTTAATACTTAACATATAAATATATGTACATTGGCCTTTATCCCTTTTATTATAAATTAATATATTTACATAGCTACATGCCTATAGCTTTAGCTCTATAAATAGCTTTTGCCTCCTATTTCTTTCTTCTATTTCCTTTCACCTTCCTCCTATCCCACTATCATGCTCAACCTCCATTCGGCTCTCAGTAATTTCGCTCAGAAACATTGCATTTGATTAAACCCCACCAGGCATTATACACCCTCCTCACCATCAATTTTAGACCTCTTTTTGTTCCCTTATCCCTGAATTTGTTGACTCCCCACTCCCCCTTCCCACTCATGTCCCCCAGGAACCACCAGTCCCATTGTTTTCTCCTTGGGATTGTTCATCCTGCCTATCTTATATAGATAGATATAGGGCAAAAGATAAACAAAAACAGAGAGCAAAATAAGAAAAAAAATATTTCCAGGTCTGTCTGCTGCCCCTTATGTGTGTTTTCCGATCAAGTCTGATGAGGGGCCACCTCAAGAAACCACTAATAAACTTTGATCGCTATCCCTTGGCTTATCCTGGGTATTTTGTGTAAGTGAGGTCATATAGTAGCTGTCCTTTTGTATTTGGCTTATTTCACAAACCATAGTTCATCCATGCTGTAGCATGTATCAGAATTCCACTTCTCTTTATGGCTGATTAATATTTTATTGTATGTACCCATATATATTGTATTTTATTTAACCATTTTTGGGGGTGGTGAACCAGAGGATATTTCCCCCTCTTTTTAGCTATTATGAAACATTTGTGTATAACTATCTGTTTGGGTCCCTGCTTTGAATTATTTGGGGTATTTCTAGTAGTGAAATTACTGGATTATAAGGTACTTAATTTTTATAGGAACTGATGAACTGCTTTCTATAATGATCATATTTTTTACAATTCTACTAGCAATGGGTAAGGGCTTGAAACAATCATTTTTTTTGGTTGCATATAAATCTCTAATTATTTTTATACTTGGTTTTGGCACATCAGGCCTGACACAAATCTCCCTTCTTCCCAATGAGCCCTTTTACCCGCAGTCCCACTGCAGCTTCTCCACTTCCCAGACCTAGCGCAGCAATAGCACCGACCCAGGACAAGACGACACTCCGATCCTAAGCACTTTTACTTCCGGGGACCTTAGTATCACCAGCACACATGTAAAGCGTACCTATCGCCACATTTCATTTATTGTTATTTATTTTGTGAGGGAAAAAAGTGTGGATTTTATCATCTCTATCATTTTGAGTTAGATTTGTGAAAGAGTTTGAAATAAGACAGAAACAAAATTGCTAGCTATCTTTAATAAAAACTACGTGTTGCTTACAGCACATCCTTCCAGGTTATCTGATCTATGAGATTTGCACTTTCCTTGTTCTTGAACTATTTTATAACTCTGTGAGTTGTAGATAACTGATAGTAATGCAAATCATTCTTGTCTATAAACATAAAAGTAAATTATGTCAGGTGAAGTGACAATTGATTTCTCTTTCCCCTCACTGTGAAGAAAGCCATTTTTCACTTATTGATATATTCATTTAAGAGCTGCTTTCTCTGTGCTTTGGAATCTCCTTTGAGCCACTGTAGCATCTCACTGGTTCTTCTGTTGCTTAATGAGTTAAATAAAATCATTGACATGTGTCTTAATTACCTCAAGCTGCTATTAAAACAATCATAACATAAATAAGTGGATGACTTTCTAAAACAAAGATTGCCTTACAGTTTTAGGAACTAGAAGTCCAGATCAGGGTACTGACTCTGAGGGAGGCCCTTCTTGGTCTCTTCTAGCTTCTAGAACTTGTAGGCAATTGATGGTGTTCCGATTAGTAGATTCATCTATGTCTTAACATGGCAATGCCGTGTGTGTGTGTGTGTGTGTGTGTGTGTGTGCATTCTGCATGTGTGTGTGTTCTGCTCTTTTGATAAAGCATCACTGAGAAAGGATTAGGTTTAGAACCAACAGGGATTAGGACTTCAACCAACTTTCTGGAGAACACAGTGGCACCATAACATGTGTTCATTTTATATTTGTATAGAAGCTGAGACTTTTCCCCTCTAAAACAACTTCCTCTTTAACACCTTTGGAGATCTTCCATCAATGTGCCCCAAGACTTCTCCTGGCAGGGTCTGGGAAATCATATTACCAGTGGAGCACATCCCATGGGCGGCTTACACCAAGCATGTTATATTTCAGTTCCCACTGGAAGCCAGCAGTCCTAACAGAACTGCTGGGTCTCTTCCTCCAGCATCATTTTGTTTTGTTTCCTCTTAACTAATGGTGCTTTGCTCATTTGTTTGATGGCTGAGGAGTTATTCCCTATTGGTGGTAGCATTGATTGGAAATTTGGCTTTAAACTGATCATTTATTTAATGATTTTGGAAATAGATTAATGGATTTAGGAATCAATCACCTGCTAAGTAAGGGGTTCTGGTTGGTGAGGCTTTTTGTTTGCCATTTCGTCTAGTTTGAGCTCACATGATATTGTGTCCACTGAGAAAGAGAACAATTCTTTGATAGCTGAGCCAGTGATTTTTTTTTTTAATTAATGTGCTCTTTGTCCCTATGTCTCTTGTGAATAAAATTGTAGCCTAAAATTCTGAGCCTTCTTTGTTTCTGCATACTTCCGTGTTTGTAATTCAAACCATTCCTTATTATTGTTCAAGTGTGATACTTTTCCTACCTTCAGTGGACATTAATTGGACGATAACACATTTCAAAGGAGGTCTGGTCTGGATGAAGAACTAGAACTTCTAATATTTTAGGGATTCTACCCTGAAAATTCTTATAGAACTTAATTCAAAATCATTTTAGGATCCAAGTTCACATAGTAAGGTAAATATTTGGCAAATAAGACCAATCATTTTTTAACACAGTTATGTTTTCTCTGACTTATCAGTATTAAGTGTAATACAAACATGCATTTCATTCTACTTGGATATACTTTTTCTTATAATTTAGAGGTTTGCTGATCAAATAAATTAACATTACTCATACATAATGTAAATTTAGGTTCAGCACAACTGAATTATTATTTTGATACACTTCACTTGAAAATAATTATGGTGTATAGTATGCCAGCTTGAAAATAAGATCTTTAGGTAACTGAAGCCCTTCAGCTGGTAATACATTGAGATAATTAATGGATATCCAATGAATATATAGATCAGTGTTTCCCAAAGTAAGTGATACTACCCACTGTGGGCACTGAAATTATACAGGGTAGCTGCAAAAGCATATAACTACACTTTTCCTTGGATTACAGTACAAAAGGTTTTAATTCCCAAATTGGCATTGAGTCATATTTTTTCTTAAAATGGGGCATTAAGCCAAATGGATTTTTGGAACCTATGAATTCTGGATAGGTTTTAAATAAGATAAAATACCAAAATATTAATTCTATAGTTATAAATACATGTCTACATACATATATTATGAATATTATACATAATATAAATTTATTTACTTTTATATGCTTTAGAGTAGTTGTATATATAGTTTATGTTAATGGGCATGTCCATTCTTTCCAGTTTAAGAATATGTCAAAAGATGTGTGAAAAATGTTTGTGTGTTTTCTAATCTGCTGTGATGCCATGCAGAAAGGTTGTCAGCACTTCACTCCACATCAGCGCACCCAGTTTCTTTATGAAGTGAAAGTTGGTTGTTTACAAATTATAATTAATATGAGTAGTTGCAATATTCACAGGAGCAATAGTGATGGAGAAATCCAATGACATGTGTGCTTTTATTTATTTATTTTTTTAAGATTAGTTTTGCACTAACTCTTCGGTTGTCAGATATATTGGTCTCCAGAACCTTTCTCACTCTAAGAATTTAGTGTTGATCACAATAGCTAATGTTCATATAGATTATAATTATCCATATTTATCATCTACAAAATGTAAACTGAGAATTATTAAAATATTGACTTATTGTCTAATTAAAAAATGGTAATGAGGTACAAAGTTCATGCTTACATAGATAACACTTTAGAAAGAGAATACATTCTGTTTTCATTTGAGATCCATCCTAATGTAATGTGTCCGTGTGCTCTAGAGTAGGAAAGGCCACATTGAAGGATCAAATGTGGAATGTGAATTGTGTCCGCCTTCATTGCTATTACTTCAGCCTGACAAACGGTATGAAATGTCTTAAAATCTTAGCAAAATGCACTCTTCCCAATAGGTTTGCTCCCTTGAGGGTTCCTTGGTGGCCCAGTGAGTAAAGCACTCAGAAGGCTGGAGGTTGGGAGGAAAATGGTGGCCGTCAGTTTCCATAAAGATGTACAGCGTAGGAAACTCTCTGGACCGTTCTCCTCTGTCCTTTAGAATCAACTGCTGGTCAGAATCCGGATTGGTCTGGTGGGTCTTGTTTCCTTGGTTTGCCGGGGGATGTCTTTATTTATAATATGTGTAGGTGTTCTTTACTTTTATGCATAGACACTACTCTGTCTACAGAGAATGGATTCTGTGGCTCACAGAATGATTTTTCATATTTTATCTTAGCTTTATAATATCTTTGGGAAGAAAAAAAACAGTTTTCTCACTTATGGAAAAGGAAGGTTCTTTCTATTGTATTCCCACCAATATGTATTTTTAAGTATCTTATTGTCACTTTGATGAAATAGATAATCAAACATTAATTTTCAGGCAGGCTTCATAAGTTTATCTTAATTAAATGTCCAAAACTGCTCTCTCAAAAAAATAAAAAGCCTTTTTCTTTCCCAAGATAGGATCCTAAATACAATACAATAAAATAAAAATTTCAGTGTCTTGAATCCGTCGTTGAGATTTTCCAATGACTGCTTTATAAAACAAATTGTTCTAGAAATAATCGGGTTTATTTGATATGCGTTTCATATGAGAAGTTGTCAGAAGAATCACTCTGCCTACCCTGGGTTAGATTTGTATAAAATGGAACCAGTCTAACTGTGTCAGAACCACATGCTTTGTGGGAAGTCCCTGGAGATTGGTCAGTGTTCTGGCTTTCTATAATATGTTTTCACGTCGGGGAAACACTGACCAAGAATCTTAAGAAATAGTTCCTGCCGTGTTTTCCGACATCTCTTAAGTATCTTAGCATAGCCTTCCCTGATTATAACAGACAACAACAACATTTCCCGAAAACTCAGTTATAGGTTTAAATGCTTACTTGGCCAGAACCTCACTTTTAAAATTTGAAGCTAGCTTCTTCGTCATTGGTTCCCAATGACGGATGTACATCAGATTTATCATGGAGTACTACACAAGGGGTCTTCAAAAAGAGTTCTTTAGAAGGCAGATTTAAAATTTTTATGGAAAAAAATCCTATGATCATTTAATTCCATTTTCCCATAATCTTTTGAATGAACCCTCCTCTGTAATACTATCCAGTCTTGTAGATTCTCAGGATTATTATGTCATAGCTCAATGTTATTTCTTTGCAAAAATTATATTCATATACTTTGATAGATCAGATCTTCTATTCCTTGACTTATTTGGTAACAATAAGCTAAGTAATTCTTTAGCCATGTTGTGTCTACATATCATCAGAACTTCAGCATTTTAAACTTATCAGTGACTAATTGTACATGACACAAATGTCAGTAAAGATAAATATGAATAAACATAAAGATGCAGTACTAAATCATTAACTGCATAAAATTGACTAGTATATTCTGTCTTGCTGTAATAATTTTGTATCCAAATCCTGTCAATATTGCACTGAGCTCAAGGCTTACAAGTATCCACTTAAAATGAATGTGATTTTGATACACAATTTTTGATCAAAGATGGAACAAACAAATTCAACAAAGATACAGAAGAACTAAGCAACAGTCAGCCAACTTGACCTTATACACATCTACAGAATATTGCACTCCACAACAACACAATATATGTTCTTTTCCAGTGCCCATGGAATGTTCTTCATAATAAAACATAGGTTAGACCACAAAACAAGACTCAAAGCAAGTTTCAGTTCTTCTCAGATCACAACCCTATCTGATTAGAAATCAACTCTTAGGAAATTCAAGAGAGGGGAAATACATGAACATTTAATACCAGACATACTGGGCAAAAGACGAAATAAAAAGTTAATCAGGTGAGAATGAAGACACAACACGCCAAAAATCTTTCGGAAAGAGCAAAAGCAATACTTAGAGGGCAATTTATAACAATAAACACACATCAAAAAGAAGAAAACAAAAATCAACATTTTAACTTAACATCCACAGCAATGAGATCAAAATAAACCTAAGAACAAAAGAAATAATCAAGATTAGAGCAGAAATAAATTAAACAGAAGAACAATAGAAAGAGTCAACAAATCCAAAAAAAATGATACTTTGAAAGGATTAATAAAATCAACAAACCAATGGCAAATTTAACCAAGGAAAAGAAGATGCAAATAACACAAATAAGAAATGAAATGAGCAATATCACAACAGAACCAATGGAAATAAAAAGGTAATATTGAATACTAGCTCAACATACAAAAATTAGTTGGATTCCTCTAGAGCAGCAAGCAAAATTATAGTTATGAAGTAGCAGCGAACATAATTTTATGGTTGGGGTCACACAACATGAGGGCCTGTAATAAAGGGTCATGGCATGAGGAAGGATGAGAACCACTGCTTTAGACTAACCAAGAAAACTCTAAAAAGGAAATAAGAAAATCAATTCCATCAAAGCTATAGTGGAACAAATTTCAAAGCCTAGAAAAAAGCGAGCACTTTCTAAAAATACACTATTTTTATCATATCTCACCCCATCCAACGTCTCCCTCAACCACTTCTCCGCTGTCCGTCCTCTAGGGAGGAGGCCACATGTAGACCTTGTCCTCTGTTCCCCCTTCTCCCTCTCCTTCCCTCCACCCTCCCGCCATCACCACTCTCTCCACTGGTCCTTGGGGGGGTTCATCTGTCGAAATACACTATCTAAATGAACACAGACTAAAGTAGAGAATCTTAACAGACCCATTGAAAAAAAAAAGGGTGGGGGAGAAATTGATCAAGTTATTTAAAACATTCCACTCAAATAAGGCCAGGACTGCACAGTTTTGTTGTTAAATTCTACCAAACATTTATAGAAGTGCTGAAACCATTTCTACTCATATTATTCCATACCATAGAAAAAGATGGAAAATTCCCAAATTTCATTTAATGAAGCGAATATAACCCTGATCCTAAAACCAGGCCGTGACATCTGCCCACCCCCCAAAAAGAAAATTATAGGACAATATTAATCATGAATATAGATGCAAAAATTATCAAAAAATAAAATTCTGACCAATAGAATCAAACAATATAACAAAAATATAACATGCCCATGTGGGATTAATACCAAGTATGCAAGAATGGTACAATATTTAAAAAGCAATCAATGTAATCCTCCACATAAATAAAAGAAAATAACCACATGATCTTATCAATTGATGCGGAAAAGGTATCGGAAAAAAAGCCAACTTCTGATAAAAGCACTTAACAAAATAATAGAAGGGAAAACCCTCAAAATAATTAATGGCATATATACCAAATCAGTGGCCAACATTACTCTCAGTGGAAAGAAAATATAAGCATTCTTCTTGGGAATGGGAACCAGACAAAGTTACCCTTTATCATTTCCTCCTCAATACTGTACTAGAAGGCTTATCAAGAGATATAATGCAAGAAATAGAAATTAAGGCATCCAAAATAGCAAAGAGTAAGTAAAACGTCCTTTATTTGCATATGATATGATCTTATACATTGAAAATCCCAGGGATTCAGAAAAAATTATTGGAATTAATTGAAAGATTCAGCAAAGTGGTAGGGAACAAGATCAACATACAAAAATTAGTTAAATTCCTTTAGACTAACAAAAAGAACTCTGTAAAAGAAATCAGAAAATCAATACCATTTACAATAGCCACCCAAAATATTTAACACATGTGAATAAATCTAACTAAAAATTTTAAAGGCAATTAAACCAGGGGTGGGGGTGGGGATCCTTTAAAATTGATGTGGTGATGATTGTACAATTCTCCAGGATATGATTGAATTGTATGATATGTAAATTATGTGCCAATAAAACTGCTGAAAAGACACACTAGAGAAACAAAAGGTCCATACAACAGCTACAAGACACTATGGCAAGAAAGCAAAATAAACTACATAAATGAAAAGATATACCATACTCATGATAGGAAGACTTAATGTTGTGAAAATTCTAATACTACCTAAAAGATCTAAAGATAGAACGCCATCTCAATGCAGATTCAAACATTACTATTTCAAGAGGTGGAGAAGGGAGTCAAAATGGCGTCCAGGTAAAATCACCTGCCCAGCGCTCCTGCTGTTAGAATGGAAAATGAAGAGATAGGCATGGGAAGCTAGCTCGAGGAGAAAGCAATGGGACCTACAGTTCCAGAGGGACTTGGGGGGAGGAGGAGGTAGGGGATGGGAGCAGTGAGAACAACACCATAGACAGGGGAATTACAATCAACAATGAGGAGGACATAGAGATCCTGGGGGTGTTGGAGCAACAGCAATTTAGCTGAGAGGAATTACTACAAGGCAGACGAAGGGCAAGGATGATGGTGGGGCAGGAGGAAGGTAAAAGGAAACAGAGGAAAGATCTAGGAAGTAAATCTATGGATAGAGGTATAAACATAGGTATGTGTATATATGTAAATACATGAATTCATATAGACAGAGGAATGAGTTATGTACATATATTTATATGGCAATACATTGAGGTAGTGGACGTATTTGGGGCCTCTGCTCGAGCCTTGCCTCAATGCAAGAATGCTTTGTTCTAAAAATCTGGTGTTCTGTGATGCTCACTCTCCCGCATGATCATTAAAGACAAATGGGTGCACAAGCAAATGTGGTGAAAATAGCTGATGTTGCCCAGCTATCAAAAGATAACAGCATCTGGGGTATTAAAGGCTTGGAGTTAAACATGAGGCCATCTAGCAGAGAAGCAACAAGTCCACATGGAAGAAGCACACTAGCCTGTGTGATCGTGAGATGTCAGCAGGATAGGGTAACAGGCATCAGAAGACCCAAAACAACAAAAAGCCAAAAAACATATTGTTGAGAACAAGGGGGAGGGGGGGTTGGAGCAGAGACCCAAGACCCATCTGTAGACAATGGGACATCCCCTCACAGAAGGGTCACAAGGAAGGGATGAGTCAAATAGGTTGCCGTATAGCACCGAAGAAACATACAATATTCCTCTGGTCCCTGGGGGCTTCCTCATCCCCCACTATCATGGCCCCAATCCTGCCTTTTACTTCAGGCCAGACTGGATAAGAGCTCATGACACATGGAATCCAGGTCAGATAAACCCCTCAGGAACAAAATTGAAAGTAGTGCAATCAGGAGGGTAAGGGGAAGGTGTCCATAGGAGGGGAGGAAGGGGGAACTGATCACAATGATCGACACATAACCACCACCACCACCCCCACCCAGGGCAATGAGCAATGGAGGATGGGAGACTGGTCAGTGTAAGATATGAAAACAATAATAATGCATCCTGTATCAAGGGTCACGAGGGTGAGAGGTGGGGGAGGAAGGGAAAAAAGAGGAGCTGATACCAAGGGCTCAAATACAAAGTAAATGTTTTAAAAATAATGATGGCAACCTATGTACAAATATGCTTGATACAATTGATCTATGGATTGTTATAAGAGCTGTAAGAGCACCGATAAAATGATCTTTAAAAAGTAATAATAATAATAATAATAAATAAAGAGGTGAAAAAAGGAATCACTAAGTTTATATGGAAAGGAAAGGAGCCCTGCATAAACAAAGCTCTAATAAACAAAAGGAACAAATTAAGAGACCTCTCATTTCCCAATCTCAAAACACACAATACAGCTATGGAAGTCAAAACAGTGGTACTAGTATATAACAACAGATACATACAGCAACGGAGTGAAATTGGGAACCCAGAAGTAAGTCCACTGGCCTACGTACACCTGATCATTGGCAAAGGGCCGAAACTCATCAAATGGAGAAAAGAGCACCTCTTTAACAAATGGTGCTAGCAAAACTGGTTATCCATTTGCATGAAAATGAAACAGGACCCATATCTCACACCATATACAAACATGAACTCAAACTCATCTAAGTATCCTCAGAAACTTAGATACACTATTAAATATTAAACATAACCTGAAAAGATACAAGCAGCAGAAGATGAACTGGAAGACTGGAACCCCCTAAAATATATGTGTAGCCAAAGATTTCACCCCATAGACAGGAAAAAAATGTATCCCAAGAAATTTGGAAGACAGCTGTGCCTGGCCAAACAACTGGAAGAGATCAATATTTTCGCCCATTCCAAAGAAAGGTGACCCAGCAAAAGGTGAAAATTATCAAACAATATTATTAATGTCACATGCAAATAAAATGTGGCTGAAGATCATTCAACAATGGTGGTAGCAAGATGTTGGCAGGAAGCTGCCATACATTCAGGCCGGGTTCAGATGAGGACGTGGAACAGGGGATATCATTGACCATGTCAGATGGATCTCAGCTAAAAGCAGAGAAGGGCACATTCAACTGTGTGGATCATAGCAAACTATGGATAGCCTCGAGAAGAACAGGAATTCCCACACACTTCATTGTACCTGTGCATAGCTGTACTTGGACAAAGAGACAGTCATTTAAGCAGAACAAAAGAATACTGCATGGTTTAAAATCAGGAAAAGTATGTATCAAGATTGTATCCTTTCACCATATTTATTCAATCTGTACACTGAGCAAATAATCTGAGAAACAACCATATGAAGAAGAACAAGGCATCAGAAGTGGAGAAAGGCTTATTAACAACCTTTAAGGTGTACGTGACACCCTCTGGCTTGCTGAAGGGGAGGAGGACTTGAAGCCCTTGCTGATGAAGACCAAGGACTGCAGCCTCGGTATGGATTAGAACTCAATGTAAAGAAAACTGACCAGTGGTGTGAGTGGCAATACTGGGAGCGTAGAGGGAGGGTGGGTTGGAGAGGGGGAACCGATTACAAGGATCTACATGTGACCTCTCCCTAGGGGACGGACAACAGAAGAGTGGGTGAAGGGAGACGTCGGACAGGGCAAGATATGACAAAATAATAATTTATAAATGATCAAGGGCTCATGAAGGAGCGGGGAGCGGGGAGGGAGGGGAAAAATGAGGACCTAATGCTGGGGGTTTAAGTGGAGAGGAAATGTTTTGAGAATGATGAGGGCAATGAATGTACAAATGCGCTTTACACAATTGATGTATGTATGGCTTGTGATAAGAGTTGTATGAGCCCCTAATAAAATGATTAAAAAACAAACAAGCAAACCAAAAAAAATAAACCCCAAATCCTCACAACTGGATCAAGAGGTACCATCTAGATAAAAAGAGAAAAGACAACAGTAGTCCAGGGCTTCATCTTGCTTGGCCCCTAATCAATGCTCATGGAAGCAGCAGTCAAGAAATTAAATGATGGATTTCATTGGATAAGTTTGCTGCACAGGACCTCTTTAAAGTGTTGAAGAAGAAGATGTCGCTTCAAGGACTAAGACGCATATTACTCAAACCATGGTATTTTTAATCACCCCATATGCCTGTGAAAGTTGGACATTGAATAAGGAAGAACAAAGAAGAATTAAAACATTTGAATTGTGATGCTGGTGGACAATATTGAAACTACCACCGACTGCCAAAAGGACACACAGGTCTGTCTTGGAAGAGGTACAGACAGAATGCTCCTCAGAGGCAACAAGGGGGACACTTCATCTCACATATTTTGGGCATATTGTCAGTAGAGACCAATCACCTAGGAAAAGGATATTCTGCTCAGTAAAGTAGGACAACAAAATGGATTGACACAGAAGCTCCAACAGTGGACTTGTTAGGTAGGTTAGCTAGAGCTGGGAATGTCCCTTAATGCGTGCCCAGAGGGCCAAGCTAGGGGAACAAAGGAGTGGCGCACTGCACATGGCCAGAGGCTCAGGTTTCCCCAGTAGGCAGGGGTGGGCGTGAACTTGAATTGGCCCACCTAGGCCAGGTGAATTCAATTCAGCCAATGGGGTCGGTCAGGGGTCTTCCACCACGCCTCCCCGTGGAATCCTTGAAAAGGCAGAAGCCCGGAGTCAAGAGGGGAGAGAGAACTTTGGCGCAGAGAGCTTTGGCAGGACTTGAGGACACTCTTGCGGGACGCCAAGCCTTTTCCAGCCAGGCCGCATGCTGGGGAGGATCCCCTCAGGTGCCGTGTAAACCTGAAACTTCTTCTAACATTCCTGAAACTCACTTCGATCATGAACCAGGCTTCGGCGTGAATTCCTTCTCTCGCGGAGCCAAGGACCGAGGTATTTCTAGCTCCAGAGAGATCGAACAGACTCAAATACATTAATTGTGAGGATGTCCTAGGGCCTGTTTGGTTCTGTTGTATACAGATGGCGTCCCCGAGTCAGAACCAACTTGAAGGCACCTAACAACAGCAAAATACCACCCACGGGACTAATGTCTAAAAATGATAGAAAACTTCAAAACCACAACAAGAAAAAGACCATCCAAGTTTAAGTTGTGCAGATGACGTGAACATACATTTCACAAGAAAAGACATATAGATGGCCAGTGAGCATATAAAGGTCATGAACTATTAGAAAGCTGCAAATCAAGCCAGTAATAAGAAATCATCTCACCCCAGCATTAATAACAAGGTTAAAAAGAAAACAGAAAACGTTCTAGCAAGAGTGTGGAGAGACTTAAGCCCTCATATGTGGGGGGAGGTCAGATGCTCAGGCATCCTCCCTGAGGGTGTCAGACTGCAGGGGACCCCGCTCCCTGCTGTTAAAGACAATGAACAGGCCTGCAGTCATCTATTTGGTTCTGGTAGGTGGAGTTCACACCCTACTGATAATGGTCTCTATCAGTTGAGCCAGGAACAGGTCAAACCCATCTGTGACATCCAAAGTTTAGCTGCCATCCTAAATCTAGGATCCACCCATCTTGTCACATGTATACCCCCAATCCCTCCTCTTCCTGTTGCATGTATGTCCCTAGACCACCCTCTCACTGCTGTATAACCTATAGTGCAACCCCTTTCTGTGACGTATGACTTTACCTGTAATTAGTGGGCTTGCACACCTCCAAAAGGTA
>NW_022103915.1:40083697-40098085 GCF_000313985.2 Echinops telfairi
ATCAATCTTCATATATACACACACACACACACAGTGGAATACTGTGCCATGTTAAAGAACAATGTTAAAGTCTGGGTGATCAGGGCCATTGATCAAGATCAAAAGGAACTTTAATTATTTAACTTATTGTGAATTGGATGAAGGTTTATAGAACACACCAGTTTTACATTCGGTGAGTCATACATATTTTCTTTCATCGCATTGCTTGCAATCTTATCGGTGTAACATTTGTTTCCGGTTTCCATTCCTGCTTCTTTCCTAGTTATCAAGGAGTTAATGAAAACAGCTCACCACATGAAGTAACATGGTCAACACTATGCTGAGTCAGACTAGTCAATCACAAAAGGACAAATAGTGTGTGAGACCACTAGTGTAAAATGGTTTCCACACTAAAAATAAAACAATATTGTTAGACTGGTACCAAGGGTGGGCGGGCAATGGAGGGTCAAGCAGTGCCAAGAGAGTGACAGTATATAAGAGGAAGGCTGGCAAAAAATGATGGAGGCAGGGGAAGCCACTGGGAGGAGTACAGGAGTTAAAGACAATAGAGGTAAACTGTTATACTTGCAATGCTGCAAAGATGGTCACCTATTAGTAGATGTATGTATAGACATTCAGCCTGAATGGGTGTGGGAGGGAAAGTGGGAGTATATCCATAAATATATATATAGGTTTAGAAAAGGATATTTGACAAGAGTATTTACATTTGCAGCCATATATTCAGAGCCTTGGTGGAGAATACATAGGGTAGAGTTATGAAAACTTCTTAGACCTAACCAAGCACATTGAGTCATTGGGCTTAGGATCTCAGGACCATACTCTTGGGTCACACCAAGCTTAATTGGCATAATATAATCTACAAAGAAAATTTTCTGCATCCTATTTGGTGAGTAGTGGGTAGAGTCTTAAAAGTGGCCATGGAAGAGGAAACTGTTGGTCGCTTCCCTGACTGGAGAAAAAAAGAGTTATAAAAATCAAAGATATACAGAAACTATTAGGGCAATGGACTAATGGACCACATTAGGACCCTGAGACCAGAAGAAATAGTTGGTTCCCAGCTACCACCACCAATTGTTCTGAAACGGATCATAGACGAAGGTCCTAGACAGAGTGGGAGGAAAATGTGGAACAAAAGTCAAATTCACAAATGAGATCATGCTTGTTGGTTGGACAGAAATTGGTGAAACCTCTGAGACCATGGCCCTTAGTCACCAAATTGAACTCATCCTCAGGCTCAATTTTCAGCCAAGCAATAAGCAAGTCTATAAAAGGACAATAATCCTAGTGTGGTAAACACACTTTAGAATAATCAAGCATTTGACATTAAATGGTCAGCATTTATCCAAGGACAAAACTCAAAAAATTTAGGAAAGAAGAAATGAAAACAGGTATCAAAGGGAGGAAGCAGGTTAAATGACTTTACGCTGATGAGATTGCAATGAATAAGCTGAAAGTATGAATTATTGAACATAAAACTGATGATATGATGTCCTGTCTCATATGTCCTGTAAACTTTCACCCAATTCACAATAAATCGAATAAATAAATAAATATGTCTTTTGATATTGATCAATAGCCCTGGTCACCCAGAACCCCATGAGTTTAACACCAAAGTCATCAAAGCTCCAAAACATAATGCTTCTAATCCAACCTCTAGGTCAGTGGTTCTCAACCTTCCTAATGCTGCAACTCTTTAATACAGTTCCTCATGTTGTGGTGACCCCAGCCATAAAATTATTTTCATTGCTACTGCATAACTGTGATTTAGCTACTGTTATGAATTGGGCGACCCTTGTGAAAGGGTCATTCGACCCCCAAAGGGGTCGCGACCCACAGGTTGAGAGCTGCTGCTCTAGGTCAAAGGATAATTAAGGACTTTTAAGACTCATTATTCAGTACTCTGTAGAAAAGACTGCCAATTCTCTGAAAGAGAACTCCAACAGATAGAATACCATGAAAGGCTGCAAAGATTATACCACTGAAGATGCCAGGAGTCTCACATAAAAAACCCCATCAAGCCCCAAACAAAAAAAAAACCCGCTTTAAAAATTGTGTGCAGATGTTGTGCATGACCCGAAAGGGTTCATGACAGAACCAATCAAGAACACCATTAAAGAGTTTGTGGGTATAGTGCACACACACGCACACACACACACACACACACACACACACAGAGGGTGGAGGAGGGTGAAAAAACTAAGCTATAGATCTTTAAGAAAGTCTAGAGCTAATAGACACCACCCTCTACCCCACCAACATCAAACCGATTCCACTTCACTGCACCCCGACAGGACAGAGTAGAACAGCTCCAGACGTCTCTGGGGCTTCCCATCTTTACAGAAGCAGACTCCTCTCTTTCTCCCGCAGAGCAGCTGGTGGGTTCAAACTGCCAACCTTATGGTCTGAAGTCCACAGTTGCACCAGGGCTCCGGATTAAAAGTACCACACCAGAAGAATTAACAGAAGATGACTAATGGAAATGAGTACTTCTGAACTAGTGAGGATGAGGAGGAAGAAGATGTAGAAGAAGCAGATCCAGAAACCAAACCGACATTCACCAAGATGGCAGAGGGGTTCTGATGATTCAAGACTGCTTTTGATTTATCTCAGGACATGGATCCCCTATGCTATGGTCATTGAAACCAAACCGAACCATGGAAGAATGATATTGTCTCGAAAGATTTTTAGAAAATGGAAAAGCAAAAACATCAGGCAGAAATTATGATGTAGCTCCATAAAGTTACATTGATCAAACCTGCCTCTCCTTCCCTCTCCTCCACTTCCGCCACACTTAATACAGCAAGACCAACCCTTCCTCTTCTCCTCCTGTTTACTCAACTTTAAGATGATTCATTTTGTAAGCAATGCAAGCATACGGCATAAAAATATAGTACAGTATATAAATGTATTTTCTCTTTCTTATGATTTTCTTAATCACATTTTCTTTTTCCTTACTTGCTTTATTGTAAGAATACAGTATATAAAACATATAACACAAAAATATGTGCAAGACTGTTCACATTATTGTTAAAACTTCTGGCCACAGCTGGCTATTTATAGTTAAGCTTTAGGAAGTCCAAAGTTAGATAGATTTTTGACTGCTTAGTGATCAGTGCCCTTAATGTCTGATTGTGTAATCATCAACTATATTTGCAAATTAATTCATGACCTATATATGTCTCTCTGAATTCTCCTTTGAACCAGTCATAGCAGCTTATTGATTCCCTCATTAATTAACAATTTAAGTAAAATATTTTATATAAATTTACTTTTTATATTTAGATGGATGTCGTGTTCTATCTTTTAAAAGAATTAACATTTTAAATCCTTTACTTTGTTCTTGTGGCATACATTTGATTATATTTATTATTTCTATGTAACTATATTAGACTTGAATGGTCAACAGTTGCCTGGTTGACATAATGTGAGCGTAGTAGATATTCACTGTAGTATTTACTAATTTTGAATCTACAGGAGTTTCTTCTTATCTTGGAGCCCCAAAATTTACTCTCAGGTTTCAAACATTCTTGTAAGCATTTGAAAAACTCTTGAGCCTTAGGCACTATGCCTAATGGGCAACATTAATAACTATTATAGCCACATACAAAAATATGCGTTGAATGAATTGCAAGTAACCCCTATCATTTTGATGTGTTATGTACTCACACATATCCAGAAATAAAAAGTTAGAGGATGCAAAGCAAACTGTTACTTATTGCTCTCAAGTTGGCTCAAATTCAAGGTGGCTTGATTTATGGACAGCAGGACACTGGCCCAGTCTTGGACCATCTTCATAATCGTTGATATATTTGAGCCCATTGTGGCTCCTAGAAGCAAGTTATAAATAAGGATCTGTTGGATATTATTAACACTTGACAGATGAGGAATAGATTCAAGGGCGTTAAGTACCTTGCCTGGATTGCTCAGTTGTAAGCACCAGAAGCAATATCTGACTTCCGGGTCTCTTCATTTGCTGTTCCTTAGGATATGGCACTGGGTCTCATGCCTCCTCTTGCAAGGGAATTCCACCAAAGTGGTTCAAACTCTCCCCTTTCTGTCCTCTGAACCTCCGACTCTTTTATCATCATGCTTGGTTAAGAAGATGTCTTCTTTAAAAATGCAAATCTCAAGGGTCTTGAATCTCAAGTCTAGACAATCAGGAAAAAATCCTGGCCCCACTGGAGCTGTGTATTCTTGAGCAAATTGCTTACTCTTTCGATTCAAATAAGAATATCTAACCCTAAGGGCTGTTGTAAAGGAAAATGAGATAATGAATATAACAGGCTTGGCACAATTCCTGGCACAGAGTAAGTGTTCAATATGTGGTCGTCATGGTAACGTTTTGCCTCCAAATTCCTGGTCCTCTGTGACCATTATAAATCCTCGATACTTCAGTGGGGGTGGCAGGAATTGGGTTAGGAAGAAGGAAATGGTAGTGAAAGACACGATTTGCATGAGCATTTACGTATTAAGAAACCCCTTTTTATTACACAATGAAACCAGTCTTTTGAAGCAAGGCTGTACAATCTCTGGACAATTTAAGCAAATTGAAATTGGAAAGTTACAAGGGAGATGGGAGAAGGAAACAGGAGTTGTGCCTTATTAGGTCCAAATCCCAGTGGCTGTGAGCCAAGCAGGCTCCAAATCTGTTTTAGCTCCTGACTATGCAGTGTGAATCCTTTGGCCGGGCTCAGTGTCTGGAAAGTGGAGAAAAACGAGTCGATGTGACAGGACATTTGGGGGCCAGACCTGTACCAAGCCAGAAACTCAAGTCTGGAATCCCATCTCTGTGTTTGAGGAAGCTGTCAGCAAAAGGAGTATGAGCGGTTTGTGTTACTGGAGAAGTGAGTCTGCCTAATTTTAAAAGCTCTGAAATAAACTCAGCAAAAGCAGTCACTGTGCTTCCTTTCTGTTGGTTTTATTCAACCTCGTACTTCAGCTACTCGGTTCTACATAAAGGGGCTCTAGGTGGTTAAACAGGGAACCCTGTTAATGGTTAAACAGGTGGCCTAGGGGGCTATGCCTTGGACTGCTAATCACAAGGTCAGCAGTTTGAAACCACCAGCCACTCTTCAGCATAAAAACAAGACTTTCTACTCCTGGAGGGAATTACAGTGTTGGAAACCCACAGGCACAGTTCAACTTGGCCCAACAGGGTCTCTATGAATCATAATCAACTCAATGACAATGCGTTTGGTTTGGGGAGGTGATGAAGAGGGAGTCCTGATGGCCTAGCAGTTAAATGTTAGGTTGTTCACCAGAAACTTGTTAAGTTTGAAACATTCTGAGGTAGAAAGAGGTAGCAGTCTGTTTTCATAAACATTTATAGTCCTGGAAACTCTATGGCATAGTTCTATACTGTCCTCTATGGTCACTGAGTTGGAATCAACCCAATACCAATGAGTTTTTCTGATCATGGGATTGCTAATTAAAAGGATAGCAGTTCAACCCACTGTGAAGTGCCTCCGTAGACATGCCCAGTGATCTGCTTCCAAAAAGTCAAAGTTGTGAAACCCCAAGGAAGTCCAACCCTCCACAAGTCAACAGCTGCAGCTGACACCTGGATGTAAAAAGACATCCCCAACAGCTACAGGAAGGCACAGTGAGAAAGCTGGCTTCATTGTGCTTCAACAAGATGCAGTGGGTTCAAATCGAGCTCTGTTCCTTACTAGCAGAGTGGCTTCTTTACTTAACCTCTCTAAACTTGAGCATCTTCATCTCTGACCTGAAGGGGAGGCTGTGTGTCCCATAAGGTTGATTTACGGATTAAATGAGATAAATGAGGACTAAGGATATTTGCCTTGCAGGGTGTTTTGAAATGAAATAAGATGATAAGAAAGCCATGGTGCCTGGCAAGAACAGACCTCCCTGGTGGCTGGGTTGGTGTGATAGAAACCACCAACCACCTACTTTTCTCCTCCATGATCCGAACCAATTGGGAAAAAGAATGAGTCGTCAAAGAGCGGCGATCACAATACTAGCTAGACCACAACTGTAGACAGTAAGGTCAGTTCAGAGACAGTAGAATTTGCCAGCAGCTGAATGGGCTTCCTTACCTTCCAATTAACAGGGGCAGGAAGATTCATTTTCATTTTGTTTCCTAGGCAGTACAACTGACATTTCTTTACACAAACATTAGGACAGGGGGCATCAGATCCTTCCTAATAATAATATGGAAGAACCCCTGCCCCCTCCAAAAAGAGTTACTCTCAAAACTCACAGGAGCAGGACTACTCTGTCCTAAAGAGTCATTATGAGTTGGCATGGACTTGATGACAGTGAACTTGGTATTTGGCTTGGACCCTTCCTGCAGTACTCACACTGTAAAAATAGAGCAGATCTGCCGCCTTAAGGTTTCTGAGGCAGTAAATCTTTACAAAAATAGACTCACATCCCTTCTCCCTCAAAGAGACTGGTCAATTAGAACTGTTGACCTTTTGGCTACAAGCCAAGCACTTTCATGACAGCACCAGCAAAGGTCCTTTCCCAAAACACATTATTTTCTAATATCCCACCATGGATTTGCCTTCCTAATGCCTCTACCCTTCAAGTTGTAGTCCTGAAACAGGTACATCACTTACCCATATGTTGCTATCTTAACACGAAAGTCTTCACAAATCTTTATTTTTTTCCCCAAAGAAGCACAGTGCTGAGGGCAAAAGATTCTGGGCTGATGAATTGCTCTTCCCTAAATGTAAGCCCTACCCTCAGACTCGCTAGTGTCATGGGTCAATGTCACCACCACATTCCAAGTATTCCCTTTAGCTTATTGGGGTTGGGATAAGTAGAAGTGACTCTCAAGGAGCCTATCCTCCCTGCTTCTTCAGGACTTGATGATTCTTAAGCCTGGCACTGGACCAAGGACTTCCCTGCTTCTGGTTCAAGAATTTCTCAAACTGTAGTTTAAGAACTTTCTTTGTGAGAGTAGATAAATTCAAATCTTCTAGACCAGTGGCTCTCAACCTTCCTCATGCTGCAACCCTTTAATATAGTTCCTCATGTGGTGGTGACCCCCAAACATAAAATTATTTTCGTTGCTACTTCATCACTGTCATTTTGCTATTGTTATGAATTGGGCAACGCCTGTGAAAGGATCATTCGACCCCCAAAGGGGTCACGACCCATAAGTTGAGAACAGCTGAACGTTCCTCAAAATGCTGGAGAACACATGAGCCTAAACATACTCTCACACTCACCTCTCTCTCGGCATGCGACTTCTGTCTGAAATCTCCTACTTCACGCAGACATTAGGAACCGACATCCAACATCCAAAGCCGCAGCTCCAACATCTGCACACATCCTCCAATCTAAGGCAAATGATTCCTCTTGTTCTTTAGATGCTAGCATCTCCCTTCTCAGGAAGACTTGCTTGCAATGATCCCTTCTCTCTTGTGCATGCAACGTCTATATTTCAGCTAAATTTTCCTCATTAACCTTTTCGCCTTTAATTTTTCTATCACACCCTTTTTCAGATATCACCCTACCTCTGTCCTCCCTGTCAGTCAGCTTCTTTTAAAACGTTGTCTGTGCTCACTGGCTGCATCTGCTCACCTCTCATTCTCTCCTCAACCCTCTCCACCTGGCTCTTGCTCCACCCAAACAACCCATACCAAGGCCACCAATGATCTTCACTTTTTAAATCCAGTGGGTAGGTCTCAGTCCTCATTTCATTAAGCTCTTAATGGCATTTCATGCTGTGGAGACTCCCTTGGGTGTCCGAAGTCAACTGAATTCACAGCTTTGCCCCCTGAATTAGTTTTGTTCCAAGCTCAGGGGTAGTGCCATAATCTGACCAATTCTCTGACCAATTCCACCAGCCAGAGCCGTCTAGGAACTGCCCACGACACCTCGCTGTCGCTCTCCCAGCTGCCATCTCCTTGCATCTAGTCAGTAACAGATCTTTCGATCACTCTCTCCCTCGCATATCCTTTTGCCGGAAGTGAAAAAAATACAAGCCCAGCTGAGTGATACTTTTAAATCGCGCACACACACACACACACACACACACACACACACCAACCTTCTTAAAACTCTTCATTGGCTTTCTTCTGCTCTTAGAATGCAGATTCAAATCCTTCACATGCCTACAAGATCCAACAGGGTCTGGCCCTTGTGCGACGCGGTGAAGCCATCGCCTCGCTTACTTCCTCCAAATAATCTCCATTTCTCTGGGCGAGAAGGGGAAGGGGAAATGCTGATTGGATTATGTGGTTCAGCTGTGAGTGATTATTAACTGAATTAATCGGGATTGGCCTCCTGCTGGGTAGAAAATCAGCCCTCTCAGAAGCAGGTAAGGGGGGTTACTATCAACGAGAGAGGAGAGCCAGGAGTGGAGTGCATCCTTTAGACCCCAAGATCCCTGCTCATTGAACCCCTCAGATCCAGGAGACAGCTTCAACTCCAGAGGAACAGCAATGGCAAAGGCAGAACTTAGAGCAGAAGCATGCTGTGGACTTCCAGCTCACAGTGACAGTAAAGCTGAGAGGTGCGGGGCAGGAGACTGGTTTAGGAAACTGGCTCTTAATTGAGGAAACTGGACTTGCTGACTCATGGAAGTAGAGCTCAGTACCTTCTGGTTGAGGTTTCCTGTGCAGTGGCATGCCCTCTGAGCATTTGTTAATAGCCCCAAGAGAGCTTTGTAATATTGCCCCACACATGGTAGAGGAGGGTCAGAAAGAGGCCTGCCTGCAGGCACAATAGAAAAGAAACTGTCTTGACTCTCCTGAGTGTTTCTTGCCTGAATTGTAACCTGTTAACTTCCCTAGGAAATCTCAGAAGCATAAGCCTAGCCTGAAAGACCTGTGTGGCCATTACAATGAGTTATCAGGCTCAATCACACAAGTACAATACCATGAGAGGGACAGTTGGTGTCAGAATAGAGTAAGGGAGGAAGGATGGAGGCATGTCTACTTCTGCCTCGTGAGAATCGGCCTTGGGAACCAGGGATCAGATGTGGCCTCGATGCCTTTGAACACCCTGTCACCCAATTCCAGACCCTCCATTCACATTGTCATCTGGCTGAAGGCTCCCTTTGGAGCTATGCCATGCACACTGTGTTCAGATGTACACTGGGCCCTGGCTTGTGTCTCTAGCCTCATTTTGCCTGATATTGTACTAGACGCTGCAACTCCCTGATGGGAAGCACTCAAAATGCACAATGACTGCAGTAATGGACTGGAGCATCCCAACAACTATCATAAAGATGCTGCAGGGATGGGCAACGTTTTGTTATTATGAGCTAGAGCGGACTAAAGGGCAACTAACCACAACTTATAAGCCTACAACTCACCATCTTCCAAACTCAGGCTATTCCTCACTACAGTCTTTCCTCTCTCTCTACCCAAAAAAACCCCAATGCCAATCAGAATTATTGTCCCTAATTTTCTGTAAGCACACACGTTTTGTTAAAAACAAACAAACAAACAAACATGTTTAACTCAGTGTCTCTATCAATTATATTGTTGTGAATCCAGCAGTTATGAAAATGTCACATCACCATTTTCCATTATGCTCTTTTAGCTTTGAAGGATCCTTGGTGACTCAATGGTTAAGGCTCAGCTGCTAACTAAACAATTGGCTGCTCAAACTGGTCAACTTAGCGGCCTGCTTCAGGAAATATTTAAAGTGTTGGAAACTCTATGTGGGCAGTTCCACTCAGTCCTGTAGAACTGCTGGGTCAGAATCAACTCAGTAGTAAAAGGTTTTCTTTAACTTGCAGGAAAGGTAAATGGGTATGACTTTCAGTTACCCTGATTCTCTTGTTCTCTTTTCTAATGTATTATGCTTTATCCTTTAATTTTGATAGATTTTTCCAACGGTTTTATTGGCATATAATTAACATATCATATAATTCAATAGTTCAATCACATTAAGAAGAGTTGTACAATCATCACCACAATCAGTTTTAGAACATTTTCTTCATTCTTGTACTCACCATTATTAGCTCTTCATTCCTTCCAACCTCCTCTGTCATACCCAAGGAACCAATAATCCAGTTACTGTTTCTATAGATTTACCCTATCCTGAAAAACATCAAAAACAAAATCCAAATAATAACAACAGCAGAGTAAACGAGATAAGAAAAAACCTCAATCCAAAAAAAGTGGAAGATATTTAAAAACTAGAACAAATTTAAATGGATCATAAGAAATCAAATGAGAGGGTGCTAAATTTTAACCGAACTGCATCTGCGACAAGCCGCTTTCTAATGCAGCGGTTCTCAACCTGTGGGGTGCACACCTTTGGTTGAGAACCACTGTTCTAAAGTATTCTGCATAAATAGCAAGCTATTCACATCCCTGGTCCATGGCCAGAGTGAATTCCCCAAGGACTTAATCTGTGTGTACTTTCCTTACACGTTTTTTTTTAATCTTTTAGGAAAAAGTATGTTTTTTCTTCCCCTCCGACTGTTTCACCTTCTGGTGTCACCTCCTGACTAAAGGCATTATGGATTTGTATACCTCTTCAAACAGACGGCTCAGTAATATTAACTATGTACTGATCTGAGATCTTAGAAAGATCTAATCTCGATATTCCCTTCCCTTGTAATAACAGACACATGTCAGAACAGAAATTGCTTCTGGTCTGGAGCGGGCTCTGCCCCACTGGCTGCTCTATTGCTGGGGCAGGTGGCTTCAATGGATGTGACAGAAACCCAATCAGGATATGAGAACTTGGAAGATAGCAATTTTTATCCGCAGCTTCACAGTTGTTGAAAAAGTAGAAACAATATTGATGTGTGTATATCTCTTTGTAGTTCACACCAAAAGAGAGAGAGAAATTTCTTATCTGTGTCTCAAACAAGACAGATGAGCAGCCAAATGCTGTTTGACAGAACTAATATTTACTATACCTACAAACATCCCTGAAAACCAGTCCAGGGAATGTGAAGACCCTGATCCAAAGCTGATCAATGTTCAGAGGAAATCACCAGGTCCCGAGAGCTGAGAACGAAGGGCATTCTTTCATATAGAACCCCAGACGTGATTTGTTTCTTTGGCCCCGTATCCAACCAGTGCATTTTACTTTACGTTCCCACGTTCATCATGGGCTCATCTACTTCCGTTCTAAGGTGTGAGACCTTCTCCTTTCCCTAAACTTGGATCTCCAAGTTGCTCTTTCACACAGACGTTGTTTGGATTGTTGGGTCAGAGAGTTCTAGGAAAAGTTGCTGCTACTTCTCAAAAAAAAAAAAAGAAAGGAAGGACTAGGAAGGCCCACAGGAACAAAGGTCCTCACAGTAAGCAAAACGACAATGGTTAGAAAAAGCACGCCGAAGCAGTTTCGCTGAAAAGTCGTCCACAATTCTCATGGGGGAAGGGAAGAGAACATCTCTACTAACAAGCTTGACAGTTAGTTCGTAATACGCATTGAAGTTGTGCGTACGTTAGCGGTTTTGGGTTTTTTGGTTTTTTTTAAAGACAGAAGTGTCTGATTAACAACCTACCAGAGTAGTTGTGCTTAATCGACACTGGCCACAAAAGCATTTGAGAGGTTTGATCTCTTGCCTTTCATGTGAGGTACTTCCAGTTTTGCTGCTGCAGGCAATGTTCGGGAACGGCTCTGTCGGCTGCTCCCCTCCGTGTTCCCTACTCACACGTCCTTTGCAGGGTGCCAGTCTGTGCGCGGACCCACACAGCCTGCTCCATCGCCTCCTCATTTGATTGCACTGAGCAGCTATTGAACTACACCTGCCTCCATTTCCTCAACTCCCCAAGATGTTGGCATGGAGTTCAGTAAGAAAATGTGTTTTAAAGTCTCATAGAGCCTGGAATTTTTGTAGCAAACACTTGCCAAAAAGTAAAACAAGCTGTTCTATACAAACAAAATTGAAAAATATATATATATGGCAGACAAAAATACAGTGAGGACTGGAAAATGTAGAATAGCCAAAAAAGTTCTAAATGCTTCAACAGTCTATGGGAAAGGCAAGTTTTAATAAAGAAAAGTGTGGAAGGAATTGCAGGATGATAATCATGGGTACTTGGGATTATGGATAGTCATAACACAATAGCAATCTTACAGTGTTATCCGATTTACTTTCTTACTTCTTAGAGCCAACCTAGCAAACAATTTCCTGGAGTATCTATAAATACCTTCTTCTGAATCTGTTGTACACACATTTTACAAGAAGTTATATGCCCAATGGAATATTACACATTCCTGAAAAGCAGTGAGAAAACTATGAGGCACCTCACCTCGTGAAAAGATTCAGAGGATATGCTGAGTGAAGTTAGCCAAGCACAAAAGGTCAAGTACAACATGAATCCATTGATGTAAATTCAAACAACAGAACAGGCACAAGGGAAAATGCGCACAATACACAATCCCTGGGTTAAGGATCAGATATTCTGGTAAGAGCCAGACCAGATCCAAAGATCCATTTGTCATCAACACCCGATCCACATAGCATCTTTCCCTCCCTTTGTATGCCTTTAAAGCCCACAGAGGGGCGGGGGAAGACTACGATGGCAATGGGGGGCTCAGACCACTAACCCACCCAAAGGAGGGTATTGTTTATATTGCAACAGGAAAGGAAGAGTGAGAGTAGACCTCATTCCAATATGCCAGGTCACAAGGGTAATGTCACTCCTTGGAGCAGCTTGTTCCCAAAGATGACTACAGGGACGACCTCAGCTGGAGACATGGCATCCTCTCCCTTGACGACAGTGCCACAGAGGACAGCTCTGAAGACACAGTTCCAGGAGAGCACACCTGGGGCCAAACCAAGATGGGAGTGCAACAGACCAGCGATGTGCATAAAACCACGAAGTCCCCGACGAATCCCTAGCATCGACTTCTGACTTGGGGGGCAGCACATGGCATCCCATCTGACCTGGATGTGGATTACTCACTAGGGGGCCACACGGAAAGACTGAAGGCCTAACTGGGAGGGGTGGGGAGCACTAGAGCTCCATCGTGATTGCTGAAATAGCAGTGTAGATGTACAGATTGCTCGCCTTTGGGTTGGACACGACTGCTGAAGACTAAAGGGATGTATGAATGCTTAGGTAAACCCTGAAAGAAATGGGGGCTGAAATGATGTTTTTAGCATGTCCTTTTCTATCTTTAAACATAGAAGCCTTTATCTGCTCTATGTCATTATTCTTGTTAGACTTGTGACTATTTGTATGGGTGTATTTTTTTGGGGGGTGCTTACCTATACAAGTAATCCTTGATAGGGAACCTTATGGAGACAGCGACTGGACTGGTAGTTCCTGGGGGCATGGAAGCGGGGTGGGAGGGGCATGGGGAGCCAGTAATGATGGATACAAGACAATAGTGTTTGAAAATTGATTGTGAGGATTTTTTATTTTTTATTTTCTTGATGTATTTGAACAATTGAATTGTATCTGAGAGGAATTCCTGAAATGTGAATATGATTAAAGATAACTGTGGGTAGAAGGGAAAATAATAATAATAACAACATATATTGCATATATAACAAGGAAGCAGATGGATATTGGGCTTCTACTCAAAGTTTGCCTCAGTACAAGAACAGTTTGTTCTAATAACATGGCATTGTATGATCCTCACCTTATTGTCAAGATCTCTGAAGACAAAATGGGAGCATAAGCAAATGTGGTGAAGAAAGCTGATGATGCCCAGCTATCAAAAGACATAGAATCTGGGGTTTTAAGGACTTGTAACTAAAAACGCAGCCACCGAGCAGGAAAGCAACAAAGCCCACATGGAAGAAGCACACCAGCCTGTGTGATCATGAGTTGTTGACTGGAAGAGGTATCAGAAGTTAAAAAACATGCAACCAACTCCATGAGAAGGGGTATTGATGCAATAGAGACCCAAAACTCACCTCCAAAGTAATTGGGAAGTCCCTCTCAGAAGAGCTAAAGAGAAGGGATGATAAATCCAGAGTGTGGTATGGCATTGATGAACCGCATAATTAACCACTAGTTTTTTTTAATATTTCCTCCCCTTACTATTAAAACTATTTATTTTATCTCATTAATCATGTTAGATTTGTGTATGTTCAGTTGTATTTTTAAGATTGTTCAGTACATAAAAGCCAAGATACATAACCCTGCAGAAACAGTAACAGGAGTAATGATTCCCTGAGGGGAGGGGAGGAAGATGGAGAGCTGATAGTAGTGATGATTGTATAACTCCACTCGATGGGACTGAACAGAATGGATGTGAATGGATATATTGGATTGTGTGATATATATCAATAAAACTATTAAATAAATAAAAGGGGTGGGTGAAGTTACATGTCATCAATGCCCTAAATCACAGCTTCTAAGAAAGGAAGAAAGGAGGATTTAGGGCAAGCTAAAGTTAAAAAATATATATATTAAGTACTTCTATTGGGGGCTCTTTTATCTCATATCACAATCCATACATTCATCCAGTGTGTCAAGCACATTTGCA
>NW_022103915.1:40102304-40104078 GCF_000313985.2 Echinops telfairi
GAAAATGACCAATTCTTGCATAGGCCAGGCCTACTGGACTCTCTCCTCGTTAAGCATAGGGATGGGATAAGAAAGGAAGGGCTGCAGCAGGTGGCTCAGAGTGTCCGCGTCCTGGTTTGAGATGGAGATGATAAAGTAGAGTCTGTCTTCATACACAGCTTATGGGACTCAGTCCCCTTCCAGGATTGTCTCGGGGACTCATTTTCTTCCAGAACTGAATTCCAAATAGATTTTAAAATACTGGATGGATGGCAAATGGATGGATGGATACAGAAACAAAAAGAACCTAAATGTTATGTCTTTTTATCTTGAGTTATAGGTGGGGGTTGGGAATGAGATGGAAATTAGGAAAATAGCTTCGCCCCCACCCCCACCCCTTATTCTTCCTAGGGTCTGACTAAGCCAATCCTCTTCCTGCAGTCAAATACACTGGCAGGTGTCCTTGGGCCCAGAACAGAAAGGTGGTTGGAGCCCTGATCCCTGCCGTTATAGTTGGTATGCAAGCAAACTTCCCCTGCAGACTCAAAATCTAAGAGGTTGGATGCTAATAACCTATCATCAATGTTGCATTTGCCAACAGCCAAAAGAAAAATGAACCTTTAATTGAGCAAGATTTGGCATCAATCAATGATGTGACTTTAGTCAGGCAAAAAACGACAGATTACTGAGTTGAACACCCAACTGTGAAAATTGTTCTCTACTGGGGTGAAAAATGCAAAATATAGTTAACGACATATCTTCCCCTGCCCAGGACCATAACTCATTGTGAGTGAAAAGGTTCTTTATGTCTGTTTTTAAATTTCCTTGAATTTTCTTTTTAAAGTTGTGTTCTAGCAGAATTTACCATATTATGCAACCCCAAGTTCTTCAAAGAAAATAATATTTGCATCTTATTATATGATGCCAATCATTTCTGAAACAACCGGATATAATTAAATCAGGTTATTGCCAGCACCTCGCCAGAGAGCTGCTGGAAAGAGGAGCTTGAACGAACAGTCACACACTGGAGAATTCTCACAAGATGGTGGCAATGATGATAGCAACACCACTTCGCGATCTTCCTGAATCCTCATATAACTAAAGGTAAAGCTACCGGGATCCAAAACCAAGACCCAGCTTAGGCAACATTTACCACAATTATTGTTGATGAACCTCAGTAGGGTACCATAATACAAGTAGGTAGGGCCAAACCATTAAGAGCAACAAGCCCTGGTGGTACTTAGCATCCCTGTGAGAGAAATCAGAGGAAAACCTACACACTGGAACAGAAGAACCCAGAATAGCCAACAGGTGGGAAACATTGCGCATCTTTTTGAGAGCAGTAGAGCTAAGAGCAGCTAGCTTTACCCAGCCCAGTGGAGGAGTACCAGGGATCTGTAGTCAATGCTGAAGGGGCTGGACCAGGTCAGCCTCTATGATCTTCCCAAATGACCAGTCAGGGCTCCCTGAGGGACACAGTTCCACAATGAATATAAATCTTTGGTTTGTTGACCTACCAGCTTTGACCATTGTCACTCTTATCCAAGGGTAAATTTAGAAGAAGTGTTGCTAGCATATCATAAAAACCCTGATGAAACAAAATTATTCATGTTAAGCTATTGTGTCTTGACATTGTCCCAATTCACGGCTGCAGGTTCTGAAGGCCGTGTTTCCGTTTCGCTAACTCTTCTCCCACAGGACTCTCTGCTCTTCCTGTGATACCACGCCAAAAAGGCTGCTTTGGCATCCTCAAGGGACTCAAATCACGTGCCTTCTCAATGTTCTTTGAGGCTGA
>NW_022103915.1:40110657-40112726 GCF_000313985.2 Echinops telfairi
TTTCCTCTGGTTCTTAAATGCCCTCCCCCACTACCACGATCCCAATTCTATCTTACATATCCAGCTGGACTGGAGGATGTACACTGGCGCAGATAGGAAGTGGAAATACAATGAACTCAGGACAGATGAATGAATCCCCCAGGACCAGTGGTGAGAGTTGTGATATCGGGAGGGTGGTGGGAAGGTGAGGGAGAAAGGGGAACAGATGACAAGGTCTCATATAACCTCCTCCCTGGGGGACGGACAGCGGAGAAGTGGGTGAGGGGGACGTCTGAGGGTGTAAGATATGATAAAATAATTATAATTTATAAATTATCAAGGGTTCAGGGGAAGAGGGGAGCGGGGAGGGAGGGGGGAAAATGAGGATCTGACACCAAGGGCTCAAGTGGAAAGCGGGTGTTGTGAGAATGATGATGGCAACATATGTACTAATGTGCTGGACACAAATGGTGTATGTATGGATTGTGAAGAGTTGTATGAGCCCCTAATAAAATGATTTTTTAAAAAAAATTATCCATCTTTAAAGGTTGGAAACAAAGTTTGGGAAGTGCATGTGTTTAGCTGCTTAAAGGAAAAAGACACTTTAAGCAATCAGGAGTGAAGCACGTGATTCATTTTGGTTAAATCAACTGAAGCACCTGCTGTCTGTGCTGGGATATGAGGACTGAATACACAGGTCAATGCCCAGGCCGTGCCAGTGACCTTGAATTGCCAGCCAAGAACATAGAAAAAGGATGCAGAGCCTCATGAGGACTGGTGTTAAAAAAAAATCAAAGTGTTCACATTTTATTGAGGTTATTTATCCTGTCACAGACTAACAATTCACATAAATGTCCAAATACATATTTTTCTTCATACACTTATACATTCTTTCTCACGTAATCTATTCTCTCTTATATATATATTCTGTTGCACACAATTCTCTCTCCCACAATGATCTACTCTGTCCCATACACACACAGGGAGGTCTAGCTATATGATTATACTCCTATGCAACTACAACATTAACCTCACGCATGTCACTAAAAAAGGGGAATAATAACTTGCTGATGTGCAATAATACTATATAGTTCCAGTGTGGCTAAGACTAGAAACTCACCTCACAAGACTTCTAAGAGAAAAGAGGGTGGCAATCTACTTTAGCAGTTAACAGTTCTAAGGGTCCAAATCCCCAAATGCTTTGATGGACCATGTATCATAATCACGGGAATTTGAATAGCTAAGCAAATCAAAGAACATATTCACATGATGAGATTCAAGACTCAATGAACATTTCTTATCACAGAATGAATTTACCAAATGTCCTAGACAAGACAGATGGATAGACTCTTTACTGTATTCAGTCCCCCCGACCCCCGGTGCCCTTTATGCCATTGGTACTTTGTGCTTTATGTTGTTTGGCCTGTAGAGTATCTCCCAATGAAATTTCACTCTCAGTGACTATAAGAACCAGGTATTCAGACTCCTTCCTCTCTTCCTCCTCCAGCTCTCAATCCTTTACCTTTCATGAAGCAAACACCCCCTGACCATTTTCTGACCAAGTGACCGAAGGTGGACTTGTTACGGTTGTTCTTAAGTGCCATTTAGTCAGTTGCAACTCATAGGACCCTCGGCACAATAGAACAAACCCTGCCTGGTCCCGCACCATCCTCACAACTGTTCTTCTGTTTGCGCTTGTAGCTGCAGCCACGGTGTCAATCCGTCTGGGTGAGGGCTGCCCCTCTGCTTTCACAAGCACGATGGCCTTTTCCAGGAACTGGTCTCTGCTGACATGTTTACAATACGTGTGATGAAATCTCACTGTACTCACTTCAAAGGAGCATTCTGACTGTACTTCTTCCAAAACAATTGTGTTTGTTCTTTGGGCACTTTCAATGCTCTTCGCCGGCACCGTAATCGAAATTGATGGATTCTTCTTTGGTCTTCCTTATTCAATGTCCAACCTTCACATGTATATGAGGTAATGGGCAATACCATGGCTTGGGTCAGGGGCACCTTAGTCCTCAAAGTAACATTCATGCTTTTCAATACTTTAAAGAGGGCTTGTGCAATAGACTTACCCCATGCAA
>NW_022103915.1:40114170-40118543 GCF_000313985.2 Echinops telfairi
TACGTACATACATGGATGGATGTGTGGATTGTGATGAGAGTTGTACGAGCCCCAATAAAATGATTTTAAAAGACAAGAAAACGCTCCTGTGAAACCATCCCTGCCTGCACTTACTTCAAACACGTGTTTCATGCACACTTGATATATTTTTGCCTTTGCTGTAATTTTTTATCATCCCATTAGAGTTTTGGTATTCACTCAGGTAATGAATTGAAGAGATAGCCATTTCTAAATTGCTGGCATTCCAAAAATTCATGGGTTTGAGGCCATAGGTTTGACGAGAAATGTCAAGTTTGGTTATCACCCAAGAAGCAGAGCAGGGCAAGTCATATGCCCCCAATCAGAGATGGCCCACTTTGGGAAGGAGAGAGAAGTCTGAGTTTGGTCCCTGGAAATCTGCAGCATGCCATTGCTCTATGTCTGAGACTTGACCCTCCTCCCCCATTTTCCAAGAGTGCACGCATTTTAATTGAATCATCACTTGGTTATAAACTCATAGAAGAAAGCAGCAGGTTAGCTTGAAGTTAAAGAAGGTAAGTGAGTACAGGCCAGGGAAACAAGAGCCATTTCCTGCTGAAGATTCAGGTAGCCGGTGTCCCAGAGCACCAGCCTGATTGCAGGAGGCTGCTGGCTTTATACGACAATTGGGCACATCTGGAAATGATCATCTCAATGTGCACTTAGCCTCTTCCCTGTGGCCCAACCTCACTGCCTTGCTTTATATAAAACCAAAACCTCACCTTTGTGACCAAAGGGGATGATACACCAAGCCTATCACAACCATCAGTCTGTCTTCACTTGAAGGTGGCGGGGAACCAACTGTACAAACAAATGCCAAACCTATGGAAGGGGCATGCTTAAGCTGAGACAAGTTCATCAACTCAGTCGTTATCCCTTAATGTGTCCTTAGTCAAATACAGGGAGACAACAGAGACCTTGCTTCATCCCCAGTCCCTCTACATGATTAGCAGCACCCACCCTACCCCCACCCCCCATGGTCCATACCAGAACTGTCTTTCAACAGCAGACAGACAGTGGTCACTGGACGTCAAAGATCACAAGTCTAAAGTCTGGGGTCAAAGTGGTAAGTGATGTGTCTGCTTTCCCGCCCCACCATATGCAAGATATTTAGAAAGTCATTTCTGTTAGCCTCACAGAGCCAACCATTCTCTTGGTCAAGGTTCCATCCACTGGGCTCCCAACACACACACCGGCAGACAGGGCTGTTATGTTTAGACAACAAATCATCAAAATCAATCAAACCAAATAAACAAGACCAATAAAGCTAACCTCTTTCCAGCTACCTGAATATCTATCTCCTAGGCCTGCCCCCTGGTACTGTCTCCCACCAGGGCCTGATGATGACCCTAAAAGCCCAGATGAATCCCTCCGAGAAGATTATCCACGTCCCCAGCTACCTTTTGAAAGATGTCACTTCTCAAGACTCCAAGCCATGTTCATGTAAAAACAAGAAAACCCTGACTATTCCGATTAAGTGGGATCCAAGAAGAAGGCGCTTCCCCAGCCTCTGAAACTAGGGCTGCTCTGAGAGCCTCCACAGCAAGACTGCCGAAACCTCACCAACGCCCACCCACTGATGGCATTCTGCTCCTGGATTCCTCCCCCTTCATTTGCCAAGACAGAGAATCTGCTGAACTTCTGGTCAATCCGTGGACTGGTTTCTTCTTGATCAGCGGTGAGAGGAATGAGAGGAGGGTGCACGTAGAAGGACTATGCTTGACTAGGTTGAGGTAAAGGCAATCCTCTGTACTTGGGGACGTGCACAGGGCAAGAGAAGAACGGTGGGCAGTTCTGTTGCAGGAAATCCTCCCGTATCACCTCCTGATGGGGGGAAAAAGTCTGACTGGCATCATGTACATGTGAACCGAGGGCAGACCTGTGAAGGGATCCCTCTCAACCTGGCCACGAGGAGAGACTGAAGGCAGACTAGGCGCCTTCGGGTCAGTACATAAAACAGTTGAAAAAACTGGCATGGCGATTAAAGGGAAAGGGCAAGAAGACATGGACAGTGCAAACTAATTAAACATATTCAAAGAGCAGACTCCCCCACCATCCCTCAGACCCTGTCTCAACTGTGTTCCCAGCCAGAGGAATGGTTAATTGGTGCGAGGTCAGGGCATTTGCATAGGTTCATTCCAATTTATCAGCGAACCAGGAAGGGCAAGGCGAGAGTGGCTGGTTGACACACTAGTATGCAATCATCTGGAAATCCAATTTGTGGACCCAGCAGCCATCTGTTCCATGGGTGATTTGCCAAGGTACCTGCCAACCACGGAACAAGCTTTCTGCTGTTGGTAACTAATTGCATCTCTGGGACCAACACAGCGGGAGTTTCAACTCAAGAGATGTGATCTTCCACTAAGTTACTACTTCTGCTCATTCTTTTCCCTCTGAGCGTCAGTGCATATATGAGAGTTTCTGACACATCAGTGGAAGGATGGACATTCTGGGGTATCCTGGTGCTCCTCCTCCACCCGCCCAAATGCAGTGGGTCAGCAAGTAGAAGAGGCAAGCACACACCTGGAGTTGTGTAAGGAAATGTGGCTCTGCTCCGGGTCCTTTTCCCACCTGGGGAAGTTGTAAATGGATGTCAGGCTCTAGAGAGGCTTATAAATTGGTATCAGCGGTTCCTCTTATACCATTTGAACTTTCTTTTTCTTGAAAAGCATCCTTTTTTTTAAGAGACTACGAAGAAAAGAACATGCAGGAGGTGATAAATCTAGACCTTCACTCATGTCATTGCAGATGGCACGATGGCCTACAATTGTCTCGCTTGAAGTTTCATCTGGAAGCTGCTTCACTGTAGTCACCATCTCAGGTACAAGAACCTCTTGCTCTTCAGTATCACCCCCAACTACCAACCCCCTAAAGAAAGAAAGCTGATAGTAGTTGGACCTGCACCCTCCCTCCCTATGCTCCCTGGTGGTGTAGTGGTTACACGTTTGACTGCCAGGTCAGCAGTTCAAAACTACTAGCTGCTCTGTGGGAGAAAGATGAGCCTTTCTACTCCCGAAAAGAGCTAGGGTCTTGGAAACCCACAGGGGCAGTTCTACCCTATAAGTGTTCTTATAGGGTCACTGAGTGGGAATGAACTTATGGCAGTGAGTTGAGTTTTCCATGCTCCCCACCATTACCCACCCATAGGCGGAACATTCTCGCAGAACCTGGGCAGACTTTATCCTAGGTTCTTGTAATGTTTAATGCATTGCCATGAAATAGATGATTGAATGGATGGATATCCATTCTCCCTAAATGGGCTTGAACTCAAAGTCCAAGTGATAGTACATTTTTCATTTCTGATTTTTAAAGACTATAGCAGCACCATAAATGTATCAAGAACCCTGGACACTACAGAGGCCTCTCTCATCATAAACCTGACTTCTCGGCTCCTTCAAATCTCTCATGAAATTCATTGTATGCTTGATTGGCTCTGAGTATAATGGAAAAACTACCATATATACTAGAGTATAAGCCAAGTTTTTCAACACATTTTTTATGCAGCTTCTGTGGTGAAATTAGGTGCCTCAGCTGATATTCAGGTCAGCTTATACTCGAGCATATACGGTACTTCTGGTTGTTTCTACAGAGTAATGCCTGCCTAGGACACACTGCCCATGTATGATGAATACTTAGTGATTATCTCAGTGCAACCACAAGGGAAAAAAACAAGGATTTAACCAGCAGTGGGGAATGTGCCAAGCACTTAGGGAGCTAAACTAATATATGCACCGTGACCCACAGTCACTTCTGACTGTTTCTCTGGGGCCAGGGAAGGGGATGTCACAGCAGAGCTGCTACGCAAGGAGTTCCCAACAGACTGGTTACTTGGCTGGACCAATTGTGATAAGATTATCTGTGAAGAGTGACTTTTCTCCATTGTCCATGGGAATCGAAATTTCTACTAGTGAGAATAAATTCTCACAACACCATTTTAAAAAATCATACACAATGGCCAGTTTTGGAATGGATTCTAAGAAATTTTTGTGTTTTATTTTAGTTTTAAGTTTTTTAAGAAATAGTATAGAGTACCTTCCTGGTTGTATTTTGCTTAGTCCAATCAGAAAATGAAGCCTCATCTCACACATTAGCCGGGCAGCACAACGCTGTGAAAGGATTGCTGGCCAAGGCTTCACGATTCCCTGTGATGTCACAGGAAACAGCACGATTCCCTGTGATGTCACAGGAAACAGCACGATTCCCTGTGATGTCACAGGTAACAGCACGATTCCCTGTGATGTCACAGGAAACAGCACGATTCCCTGTGATGTCACAGGAAACAGCACAATTCCCTGTGATGTCACAGGTAACAGCACGATTCCCTGTGATGTCACAGGAAACAGCACGATTCCCTG
>NW_022103915.1:40119304-40129632 GCF_000313985.2 Echinops telfairi
ACCGGGTCCGGTGCCATCCTCACAACTACTGCTTTACGTTTAGCCCTTTGTTGCAACCACTGTCACTCCATATGTTGAGAATCTTCCTCTTTTGTTCTTACTGACCTGTTTTGCCACATACGATGCCCTTTTCCAGGGATGTTTCTCTGCTGATAATATTGTCGACAACATGTGAAAAAAGATTCACCATCTGTGCTTCTAAAGAGCATTCTGGTTTTACTTCTTCCGAAACATATTTGTTTGTTTTTCTGGCAGTCCATCGTATTTTCAACAGTATTCCAACACCATAATTCAAATGCACCAATTCTTCTTTGAGCTTCCTTATTCAGTGTTAATCTTTAATGTGATTATGAAACAATTGAAAATACCACAGCTTAGGTCAAGTGCACCTTGGTCCTTAAAGTGACATTTTGCTTTTTTAACACTTTTAAAATATCTTGTGCAGCAAGTTTATCCAATACAACATGTCCTTTGATTTCTTGACTGTTGCTTCCAAGAGCATGGATTGTGGACCCAAACAAAATGAAATCGTTGAGAACTTCAATCTTTTATCCATTTATCATAATATTGCTTAGTGGTCCGGTAGCGAACCATTTTGTTTCCTTTATGTTGAGGTGTAATTCTCCTAAAGGCCACAATCTTTTCTTCTTCATGAGTCGGTGCTTCAAGGCCTTTTCACTGTCAGCAAGCAAGGTTCTGTCATCTACCTACTGCAACACGACTACGTGAGAACGTCAATACATCAACAAGACCGCAGAATCTTCTTCCTGAAAATTCCCACAAATGTCCCCCTCTTCCAGTCAGACAGACACTCTTAGAAGTGCTAAGAAATGGTGATATAAATATTTTTAAAAGCTATCAAGCTAATGCTGGTTTTTGTTTTATTGTATTTTCCATGTCAAGGACTAAACTCCCAAGACAAAGTAAAAGCAGGTGATATAGAACAAGACCCCAGGAATAATGCCCAATAACTCATTTTCTCACCTTTTAGTAAAGAACTCTAACATTTCCTGAACCAAGTGTGGCTAAGAATCACTCGATTTCGTAACTCCAGGGTGAGGCTCCCTTGCTCCTTCCACATGCCTAGGCTGTCTTGGGTCTCTTCATTCATCCCTGGCTACCCCCAGCTTCTGGGAAAAGCTAGCTGCCCAAGTCTCTAAATCTGATGCCACTTCCATTTCCACACATGCACCATTGTGAGGCTCTGGTGAAGGCAATCACTTTCGATCAAAAGTCATCTACGTCAAGGAGACCCGGCGGTGTAAGGGGCTATGCACTCGATTGCTAACCACCAAACGTCATATATTTCAAGTGCGGTTTTATGTGTTGAAATTCTACTTTAAGTTGCCGTTTGTCTAACTCATTTTTCTAACAGCGTAAAAGTAGAGTTTAGCTGATTCTCATCTAGTGATGGTTGCTAGGAAACCATTCTAGGGTACATTAGAATCACAGGAGCTCTGGCTTCCCCAGCCTGTGAACTCCTAGAGAATTAATGTGAGCACAGTACATTCAGTGATGAATTGTTACTATCCAGTGATATTTTTCTCTCTTACTGTTAAACTGATGTTTGAATAATTAACTTTTGTTTATCTTTTATGCCTTAGCTTCCTACTTAGTCTTTCAATTCTCCGATGCTCCGTTTCTCACCATGTGCACTTTGGAAGGCCAGTTGCCAACTACGTAGTCACGGGGCTTAACTAGTGTGCATTGACTGCCTGTGAAAGGAAGTCATCACCAGGGAGAAATAGCTCCTGATTAGAAAAAGGACAGACCTAAGAATCGCTGAATTAAATGAGTTCTCAAACCTGTTTTCTTTCTTTGACTTTTACTTATATTCTTTTGTTTATGAACTTGAGACTACATGAGAAAATGTGCTGGAATATTCAAGAAGTAGATATGAGACTTGGTGCAATTTCTTTAAAGGGCACCATGGGAGACAAATGAGGGTCTTGGGAGTCTTGGAACCCCACAGAGTCCATTCTACCCTGTCCTGTGGGGTTGCTAGGAGTTGGCATGGACTCCGTGGCCGCGATTTAGTTTCTTTGATCTACTAACGTGGAAGACTACCACGTGTCCATGCGCCATCCTAGAGTAGTTTGTTTGCTGTTGTGATATGGGAAGCTCTGTCACTGGCATTTCGAATACCTGCAGGGTCACACAAAGTGAACAGGTTTCAGTGGAGCTTTGAGACTAAGAACAGACCATGAAGAAGGAATAGGTTGCTCATTTCAGAAGAATTAGCCACTGACAACCCTGTGGATAGCATGGAAACATTGTCGGAGCCCGAAACGCCTCATGAATACCAGCAGAACATTGTCAAGACCGTGCCAGAAGACGAACTCCTTGGGTCATAGGGACCGAAATATGATTGAGGAAGAGCTGCCTTCCCAAAGGAGAGCCGGCCATCATGATGCGCATGGAGGAAAACCTGCAGGAGAAAAGCCACTGGGCCTTTCGCTTCCTGATGAGGCACAACCCAGCGTGAGAAGGAACCTCCAGAAATGCCAACTGTAATTGGGATTTTAGTTGTTCAATTAGAATGTACAAAGTATGAATCTGGGATAAAGGGAAGTCATCAAAAATGAACTGGACTGTATAAAGATCAATAGCCTCAGTGTTCATGAGCTACCATGGACTGATATTGGTTGGTTTTCATCAGAAAACCATATGATTTATTATGCTGGGAATGACACAATCAAGAGGAAGGACACGGCATTCATTTTCAAAAAGGACATTTTTAAAACCAGGCCAAGTCAACAAATGTACAAATGTGCTTGAAACATGGATGGATGGATGGATGGATGGATGGATGGATGGATGGATGGATGTTGATAAGAGTTGTATGAGCTCCCAATAAAATGAGTTTTTAAAAAGATGACTGGCGTTTGGGAAGTCAATGGTAGGGCCTCTGTGTTAGACAGGGTTCTCTAGAGAGATAAAACCAAATTCCTGATAATTTAACATATTTATTTATAAAGATAATTAGATATATAACAAGAAATGAACTGTTAAATCATATACAGATAAATATATAATACAAGAAATAAACAGTTCAATTAGAAAGCACTACAAATGGCTCAGTGCAACTCACGTCCGTGAGAGAGAGTTGTGAGAGACTAGCAGTCCTTCAAGTCTAGTCTGCTGCCAGATCTTCCTCTATTTGTAGAGAGAGCTAGGCTATGTCAGCACAGCAGCCAATCACAAGGCAGGTCACCAACTGCCAGCCAGGTCACCAACCGCCAGTCCCCAGCTCCAGAGATGTCTTAAAGGGACCTCAACTTACAGCGACACAGTCCACAGGCTAGGCATCCCACAGGTAGTGTAGCCTTTAAATTGAGGTACAGAACAAGCAAGGCAGCCATACACTGGTCCGATGATCACAGAGTGAGAGACAAGAAAGGCCAGGCTCACGGAGCCATTTATCTCTCTGCCCTTCAGTTAATCCCACTTGTGTTCATCGGCCAGACTGGCACAATAAACTATCTCAGCCACTCTTACAAGGTATCTTTGGGTGGATTTAAACCACCACCCTTTTGATTAGTAGTCAAATACTCGACCACCCAGGGACCTCTAAAGAAGAGAAAGGATGCGGACAAAACAAACAAATAAAAATAACTCAGAATAAATAAAGAAATAAAACCAGGCCAAAGGCTGACTGTGGAACAGACCATCAATTGCTCCTATGTAAATTCAGGTTGAAGTGGAAGAAAATGAAAACAAGCCCACGAGAGCCAAAATACAACTTTGAGTCTATCCCACCCGAATTTCACGAACGGATTTGATGGCTTCAATGCAAATGATAGAAGACATGATGAACTGTGAGAGGACAGCAAGACATCATATTTGAAGGAAGCAGAAAGTCACTAAAAATAAACAGGAAAAAAAGAAAAGATCCAAATGAAAGTCAGAAGAGACTCTGAAACTTGCTCTTCATTGTAGAGCAGCGAAGGCACATGGGAGAAATGATGAAGTCAAACAGATGAACAGAACATTTCAAAGGGCAGCTTGAGAAGACAGTGAAATATTATCATGAAATGTTCAAAGATTTAGAGTTAAAAATTCAAAAAGGAAGAACACACTCAGTTGATCTTAAAGTGAAAGAACTGAAGGAAAATTTCCAGCCTCAAGTGGCAATATTGAAAGGTCTATGGACAAAATATTGAATGATGCAGGAAACATCAAAAGAAGGTGGAGAGTCACCTAGCAGAAGAGCTAGTTGACATTCCACCATTGCAGGAGGTAAAGATCTTCATACAAGGACGATCAAGAACCAATGGTGCTTAAGGAAGAAATTCAAGCTGCACTGAAAGCATTAGCTAAAAACAAGGCTCCAGGATTTGACACAATACCAATTGATATGTTTCATTAAGCTAATGAAGCATTGGAAGCACTCATTTATCCAAACCAAGAAATTTGGAAGAGAGCTACTTCACCAACCGGCTGTACCCATTCCAAAGAAAGGCGACCCAACACAATGCACAGAGTATAGAATAGTCTCAGGGATATCACATGCAGTTGAAATTTTTCTGAAGATAATTCAACAATGGTTACAATAATACATTGATAGGGAACTGCCAGAGGTTCAGGCCGGGTTTAGAAGAAGATATGGAACAGGAACATCATTGCTGAAGTCAGCTGGATGTTGACTGAAAGCAGAGAAGACCAGAAATGTGTTTTCTGGGTTTCACGGACTATGCAAAGGCATTGGACTGTACATATCATAAGAAACTGTGGACAGCCTTGAGAAGAATGGGAATTCCAGAACACTTCGTTGTCCTCATGTGGAATATGCACATGGAACAGAACAAAGGAATACTACATGGTTTCCAGTCAAGAAAGGTGTCAGGGTTGTATCCTCTCACCATACTAATTCAATCTGTTTACTGAGAAAACAATCAGAGGAGCTGGCTTATGTGAAGATGAATGTGGAATCAGGATTGGAGGAAGGCTTATTCACCTTCGATATGAAGATAACACAACCTTGCTTACTGAAGTTGAGGAGGACAGATTTCAAATACTTGAAGATCAAGGATTACAACCTTCACCATAGATTATAACTCAATGTAAAGAAAACCCAAATCCTCACATCTGGACCAATAGTAGCATCATGATAAATGGTGCAAAGGTTGAAGTTGTCAAGGATTTTGTCTTGCTTGGATCCACAATCAATGTTCGTGGAAATGGCAGTCAAGAGATCAAATGATGCATTACATTGGGTAAATCTGCTGCACAAGACCTTTTGAAACTGTTGGAAAGCCAGGAGTTTACTTTGAGGACTAGAGGGCATGGAGTTTTTGATGGCTTCATATGCATGTGAAAGTTGGACATTGAATAAGGAAGACCCAAGAAGAACTGATGCATTGAATTGTGGTGCCGGCGAAGAATATTGAAAGGACCAGCGACTGCCAAAGAAAACAATTGCATTTGTCTCAGAAGTTCAGCCAGAATGCTCCTTAGAGGCCAGGATGGCAAGACTTTGTCTCACGTACTTTGAAGATGTTATCAGGAGAGACCAGTCTCTAGAGAAGACATCATGCTTGATAAAGTGAAGGGCAGCAAAGAAAGAAGGCCTTTGACAAAATGGATTGAAAGCAGTGGCTGCCACAGAGGGCTCACACTTAAGAACAATTGTGAGGATGCTGCAGGCAATTGTACATATGGAGGTTAGGAGTTGGAACCGATTTCACAGCACCTAACGACACCAACAAAAGTTAAAGGTGTACATATGAGGGGAAGTATTGATATGGAACCATAGAAACATTTATTAAACAAAATTGTCAAAATGTGAGGCTATGTCCTTTTCCCAATATGTCCTCCTTTTAGGTCTACCCAAAGAGCCTTTGTGGCATTGTGAGATAAGTCCTAGGCTGTTAACTGGAGTCTTGGGGGTTCAAACCCACCAGCTGCTCCGTGGAAGAAAGGGCTGTCTACTCCCATAAAAGTTTCCACTCCCAGAAAGTCTCTATAAGGGTGCTATCAGTCAGAATTGACTGTGTGGCAGGCAGTGTTGGCTTAGATCTATGCACTTCTCAAGGTAATGTTTTGATTTCTCTAACCCATCCTCCAAAGAATTCTATGTTCTTCAATTCACATCACATCAAAATGGCATCCTCCAAAGGCTCAAATCATATTCTTTTAATGTTCTTTTTAATTAATTTCTACTTTATTAATTCCTTAACATTGCATTTTTCTTTTGAGGGGGAAAGGTTTCATTGTCGTTGTAGTTGTTATTTGTTTGATTTTTAAAATAATTTTATTGGAGATTCTTACAGCTCTTATAACAAATCCATACATCCATTGTGTCGAGCATATTTGTACATATGTTGCCATCATCCTTTTCAAAACATTTTCTTTCTACTTGAGCCCTTAGTATAAGCTCTTTTTTTTCCCTTTCCTCTCCTGTCTGCTTTTAAATGTTCTTTGAGTTTGGGAAATAGAAAGGTGTTTGAAGGAAAATGCTGAGGACTTTAGGATCCAGGGGGTCAGGTTTTCCAATATAATTCCCACAAAAGGACAAATTTCTCAGTGAAATTTTCCTGACCGCATTCTCACCAAAGCAGTTCTCAATTCCTTAAGCCTTCTTCTTAATAATTCTCTGTGATTGCCCCATATCCTTCAAGAAAAGCTGTCAAGGTTGCCCCTTTGAAATGCTAAAAATCATTCACCATAAACTTCTGATCTAACCTCTGTGCCCTGAATTGAACTGGCTCAGCAGGTCCCCTTGGAAACTTGGGCTTTGGCTGGACCTTTTCTTGACAGCACCCCAATAAGACCCATCTACCGCATGCCCTGATCTCAGAGGCAGGTTTAAACATGTTTTGTTTGGAAGAACGCCCTGCTTGTGTGAACTGAAACCCTGGCAGCCGTCACTCTGACTTACTCTTACACTGTGTAACCTATTCACCCACGGCTAGACAGACCGGCATAAAATTCTCACACACTGGGTACACGTCAGTACTGCTCATCATAGCTGAAAATGAAAACAACTTAAGTGTCCACCAAAGAGGAAAATGTTGCTACAGTTATACACCAACACACTAGACTATCATTATACTAATATCATTCTATGAAATATAACACCATGTCATTATACAATTGTCCACTGTGTGGTAGTTCAAATGAACTAGAGCATCATATGTCAACCTGATAAGTCATTGAGCAAAGCAATGCTATTTGAAGAGAAATGAATGCAATACAATAGCCTTAATGTAAGGTTTTGGGTATATCATACCATATTGTGTATGAATAACTTATGTAATAGAAAATACACAAATATGTAGTCGAATAAAAAGTGCCCGAGTTACCTTTGGAGGATGAAAGGAAGGAGGAGTATAATCAAGAAGGATGACCTTTTTTCCTTTAATGTTTATTTATAAAAATCTCTATTTAAAGAAAACAAGGCAAAATTACCATTTAACAAAGCAGGATGTAAGACCTTAGATGACCATCATTATTCTCTGCTATTCAAAAGATTGACATATTGCAATTTGGTGTTAGAAATTTGGAAATGTGTTTGGATCACGAAAGAGCTCAAATTCTTTTGCTAGGACAGGTCAACATTGTGCAAAGCTGACGCCGTGGAAGCTGCTGAGACATTTTCCGTTTGAGGGATTTCGTTTCTGCCAAGCCAAATGGATTCAGTGCAAAGTTCTATTGACCTTAAACAGTTGATGCTAAGCTACTAACCAAAAGGCTGACAATTCAAGTTCACCCAGAGGTGCCTCAAAAGAAAGACTTGGCAATTTATTTTCAAAATGGCAGCATTGAAATCCCTGTGGAGTGCCATTCTACTCTGAAACACATGGGGCTTTCCCAGGTTAGAATCCACTCACTGGCAACTGGTTTCTATCTACATAATGGAAAGTCCACGTGAATGCTTTTAAATATTAGCAATAAAACAAAAGGCGGTCAGACAATAAGGCATTTTTTAAAGTATACTAAATAATCTTTCTTGTTTTGCTTCATTTGAAGAATAATTATAAGAGTAGTGTATCACTTTGGCAGCTAATAATGCCTAGAGCAATGATTCTGAAGCTTTCATGAGCCTAAAAAAATCACTTAGAAAACATTAAAATGAAGATGCCCAAGCCCTACTCTCTGCAGACACTACTTCAGTCTTCCAGGGCTCTCGAAACCCAAAATCCAAACTCATGTCCATCTCAGTTCGGACTCACAGTGACCCTTTAGGGCCGGGGAGAACTGCCCCTGGGGGTTTCCACAGCCGTAAGTCTTTACAGGAGCAGAAAACCTTCTCTTCCTCCCTCAGAACAGCTGGTAGGTTCACACCCCTATCAGTGTGGCTAGCAGTGCAAGACAACTTACTCTACCTTTAGGGCTGCCCTTGCAGAATTGGGGCCCTGTAGTGTCCATTTTTAACAATCACTCAGTTCATTCTGATCTAGCTGATTCACACAAAAAGGAAATTATTTTAGGTAGGTCACCTTACTCAGGAACCAGAGAAGCATTAATGATTCTGATCATGAGAACATACTGAAATCATTATCGGTGTCATATTAATATTTGCACATAAATAGTTTTTTGAGCATTCAAATCTGTAGAATGATCACATACAGCCATTGCTCAACTTCCAGGCACTCCCCAGAATGCTTGTTGTGTGCAGAGTACTCCTGTTGTTGTTGTTGTTTTATGGAATGGGGCAATTTCTGAGTTGGTAGCCTCTAAAGTCAAATGGAAAGACCACTCATCTAAGGATGGTTATCACTGTATTTTCCTTTTGTATACAGCAAATCCATGCATATCATTCATATGGGCAACTAATGTGTAAGAGGTTGAGTGGTTTGGGAAACAAAGCAAACACAGAAAACATGCGCATTATTTGTGTAAAATGATGGTATTCTGACTGGCTTACTATTAATAATCTAACAAGGCCATTGTGATTGTAATCTTTCCATTACGTCAAAACAGGTTCAGGAAAATGAGAATTCTAAGACACTGAAAGTGTTATCCTGGAGCACTAACCCACCTAAGGGGAGGGTATTGTTTATATCTCCACAGGGAAAGAGGGGCCAGACTTCAACCCAGTGCTCCAAGATGTGAATGCAACATGCCGGCTGGAGTAGGGAACCAGTGGAGAGGTCTGAGGGGCTGGCCCCAGTCCCAAATACTATGTGGATGCCTGCCTCTCCTCCCAGAAGAATTTATTTCAGAGGACAGCACTGAAGCTGCAGCTCAGGGAGAGGGACTTGTCTGATCAGAACACTTGGGAGCAAATGAAGGGGTAGGAAGAGAGAGTGGAGCACTTCCTGCCCCACCAAGCCTTGACAGTGAGATTCCTGCTCAGAGCAGCCAATCCACAGAGAAGACTATATGGCTGGCCCCACTATGAGACATGACATCCCTCGCTGACCCATAATCCTACAGAGGACAACACTGAAGACACAGTGTCGGAATTGCGCCCAAACTGATCCCACCACACCGAAGCAAAACACTAAGGGCATGCAACAGAATAGCAAGGGGAACAGAGCCACAAAGTCCCCAGGGAATACCAAAAATAGACTTTGGGGCCAGGGCTTGGCACCCCATCAGACTCAAACAGAAAACACTCCTAAGGTCAACAAACAGTCCTTGAACTATGAGCTTTTCTTTGTTGTTGTTGTTGTGTTGTGTTTTTGTTTTGTTTTGTCATTGGCTTTTTGTTGTTTTGTTTTGTTGCTTGGTTTTGCTGTCTTGTTTTTGTGCATGTTATTATCTCCACAGGTCTGTCTAAATAAGGTAGCCTGGATGAACAATCTCGAGGAGAAAACACGGGACTGATAGTTCCGGGGGGACATGGGAGAGGGGAAGGTGGGGGAAAGGTAGTGGTGTTAACAAACCCAGGGATAAGGGAACAACAATGATCCAAATCGGTGCTGAGGAGGGTGTAGGAGGCCTGATAGGGTGTGATCAAGGGTAATGTAACCGAGAGGAGTTACTGTAACCCAAATGAAGGCTGAGCATGATATTGGGATAAGAGGAAAGTAAAAGGAAATAGAGGGAAGAGCTAGGAGGCAAAGGGCATTTATAGAGGTCTAAATAAAGGCATGCACATATGTAAATATATTTATATATGAGGATGGGGAAATAGATTTTTGTGTATATTTTTATAGGTTTAGTATTAAGGTAGCCGATGGACATTGGGCCTGCACTCAAGTACTCCTTCAATGCAAGAATACTTTGTTCTATTAAACTGGTATTCCATGATGCTCACCTACCCAACATAATCGCTGAAGACAAAGCGGGTGCATAAGCAAATGTGGTGAAGAGAGCAGATGGAGCCCAGCTATCAAAAGATATAGCATCTAGGGCCGTAAAGACTTGAAGGTAAACAA
>NW_022103915.1:40130228-40150169 GCF_000313985.2 Echinops telfairi
AGGAGCTGATGCCAGGGACTTAAGTGGAGAGCAAATGTTTTGAGAATGATGAGGGTAACGGATGTACAAACGTGCTTTATACAATTGATGTCTGTATAGATTGTGATAAGAGTTGTATGAGCCCCCAATAAAATGATTTTTTTTAAAAAGAAGAAAGTGTTATCCTGGAATCCTGGTAGACAATTAGCCATGGCTAACCTGGTTGGTGTTTAGTGTTTTAAATTTTCTTAACAGTTTTTTTTTCTTTTTCTCATATTTCCCTAATCGAAATCCTTTAGGAAATTCCAACCTGTCTCAGTTGGTTTAGAAAACCTGGGTTTTTAAAAAACAAACAAAAATAAATGTAAACATTTAAGTAAATAAATAAAAAAGAAAACCTGGGTTTTGTGCATTTGAAGGCAATCTGATAGAAAGGGAGTGGTGTTTCCTGAGGGCAAAAAAGGGTAAGGCCAGCAGGAAGCTGAGTTAAATGCCCCTAAGACAGTGGTTCTCAACCTGTGGGTCATGACCCCGTTGGGGGTCGAACGATCCTTTCACAGGGGTCACCTAAGACCATTGGAAAACACACGTTTCCAATGGTCTTAGGAGTACCCGGTATGAAGACACTTAACCCATGCTACACCATGCTTTGAGACAAAATTTCATTTATTTGTCATTAGAAGTATCTCACAATATATAATTACAAGTTGTTTTGTGATTAACCGTTATGCTTTAATTATGTTGCATTTGTAACAATGAAAATACATCCTGCATATCAGATATTTATATTAAAATTCCTAACACTAGCAAAAAATGACAGTTATGATGTAGCATCGAAAATAAGTTTATGGTTGGGGGTCACCACAACATGAGGAACTGTCTGTGTTAAAGGGTTGCAGCCTTAGGAAGGTTGAGAACCACTGCTCTAAGAGATAAGACTCAAGGCTCCTGTATCAACTGTTTTCTCCATATAAAGAGACCATATGGGTGTCTCTGCTCAGGTCTTGGAAATAAAAATGGGGTCTGTTCAGCTATAAGGGCTTTGGCCTTTGCCCTTCTAGAAAGAAACCATCCCAGCAATCCCCTGCCTCTGTCCTTCCTACCTTATCACATTACACATTTTTCTAGAAATGTGGGTCAAAAGGTATTGTCCACTTTCTCCTTCAGTCTCAAATACGTTTTATGAAGAGAAAGAAGAGATCCAAAGACTTTTGGTGGATTTTTCTTCGTAGTAAAAGGTTTCCCTCATTAAGCTAGAGACTCCATAATATTGCTGGGTCAGATTGAGCTTCTACTTACTTATTTAATGACCACCTTCTCAGATGGCACACTCCAAGAGGAGAGATATTACGTGTTAATTGTTCTCACTGTGTCTCAGGAACTCAGCACAGAGCCCAGCACATAGTTGGTGCTCAATAAATGCTGGCTAGATGAATGAATGAAGGCTAAGCTAAATGGATGAATGCCAAAAAATAATTCATTTTTTTTCTCTTTCTGGATTTTCAAAGTATTCCCAAGAAATTATATGTAATCAAGACACTATTTTATGGTATCGTTTGCTTTTAAGATGGTGACAGGAAAGGAAAATCAAGAATTCCCACTAATAATCCCATACTTCCACAGAAGACTTTCCTGACCAGTCCAAGGTGAAGTGGGTCAGATGAACAGAGACTTTGGCCTGAGTAACTATTTCTACAAGCCATTTAAATGTGGGGAAATAATGGTAGCAATTTGGAAAATGTACAGGACAATATAGATTTGATCATATATATTCATTTATATATAATATATAAATAATGTAGTATATTATACAGGATATATATATATATAATTTATCATCTGTCTTTCCTTCCTGCCTATATGGCTGTGTAAAGATGTTTCAGTGACCTCATGTTTCTCTAAGGTTTTATTTTCCTATGAGCATGGCCAAGGAAAGTCCCGATGACCCAACAGTCAGATGAACAACTTGCTTGGTGGGCATGGCTCAGAGGTAAACCCGACTCCTATCGCATTGCCCTGAGCCCTCGTCCACAGTGAGGGCCAGAAACGTGCCTTCACATCCCTGTCCAGTAACCTTGGGTTAGTCACTTCGCTGCCAGATGCCAATTTCCCCAAGAATAAAGTGAGGAGATTTTGCCCTCATTTCCTTCCTTCCCTTCCCTCTTAAGATTGTTACTAGGAATTCAAGCTATGTGCATAGTACTCTTCTTTGTTCATAATTTTGTTCTGTGCTAACGTCTTCACACATATGCATACACTTAAATTTTACATAAATGCGATCAGCTGGTTCATGTAGGCTTTTTTTATCCCCTCAAAATGTCATGAATATCTTTTGTATTTGTTTATTTAGCTATTCTTTCAAACATAATCTTCTAAGAATATTTTTCTTTATTTAACCATCTCTTCTCACCCTCTAAACACATTAACCACCACTCGCCCAAATAACTTGTTAGTCATCTAACATACATCCTTCATGATACTTCATTATGCTCATATGATCTAACACATATATACATTATGCCTAAATATAGCATATCTAAGCACATGGATGATTCAGTGTAGTAAAACATACAGTCTCACTGTCACAGAAATATAATCTAGAAATATATGTATATTCTATAACCATATGTTGTTGGCATATCTGAAGCAAAAAAAAATAGAAGTTGTTAGAGATCATCAAGAAAATTCTCAGTGGGAAGGGAGCACTAGAACTGATTGTGATTGCACATCTCATGTTAAAGACAATTTAACCATGGGGGGGATGTTCTAAAATTGATACGGTAATGATTGCATAATTCTTCATGATATGATTAAATTATTGAATTATATGATGTATAACTTAGGTTATACATAAAACTGTTGAAAAATAAAAGTAATTCTAAAACAGAAAAAAGAAAATTCTCCACATTACAGACCATCCAAATCAGAATCAGCTTAAAATTTGGATTCTCTGTATACAAGAGATGCATTCGCCCAAGTCAAAAAAGAATTACTGTGCACTCAAGGGATAGAGATAAGAGGATATTCCCAACCACAGGTGGAGATTCCAGACTCCAGAAGCAACTTAGAGCTGGAATAAGGGGAAGGTCAGGAAAGCAAACCCATAGTATTTAACTCCACAAATGAACGGTGATATTTGCAGACACAATCATGCAAATGTCAGTTTCTGTGAGAAATGCATTTCCAACGCAGATGCCTTCTCCCGTCTATCTACTTGGTACCTGAAAATGACACACTTCCTTTCTCAGCCTCTCAGGACGGTGGTCGATGAAAGGAACCTGGGACTGAGGCTTTGTAACCAACTGAAAGGAGCTGCTCAAACCTCCTCCTCTGTGGCTGAAATAAGTTTCCATATGAGAATGGGGAGCTCGAACTCACAGACTTTTGAGGACATAGCTCAACCCCCATCTTCCAAGTCAGCCCTATGAATAACCACGAAGAGCAGCAAGGACTTCAATAGAAGCTGACGACCTTGGCAAACTTGTAAGTGGAACTTAAGGTAGTCAGAGTCTAGCAGCTAGTGGATCAAGAAGACCAGAAGATAAATGATACGGGGACCAACCAGCCAGTAAAACTCAATAGCAGTCGAGATAGGTGAGGCAAAAAAAAAAAAAGGCTTCTTTCTATTTGATGGGTTTCATTTCTCCTTGTCTACTGAGCAGCTTTGTTTATCCAGGATGGCTTTCTGGTTTTTTTTTAATCTTGGCATAACAAGAATGTGGAGGTACAGGTCATTGATTGGTTCTTTGGTTCAGGTATCAAATTTGAATCAAGAGAACAGTTATGCAAACAAATCCACAGCATTGCTTTTACCTGGCTTAACCCTGAACACACTCAGAAGCCTCCTCTGGGAATTGCTGTGCGGTCCTGTCTAGTAAGGTGCTATAACTAAATGTCACTGCAGTTGGAATTGAATGTCTAGGAAGACAAAGGAGTAGAGTGGAAAGAAAAATGGTTCATGTTTCCAGGCCAGCTCCCCCACTCACCCGCTGAGTGACTCTGGGTAGGCCACATACTTTCACTGAGCCTCCATTCCTTTATTTGTAGAATGAAGGTATTAATATCTTCCTGCTACTTCACTTGATTGATGTGGGGATTAGGTATGGTGATGTCCAAAAAAACATTTTTGAATTAAAAAGGGTTGCATAATGACTAGATATTTATGATACTTCATCAAGCTTTCTACTAAGAGATTTGAGAGAAATCTAGTTTGGGGTCATGGGAGAGTTGCATAACACAGGGACATTTGGCAAAGACACCAAGACAATGCCTAATTACATGTTAAACAAGTGTAGAACGGGCCATAGTGATCCAGAGAAGCAATTGATGAACCTGGTCCACATGTTCTCTTTGAGTGCTACCAAACCAAGTTGACACACAGAGACACCATGAAACAGAGAACAACTCTATACAGATTTGTATGTCGTAATCTTTATGGAACCCAATAGACAGGACTTCCTTCTATGGAGCTGCGAAGGAGTATGAATCACTCATGAACCTTTCCGCTAGCAATAAGAACAATAAATAATATCAGAAATTTTACATGGTTTTCATATGCTACCTCTGAAGTGGAAAGCCAAGTCCTTTTCATTGTCTATTCTTAGTTTGGAAGCTCCTCTGCACCCTGTTCACTTTGGGCTCAAATGCTGTTTCATCGGCATTTGAAATACCAGTGACATAGCTTCCAGCCTCACAGCAACACAAGCATGGCTTCAAAGCACTGTCAAATGCTGAAGACCTAAAGAAAGGCGGCCAAACATTGTTGGAGATACTGCCAGCAGATGGATCCCTCCGGTCTGAGGGCACTCGAAATGTGACTGAAGAAGAGATGAATTCTTGGAGGGGAGTTGACCATGGCGATGCGAGTCGGGTAAAGCCTGTGGGAGCAGAACCTTCAAGATCCCCATTTGCTGATGGGGCATGACTCAAGGTCAAAAGAAATAGACAGCTGTAAAAACCTAATGATTGGGACTTGGAATGTGCCAAGCACAAATTTAGGAAAATTGAAAGTGGCCCAAAAGGAAATGGAACACATGAAGACAAATATCCTAGGCATTACTGAGCTGAAATGGACTGTATTGGCCATTTTGAATCAGGCAATCATATGATTTACTAGGCCGGGAATAACACAATCAAGATAAATGGCATGACATTCATTGTCAAAAAGGACATAGCAAAATCAAACTTGAAGTACAATGCTATCTGTGATCAGATTGTAGCTATCCACCTTCATGGAAATCCAATCAATATAACTATTATTCAACTTTAGGCAAAATCCACAAGAGCTAGTAAGGAAGATATTGGAGAATTCCACCAACAACTTCAGGAGGAAATTGATCAAACATGCAATTGTGGTGCATTTATAGTTATTGGTGATAGGAATACAAAAGTTGGAAACAAAGAGGAAGAAAGAGTAGTGGGAAAAATATGACTTGGTGATAGAAATGAAGATCACATGATAGAATTTGGCAAAACCAACTACTTATTCATAGCAAACACCTTTTTTTCAACATCCCAACACGTGGACTTCCCCAGATGGAACACACAGAAATCAAATTGATTACATCTGTGAGAAGACCTGATGAAGAAGCTCAATATCAGCAGCTAAACCAGACCAGGGTCCGATTGTGGAGCGGACCAGCAATTACTCATGTAAAAAGTTCAAGATAAAACTGAAGAAAATCAAACAAGTCCACAAGAGTCGAAATATGAACTTGAGTCTATCCCACCAGAATTTCTAGACCAGATCAAGAATAGATGTGACTCACTGAACATGAATGACAAAAGACCTCATGAACGGTGAGTGGACATCAAGACCATCACTCTTGAAGAAAGCAAAAAATCATTAAAAAGAAGAAAGAAAGAAAAGTTCAAAGTGCATGTCAGAAAAACTCTAAAACTTGCTCTTACTCTTAAAGTAGCTTAGGCAAATGGAAGAAAGAAAGGAGTCAAGAAGCTGAATAGAAATTTTCAAAGGGCAGCTAAAAAAGGCAAAGACAAAATTATAATGAAATGTGCAAAGACCTAGAACTAGAAAACCAAAGGGAAGAACATGTGCAGCATATCTGAAACTGACAGAACTCAAGAAAAAAGTTAAGCCTCAAGTTCCAATCTTGAAAGATTCTATGGGCAAAACACTAGTGATGCAGGAAACATCTAGAGGAGATGGAAAGAATACACAGAATCACTGTGTAAAAAAAGAAATTAGTCGACAGTCCACATTTCAGGAGGTAACATATGAGCAAGTTCAAACTGCCCTGAATGCATAAGCCAAAAGCAAGGCTCTAGGAATTGTTGGAATACTCGTTGGAATGTTTCAGAAAGCTGAAGGATCTAGTCTATGCCAAGAAATTTAGAAGAGAGCTACCTGGCCAACTGACTGGAAGAGATCCATATTAGTATGCATTCCAAAGGAAGGTGACCCAACTGAATGCTCAAACTATAGAGCAATATCATTGATACCACTTGCAAGTAAAATTTTGCTGAAGATCATCCAACATCAGTTGCAGCAGTTGGATACTGCATTGACAGGGAGCTGCCAGAGGTTCAGGTTAGATTCAGAAGAGGACGTGGACCAAGGGATATCATTGCTTATGTCAGGTGGATCCTGACTTAAAGTAGAAACTACCAGAAAGATGTTTACTTGTGTTTTATTGACTATGCAAAGGCATTCAACTGTGTGGACCATATAAACTGTGGATAACCTTGAGAAGAATGGGAATTCCAGAAACTTTCACTGTGTTTATTCAGAACTTTTACATGGATCAAGAGGCAGTTGTGCAAACAAAACAAAGATATACTGCATGGTTTAAAATCAGGAAAGGTGTGCACCAGGGTTATATTCTTTCACCATACTTGTTCATTCTGTATGCAGAGCAAATCATCAGAGAAGCTGGATTATATGACGAAAAGTGGGACATCGGAATTGGAGGAAGGCTTATTAACAACCTGTGGTATGCAAGTGACACAACCTTGCTTGGTGAAAGTGAGGAAGACTTGAGCATTTGTGATGAAGATCAAGGTTTGTAGCCTTCAGTATGGATTACAACTCAATCTAAGGAAAACCAAAATCCTCACAACTGGACCAATAGGTAACATCATGATAAATGGAGAAAAGATTGAATTTGTTAAGGATTTTGTTTAACTTGGATCCACATTGATGATGGAAGCAGCAGTCAAGAGATCAAAAGAGGTATTGCATTAGGTTAAGTCTGCTGCACAAGAGATCTGTAGAGTATTGAAAAGCAAGGATGTAGGGCCTCAATGAGATAGTTTGACACAGTGGCTGCATCAATGGGCTCAGGCACAGGAACAATTGTGAGAATAGCACAGACCATGCAGTGTTTCATTCTGCTGTGCATAGGGTTGCAATGTGTGTTAGCGAGAGTTCTCTAGAGAAACAAAAGGGCTCAGTTCAACACACTTTCTTGGAACAGTTAATATTCTGAAGGTCCTCCAACTCATGTGGGCTGCCGGTCCAGGTCAAGGAATCAGACAGTGGAGTCTGCCCTCAGGCAAGACATGCAGAGTAGGTCCACAGGCAGCATACTGCAGGGTGGACAGCAACAGTCAGTAGTGTGGCAAAGCAGGGCCTAATGGGGCCTCAAGCTCTAGTGATGCATGGCCAGGCAACATGATCCACAGGTTGGCTTGGACCACAGGTAGTGCAGCACACAGTTGAGGGCAAAGGACTAAGTCAAGCAGAAGCACACTGGTCCAGTCACCAGGGAGAAAGAGATGAGAGGCCAGCCTCAGAAAGCATTTATCTTGGTTGCCCTCCAATCAATCAAGCTGCAATATAATTAATCTCTATCCATGTGTTCCTATGGAAGCCTAGTTGGCACAATAAGCCTAACTATCACACTATGGGTCACAGTCAACTCAAAGGCACCCAGCAACGACATGATTTTCATAAAACAGTGTTGTAATGACAGAAATTTGAGAATTAAGTAGGAACTTAATTGAAATATAAAAGCTGTAGGGTGAGAATGTATTGGAATATTGGAATATCTCCAAACTGTTCAAGAAGTTCCCTGATTTCCAAAGACCCATACCAACAATCTCTAATTAGAAGTGATGCAGTAAATTACTTGATATGGCTTTTCTGTCCATAGAGCCTCTAACTCGGTGGTTCTCAACCTTCCTAATGCCATGACTCTTTAATACAATGCCTCATGTTGTAGTGACCCCCCAACCATAAAATTATTTTTGTTGCTACTTCATCACTATCATTTTGCTACTGTTATGAATCTGGCAACCCCTGTGAAAGGGTCGTTTGAACCCCAAAGGGATCATGACCCACAGGTTGAAAACCACTACTCTAACACTCACCAAATGACTGAGTAGGGCTATGCAAATATGAAGTGCTTGTGGACCACCCAGAGGATTGAAGAATTGCTGATAATGTAAATAATGTACCATTGTGGGATAGAAACGTGGAAATAAGATGTATGGAACCCTAACAAGGGGATTTGTTAGTGTTGCCAGCCTGCTAGGTTTAGCCATCACAATAACAGAAAGGGGGCTCTCATCACCATCCAGAAAGAACCAGAGTGGAGTGTGCCCTTTGGTCTCTGAGATCCCTGCACTCAACTTCCTAGAAGACAGAAGACAGAAAGTTTAGACAATAGAGATGGCAAGAGAGGTAACAGAGACATGGTGGCAGTAGATCTAGGTTTGCCAACACCTGGAGCTAGAGCTGACAGACTTCAGGTTGAGGCTTACTAATGGAGGGGACACTTAATCAAGAGAACTACCGTACATGTGCTTCAGTGGGTTAAAGGCCAAGTGTCCACAGGACTGAGAGGCCAAGGATTAGAGAGAGAGAGGTGAGCATGTAGGTATGGCTAAGAAGTGGCTGTCCTGACTGAAGAACTGCATCTCGGACATTCCTGACCCTGAATTGCAGCCAGTTACTTCCCTAATAAAATCTCAGCTTCACTGGTATTGGTCCTCTAGGGCAGGGTATAGATCCTGTGAGTTTCTAAGACTCTAATTCTTTTTTTTTTTTTCTTTCTCCTAGCTCTTTACAAGAGTAAAAAGCTACCATAGAGTGGCTGGTAGTTTCCAACTGCTGACCTTGTGTTTAGAAGCCCCACACATAACCACTACACCCCCAGGGAGCCTCAGAAACGTTCCCAATAATCACAAGTCCCATCTGTGAGTTCTGTGTGGCCATTGGAATGAATAATGAAACCCAGCTGAGAAGGAGAGAGTGTTGTAGAGGGGGTGGCTAAGGTCAGAGATGGTAACGAAAGCTGGTAGGTGAAGGCATACCTGACTGCCGCCTCATCAGAGGTCAGATGCCCCCCCACACCACTTTTTACACTAGAGAAGAGAAGCTTTATTCACTGCTTCAGAATATCCCTGAGCATCTTCCATAGCTGCTGTGTGGTCGCCTAAATAGACCACCTGCCAGGAAGAATGATCACACACAGGACTGATGTGGCTCAACCCGTAAACTATTGTCTTCCTTATGATGCCCTGAGTGCTACTTTGAAAGCAGTTGGTATTCCTCACCACCCCTCAGGCCTAATCTCAAGTAGCTAACCTGTTACTAGAGGTTCTGAATGCACAGCACCTAGCCCTGCAAGTGAAGGTCCTCTTGGGTGAAAACCCAGCTCGAGGCTGTGGCCAAGTCCACTCTCAGCCATGGTCTTGAGTTAAGTGGCATCTGTGCCTCCCTCCGGCTTCTCTATTGCCATGGGATGGGGGTCAGACATGCCTCGGAGCTTCCTCCTTCTTTCTCTGTTCTGACACCAACATTCCCCCACACCGCTCTATGGCTATGCTGGATGTAATAACTCATTGCAGTGGCCACACAGAACTTACAGACAATACTCACAGACAAGAAGGCTTATTAGGTAGGTCAGTAAGTTACCGCAAATCAAGGAAGGGTACAGTCATGGGTCTCCTCAGCCAGCAGCCAAGTCTCTCTCTGGTCCTCAATCTCTCAGCCACACATGGTTCCTTGGCCTTTGCCTCCAAGGGTCAGAAAGCCAGTTCACAGTCTCACAGTTCCATAGTCTCGAGCCAGCCGAGGACACAGTATGCCACTGTTTTGGTGCTACTCTTCTGAATCTCTGTGCCACAGTCTCTGGCATCTCTGATCTCCCTGGTCTCTGCCACTTCAGACAGAGATCTTGGACATACTCTTCCAGAATGTCCTGGGCTTTCTCTGGCACTGCTGCAAAGATGGCTCACCCTTATAGCCTGGGGGGTGGTAATGAAAACTGACCAGTCCCCTCGATTAGTGTTACACATGGCCTGTTTGCATAACTCCACCCAACCTTTTGGTGGGAGTTCAGAAAGTTGGGTAGAAGAGCCATATTAAATAATTCCACTCCACAAGTCTTCAAGTACCTTTAACAGCACAGGGGTTCCTTAGCACCAGTGACTCATGAGGAAAGCCATGGAGTGCAATGTGTAAGGACACAAGCTTTGGTGTCAGGGCCTGGCACTAGCTCTGTGACTCTGGCAAGTTGCTGTCTCCCATAGTTTCATCATCAGCTAAGTGTTGATGGTGACAATAATAATGCCTACTTCAGAGGGTCACTCTGAGGACTAAATGATGCTCAGCACAGCAGCTGGCACATTGTAAGCTCTCGATCAATGTTGGCTGTTGCCATGAGTACCCAGCAGGCTCCCTTCGTGTTGTCTTGCCAAGGGCATTCATTGCACTGTGCTTCACAGGACACAAAGACAGTCTTCCTCACCTAACTCTGTCCTTCAGCACCCTGGTCAGAGACTTCCAGAGTCCTCCAGGCTGGTGGTTTTACTGGACTCTTTACAAGATAGGATCAGAGGACATCCTGCTAACACGAATGTCTGAAGTCCTCACCACTAACCTGTGAACTTTTCGACCTCTGGGGGGTGGAGGTAGGGAGTGGGCTAGAGGCCTAGAACTTCAATAGCTTATAAATGGCAACAGATCAGGAAGCCAAACAAATGCACCCTTTGCCACTGTGCTTCTTCCAAGAGAAGGAAATCTTTTGATGGTCAAAGGGGAGCCCTTGATTCTAACCTCTGTTCTGGCCAAATCCCATAGAAACAGGAGCCTTGTCGATTTAATGCAGAGCAGACAAGATGTAACTAGAGAAGGACAGGATTGAGGACGGACCTAGCCTCTCAAGTGTTGCCCCTCTCCTCTCCCAGAGGGAATTTAGGTTGGAAAACATTGATTTAGTATCAAAATGCTGCTTTATTGAAGGCTCCCGGAGATGGCTGTGGTAGCTGCACCTCCCTGGTCCTTTGATGGAAAGGAAAGCTGGCAAAACGCCCCCTGGGCATTGTTTCACGTTGCTTTCCTGAAGCTTCTAGAGCATCAAGCAATTATTTCTTTATAAAATTTAGGGAAGCTAGGGGAAGACTCCTCTGGACAAGAAAAAAGCAGTATTCTGCAGAAAAGCAGGAAAGAGAAACAGAGAGAGAGAAAGGCTGCAATTGCAAGGGACTTTGTAGATGAAGCATAGATTACCAACGAGGAAACCGAGGCTTAGAAAAATGAGGTTAAGTTCCCTCTGGTCACAGAGGGAGTCAGAGGAAGACACGAATTAACAACAGAATCAACACAGCAGCAAACACTTCGTTAGGACTTTCCATATTCCCGGCATAGATCAGAGTTTTTCATGGGTTACTGGTTCTATGACCTGGAGCAAGTATACAGCCTCTCTGTCTCTTAATTTCAATGCCTATGTCAGCCTTGCAGGGCTACAGCGTGAACATAGTGCTATCAGAAGGGCAAACACCTTGTAGACGGAGGGGCTGGGGGAGAGAAGAAGGCCCTGACGGAGATGTAGTCCCACCGCCACGGGCACAATGGGTTCAAAAGTAAGACTGACTGTGAGACGGGCACAGGACAGGGCAATGTTTCCTTCTGTTGAACTACACGAGTCTGTAGGAAATCATCTTAACTCGCTGTTTTATCTTGACTTTTCAAAAATTACCCGGAGGACTGAAGGGAAGTGAATTATCCAGAAGTCTCAATTGATTTGTAAAGCTTTGAAGTTATAAGCTTTGGAACAGAGTGATACCGATCAACTACTTGACCTCTAAAGATAATACCTGAATGCTGGGGTCTGTGGTCAGCAGAAAGAACATACACAGAGATCTTTAAGCACTGGGGGAGACAACTCAACCTCATCCCTACCAAATGATGACCTCATCCTTGGGTCACAGTCACCCTCTTCCCTCTTCAATGCTATAAAGCCCGTTGGCTCGAGAGCAACTCCTAAGGTGGATTAGTAGTCTTTACCCACCCCCTTCTCAGATCTCTGGCATCTGGATCAAGCACTTGGGAAATGACTCGACCCTTGTCTCTGCTCGTTGGCTCCGGAGTGTCAGGCAGAGCAATTCCACTTGTTCTGGTGTCAGTCCATCGGGTTGCCCTGACCTGGAATTGATGGATCAGCACCTACCAACAACAAAGAATAATGAAGGAAAGCAATAGCGCCACCAGCCAAAGTAAGTCTACTGTAGTGAAACACTCTGACAAGAAAGTAGGTGTGACCCTCCCCTCTCACCCCATACAGCAGCAGTACAGCAATGAACACTGACGAGGGAAACCTGGAACCAGGTGTTCCAGCCAAGTCATGGTCACCCCACAGCTTCAAATAGAGCAGGAGCCTCATCTGGACAAAGCAAGACTTTGGCCAAAGAAGCAATTGATACAAAGGAGCCCCGGGGCAGACCCCTACAAGAGGAAAATGAAGAGGAGTCAGATGATAGCCACTCAGCGGAGACAGCAGCCAAGAGCTTCTGGGAAGCTGACAGGGAGGAGACTCTGAGAAGCTGACACTGAGGACAAAGCTACTTCTCTTCCACAAACCTGAGGGGTTAGATTTCCCTCTGGGAAAGCAGACCCCAGGCAGGCTAATAGGGAGTCCACAAAGGACGAGGATGGTGCGGACCTTGAAGTGGTTAAATCCTAGGTAGAAAATAACAAGGTCCTTGAGGGTATGTATCCGGGTCTGCAGTGTTCTGAATAGGTGACTCTGGGAACTCCCGGATGTTGTGAGTCAAGGCCTGGCTAGGTGCCTCCGTTTCTGTCATTAAGCCAAGAGGATGCTCTCCTGGGGAGCTGGCAAGCCCCTTGTACCAAAGTTCTGTTCCAGAAACTCTCCTCGGATCCTCTAGAGAACCTGGTCATCTGATAAGGGCTGGGAGTTATCTGCTTTCCTGACCCAAGGCAGAGCCTCTGACCTTCACACAGAACCATGGCTGGCCCTAGGAAATTCCCCCGTGGTGCCATTCTGACTGCAGATGAAATATGGGCTGGGAGCATTAAAAAAAAAGGGGAGGTTTCTTTAGCACACCTTCACAAATGGGGCTAACATGTCAATGAATGGAGATCCAGCCAAACTACAAATGTGCACAGGAACCATGCACTGATCCTTATCAACCAGGTCTGGGGGTTAGGTCTTTTCCTGAGCCTGATTAATTGGGGATGGAGATTAGGAAGGGCTGAATTCAGTAAAGACTTTTCAGTACTTGAAAGTGAGTATTTTCAAGAGGCCAGAAACAAGTAATCTTAGGAAATACAATCACAATCTGTCCAATAATGACTTTCACCAACAGATTGATGGTGTCCTCGGCTTCTTCCACTCCATTCCCTTCTTTGGTTCCCTCTAGACTCTTTCCCTGAATGATCTATGGACTCGTACACTTCCAGCTCTCCTCTCTAGTTTTGTCCTCTGTCAGTTTGTTATACTGTGGTGGCTTGTGTTTGTGTGTGTGTTGTGATGCTTGAAGCTATGCCACCCATAGCCCAGCGAGCACCAGGATCACCCATGCTGGCCAGATTTCAGCACGACTTTCCGACTAAGAGAAGACTAGAGGGAAGAGGTGGTCCACTTCTAAAATATTAGCCAATGAAAGCCTTACGAATAGCAAGGAAGCATTCTATGATGTGCGCCTCAGGTTGGAAGGTGCTCAAGACAATACTGGAGAAAAGCTACTTCCTCCCAGGGGAATCCACCTTTGTGCCACACTGGAGAAAAGCTTTGGGGGATTTTGTTTGTGGACAGAGCCCAGCTCAAAATGAGAAGCATCAACTGAAAGGATCCATATTATTTGGAATGTGGAAATCCATATTATTTGGAATGTGGAAAGCACAAAATATGAATCTAGAAAAATTGTAAGTCATCAAAAATGAAATTGAATGCATGAGATCCACGTCTTAGGCACTGGTACGCTTGGCCATCACTAACTAGTGGTATTGGCCATTTTAAATCAGGAAATCACACGGTTCACTATGGCGGAAAGGGCAAGTTCTAGAGGAAAGTTTTCTGTCACATTAATTGTCAAACAGAACATTGCAAGATTTCCTTTGAAGTACAATGCTCTCTATGATCAGATAATATCTGTATATGTACAAGTTACTACAACTGTCATTCAAATTTATGCACCAACCACAAAAGCCAATGATGAAGAAATTGAAGTATTCTACCACCTTCTTCAGTTTAAACTTGATCAGATATATAAGCAACATACATTGACTATTACTGGTGATTGAAACTCCAAAGTTGAAACAAGAAGGCTCAGTAGCTGGACAGCATGGTCCGGGTGATAGAAACGCTGCTGGAAAGCACGACAGAATTTTGTAAGATCAACAGTTGCTTATTGCAAACACCATCTTTTTACAAGAACAGAAATTCCAGCTGTACATCTGTGAGAAGAGACACAGAGAAGCTCAATACAACAGCCAAAACGGCCAGGGGCCAACTGTGAAGCTGACTATCAAATACTCACGTGCAAGTTCAGATGGAAACTGAAGATCATTAAGATAAGTCCACTGAAGCAAAAATATGATCTTGAGTATACCCCACCTGAATTTAAGGAACATGTCAAGAACATATTGACTTTGTTGGACACTCGTGCCAGAAGACCCGAGGAGCTGTGGGGGAATCAAGAACATGTCACACAGAGAAAGCACAAGGTCATTAAGAAGACAGAAAACCAAGATCAAAGTGGATGTTAGAAGAGGTTCTGAAACTTGCTCTTGAACATAGATTAGCTAAAGTAAATAGAAGAAATGATGAAATAAAAGGGCTGAACAGAAACTTCCAAAAGGCAGCTTAAGAAGACAAAGTAGAATAATATAATGAAATGTGCAAGACTTGAAATTAAGAAAGCCAAAAAGAAATAGCTCACTCAGCATTCCTCACGCTGAAAGAACTGAAGAAAAAAAATAAAGCCTTGAGTTGCAATATTGAAGTATTCTGTGGGCAACATATTGAGCAATATAGGAACCATTAAAAAGAGATGGATGAAATGCACAGAGTCACTGTACTAAACTGAATTAGAGCCATCATTCTGTTGCACAAAAGTTGAGATTAGTACAACTCGATGACACCTAACAACAATAGAGCATCTTCATCTCGGCCTCTCGCTTCTAAACTTCTCCTCCAAAACATATTGCCAGTTTCCCAAACTCAATATTCCAGGAAAATTAATCTGCTATCTAACCCTCTGAAGTTAGATATCTAACCCTACTTCTCCTTCTGAGCATTCTCCCTCTGTTGGAGGCTATCATACTCCAAGTTACAGAGGTAGAGTCGTTTAATCTCTCCCATTTCCTAGTTTTGATGGGTTTCTAAATCCTGCCAGTTCTACTCTCAACTGATCTCTTGCACAAGGCCTAATTCACCTTTCCACTTTCATCATCGCCACTCCCTAATAGCAACTGTCACTGCCTCTAGCAAGCTCACTGCCTCGCCAAGCTCACCTATACCCTGCTCCATTCCTAGTCCTTTACAGTTTCTCTTGCTGGATCCAAAATGATACACTATATTCTATTGTCTTTTCCTTTTAAAAGGAGCCCTGGTGGCATAGTGGTTATGTGTTGGGCTTCTAACATCAAGGTAAGCAGTTCAAAACCACCAGCCACTCCTTGGGAGAAAGAAAAAGCTCTCAACTTCTGTAAACAATTAGAGTCTTGGAAATCCACAGAGGTAGGTCTATCTTCTCCTGTAGTGTCTCTATGAATTGACTCTGGCAGTGAGTTTTTTTGTGTTTTTGTTTTCCATTTCAGTTATTTAAAAAAAGAAGAAGAAAACTGTTTCCTGCAGCTACCATATCCAGAATAAAAACTAATTCCTTAGCTCTCGTATGTGAACAGGGAAGGGTGTGGAATAAGTTTTTAATCATGAGCCAAATCAATTGATTGGTGTCGGCTGGATGGAGCATAGCATACAAAGGGATTCTAAATTTGTAGCCAGAGTTAGCAGAATATATTACCAGAATCAACTGATTATGTCAAAGAACGACAAAGAGATCCAAGCTACCGATGAGCCACCTCCCTTCGAGGTCTGACATTGTCTGATCCACCACCATCTTTTTAACCATTAATCATAACCCTTGTCAAACATGTTCCTGTTATTGTTGCTGATGAGTCTAGTCAAATTCATGGCAACTTCACCTGTGTCAAAGAACTGTTCCACAGGATTTTCAAGGCCATGTGACCTCTCTGAAGCTCATCAGCAGGTTTCTTGGATTGACTGGAACCTCCAATGTTTTGGTGCACCATCAAATACTTAACCATTTGTATCACCTAGGGAGTCTGTTGCCAGCTATGAAACTCTTCAATCCCTTATGCTCCAAACATGCATAATGACACACTATCTTCCAAGTCTATTCTATTACCCCCAAATCCTGTTCGTTCAGTCATACTGTCCACTCATCCTCCCCCACAGCATGTATTTCCCACCTCCATGAAGCTCTTCATCTGTAAATCCAACCTATTTCGCAAGGCCCTACTCAAATCCCACCTACTCCTTGAAAGCATCTTTATGAGCAGACCAGTATCTCCCTTCAATGCCCTAATTTGTCCCGCACCTCCTTGTCCACAAGGGACATGAAAGCAAAACCCACGTGACTTCCCAGTGCTTTGCACCTGGCAGACAAACTGTTGTTGAATGAATGAACAGACGGTCCAATGTGAGATGTATCCGAATAAGGACACTATCCATCAGTTATTTTTCAATTAGGTGAATAATACAAGTATCACAATTGAATCATTGGCTAATTATTAGCAATCAAAGCTATTCCAGAATTGCAAGCTGAGTTCCGACTTACTTGCCCTTCCCTTTATGCTAAAGCCTGGGGCACTTTATCACCAAGCAGTCCAGTCCCTTTCCCGCGCCAGACTTCCCAGGAGCACATGTGCGGAGAGCAACTGAACCTCTCGAGGGTCTGTACTCCCCCGAGGCTGACAGTGAAGCCTCGGAGAGTTGTCTTGGCAGCGTGACGCCACTTGGGGAGTTGATGCTGAGGCTGCTGCAGATGGCATGTTGTTTCAGTTGGCCTCCTAGTAGCTCATATTCATTGCTCTCCCTCGGTTCTTCAGAGACTCAATAACCAGTTGACTTAGAGCGCCCCCAGATTAAAGGGGGGAAAATGTATACCCTGGACAAATACACTAATTGGGTGGTGGTGAATTTTATATATTAAGTATTGCTATAAGGAGTGACCCATTGATGTCACTGTGTAGGATTCTGAGTGAAGAGAGACCGGAGATTTCCTCACTTAGTGGACATCAAAGTCTGCTAGAGAGATTTCCCCCCCCCTCCCTAAAATTATAAGGTGGTCTCTGGGGCCTCTTCTATGATGGCCAAGATAAGGTCTTGAAATGATAATTTTAGAGAAAATAGTTTTGGGCAAGTCCTCTGTGCTGTGTAGATGTTTGGGAGCTGAAAAGGGGTTGTGTAGAGAATGAGGCTATTGTAAGAACTAAGGGACCATTAGTCTTAGAGCCTACCTGGCCTCTGACCTTTTGTGTGATCTGACAGCCTGGGGCCAGTTGCTTCAGGATGGTGGTTCACTATTTTGCTTGCTTAGAAGGACCATCTAGAGAGATTGCTAAGCCAGTAGATTCCCAGGGCCAGTGTCCTTCATTCTGAGGTAGTAGGTTTGGAGGACCTAGGAATGCCCTTATCTAACAAGCCCTCTATGGATAACTGATACAGGTGGCCTGAGGAAAACCAAGAAGAAAACCAGCCTTTGTAGATTCAAGTCCAGGTCTAGCATTCAGGGTGTGTGTCAGTCTGGGTAGACTAGAGAAACAAATTCATAGACACGCATGTGTATAAGAAATAGATTTATATACAAGAGCAATTGAATATTGAGAAAATGTCTCAGTCCTGTCCAGATCAAGTCCATAAATCCGATATTAGCCCATATTGACAATACCAAGCTATAAAGTCCTCTTCAGACTCAGGAAACACATGCAATGATGCCAAATGCAGGAAGATACAGGCTGGTGGGTCGGAAGTCTTGTGGATGCAGTGGCAGTAGAAGCATCTCAGTGCTCACAGGGGTCTCCACATGGCTCCTTCAGCTCCAGGGCTCTAGCATAGCTCCATATGTCTTGTTCACAAGAAGGCCTAAGAGGAAGTGTGTGTGGCCCACCTCCAACGAGCTGTTTATCTCTGTGGCACCTCCAAATGAGGTCACCAAGCTGTGACCTGATTGACAGGCTAAACTCCACCCCTTCACTCTTCAGCCTCAAATTGACAACAGATTATGTAACTACCACAGTGCCCCAGGCCCCAAAAGTCGTCTCCCATCACTTCCCGACACAGTCTCTCTGACTGACCCACAAGCTGTCTTAATTTCTGACTACACACAGTTCCACATCAAGCCTTCTGTTCTGAAAGGGAAATGAAACGGAACCATCCACAAGCATCTCTCTCACACTCATCCATGTCACAGGCAGCAGTTGTCGCCACAAAGGTGGTGATGGTAGTGGCGCCCTTTCCTCCACAAGCCTGCTCTCTTTGCCACTACTGGGAGTGGCCTCTCCCTACTCTAGACCCTTCCAGAATGTTTTGTTCTCTTCTTAGAGACTCTGCTGCTGTTGTTTTTAGCTGCTATCAAGACACCCCCAACTTGTGGCAACTCTTTGCACAATGAACCAAAACGCAGCCCAGCCCTGTGCCATCTCCCATGATTGGCAGCTGATGGAACTGTTGTGATTCACAGCATTGTCATTGACTGGTTATTTGGAAGTAGATTACCAGATATTTCTTCCTAGTTTGCCGTAGTCTGGAAGCTCCACTGAAACCTATTCAACATCATAGCAGCATGCAAGCCTTCACTGACAGATGGGAGGTGGCTGCACATGAAGAGCATTACACCGGAATCAGAACTGGGTCTCCAGCCCGGAAGGCAAGCATTCTACCCTTAAACCCCCAATGCCGCATTTAGAGCCTTTCCATTACCTTTAAGAATGATGTGTGTTCTACATATGGTAGCAGACGGACATTTGGCCTCTACTCAAGTACTCCCTCAATGAAGAAACACTTTGTTCTAATAACCCAGCATTCCATGATGCTCACCTTCCCGACACAATCACTGAAGTTAAAATGGATGCATAAGCAAAATGTGGTGAAGAAAGCTGGTGGTGCCCGGCTATCTAAAGATATAGCATCTGGGGTCTTAAAGGACTGAAGATAAACAAGGGACCATCTAGCTGAGAAGCAACTACATCCACATGGAAGAAGCACACCAGCCTATGTGATCATGAGGTGTCAATGGGATCAGGTATCAAGTATCAAAACCACAGAACAAAAAATCATATCAATGTGAATGAGGGGGAGTTAGGAGTGGATGCCCAAAGCCCACCTCTAGATAATTGGATATCTCCTTACAGAAGGGTCACAAGGAAGAGACAAGTCAGTCAGGGTGCCATATAGCACTGATGAAACATACAACTTTCCTTTAGTTCTTTAATGCTTCCCCACCACTATCATGACACCAATTCTACCTTACAAATCCAGCTAGACCAGAGCATATACACTGGGACAGACAAGATCTCACAACACAGGGAATCCAGGACAGATAAAGCCGTCAGGACCAATAATGAGAGTAGCAATAACAGGAGGGGAAAGAGAAGGTGGGGGGAAAAGGGTGAACCAATCACAATGATCTATATATAACCCCCTCCCAGGGGGACAGACAACAGAA
>NW_022103915.1:40151298-40154820 GCF_000313985.2 Echinops telfairi
CCTTTCTGCTCAGCTCATTCTTGAGATCTAAGATCTCAGGAGGAGGGTGAACCAGAGCCAGCTCTCAGAACATTCTGGCCCCTCTGGTGCCTTTCTAAACCCCTTCACCAGTCAGAAGGTCCCTGGTAGTACAGACGGCTTGCACTCGACTATTCACCTATAGGTTGGCTGTTTGGCCCCACAGAAGAAAGGCCTGGTGATTTTCTTCCATCGAAATGCCAGGCCAGAACACCCTACGGAGTCCAATTGTACTCTGGAACACATGGGGTCTCCGCAAGTCGTAATCAACTCAACAACAACGGGGTTTTTACCAGTCAGGAACTGGATAAAGCTCCTCTGCCAAGGTAGGAAATGCCCCAACATGTAACTAAGAGGTCCAGGCCACTGAAAACTCCAACACTTCTCCACCAGGGTCTACCAGTCCTCCTTAGAGGGGGTTATCCACCCCCAGACTCTGTGATTATGTCTTAGGCCAACAGACCTCCGAGGTGAGCATGGTGCTGAAGAGAGAACCTGCCGGCAGGGCTGAAGGTGTATTTGATGGATCATGTCCAGAAGACAGTATTAGCAGTGTAATGCTTGGGTGCCGGTTGTCATAGCAACTTCTCCCTGGCTTCTAAAAGTCATGCCATGGGAACAAGTCCCATTGTCACTATCCAAAGTGAGTTGGTTTCTTCTCAGGGATCATGCTACAACCTTCTTTACTTTCCATGGTTCTGGCTGATGGGCAACCTTGGGATTCCCGGTGGCAATAATTCCCTCCAGGCTTGCTGGACAGTCAGTCTTCTGTATTCATTGATAAGAATGCATTAGGCATGCCTGATAAGGAGCTTAGGACTTGGTTCTATTTTCAGGCTGGAGGGCTAATGCATATTACAAACCACCCCTGCTCTGTGTGTGTGACTCTTTGCTATGTGCATCTAATGGCCACATTGGTCGCTACAAACAGTGAGCATCAATGGCTGGTTGAGCCTTCTGGTCTCAACTGGGCTCACTCATACATCTGCAGGCACCGAGAAGTTGGGTGGGAATAGCCACTGGTGTTGGGTGGACTTTTTCACATGTTTGGGGTAGGCAAGTTGTAAGATAATCCATCATGGCCTCAAGCTGTGACAATCAGGCTCTCTTCCACAGGACTTCATACTTCCAGCAGAAAACAAGCCTGCCCCAAGCGTAGTCTTCAAGCGGCAAGATTACTAGAGAGACGAGGGAGGAGATGTTCAAGGCTTTTCTAAGGTGGAGGCTCTGTCACTTCTGCCACATTTTATTGGCCAATGCTCATTCACAGACCAGCCCAGGTTCAAGGGCAGGGAAAGCAGAACCCTCCTCTTCATGGAGAAATCGGCCAAAAATGCAAACCCAAATCACAGACATTGAGTCAATTCCGACTCATAGAGACCCCGTGTGTTTCTAAGTAGAACTTCTCCGTAAGGGCTTCTTGGGTATTCATCGTGATAGGACTGGACAGCCAGGCCTTTCTTCTGGTGGGGTGGATTCAAGCCACCAACTGTTCGTTAATAGCTACAGAAATGGTCTGTAACACCCAGGACCCCGGAGAGCTGCAAAGTAGCATGTTAAAATATTGTAAAATAAGAAGGAGAAGAATCAGAGCCATTTTTACCAGAAAGAAAGAAAAAAATACAACAATGTGGAAAGATTCAGAGCTATGAAACATTTTTTTTAAACCACATGTATTCATTTACTGCCATTTATTAAAATGAATTTCTAATTATGTGACTGCCTACTGACGTTGTGAATAAAAGACTTCTAAGTCCCCGGTTTGGATGTTGAGCTTGACAACTCCCTCTTACACAGGTCAGCACTTCCGGCTGCAATGCCCAAGCGTCTCCCTGTCTGTCACGATCCCCTGACTCAAGGCGTTGCCAAGGTCACCACGGTGAACTCGGGTCAGCAGGGCGACAATCCAGGAAGTGCAACCCAATGCCAGAGGGTGCCATGAAACTCCAGGGCTGGTAACATCACAGGACTCCTCTCGGGGGTTCTGTAGTCCCAGAAGCTGCTGAGCCTAGAGAATGAATACACAGCAATGTCCTTGTCAAAAACAGTGCCACCAATGAGGCTAACAAGGGAACCTCGGATATAAACATGACGTGTACCCGGGAACACGCTCCTACCACGAGCCCCAGGAGAGGGGCTGTTTGAGTTCCCAGGCAATGCCAGCAGACCATGGGGAGGGAGGCCGCCGATGGGGGGCACTCTCGGGGCTGCCACACACCCTACCTCTCCCCTCAGCCACAGAGCCTCCCAGGGGCACACCGGAGCGCCATACTTCCGACGGGCTAGCTCCCCACTTCTGTTCAGAACTTCAAGTGCTTCGTTTTCAGACGGTTACTCCATTCCAGTGGAGATGGGCATTTGATCCTGGAGGTGCGGGATTGCGCCATCTAAAAGATACGATTGCTCTGTGCACTAAGTGCCACGTCTTAGGAACCTGCCGATAGTCACACGCTTCCACTTGCTTGAAAGTTACCTCTCTCCTTACGTCCCATGGGTCTTTACCCTTGGCCAAGTCCACTGGCTTCTAATGGGCCCCGACAACTGGCATCTCTCTCGGGGTGTATATTTCCTTTGTACCCCAAGAGCATCCTTCAGACCCATGCAGCTCTGGGCCCTAGCATGATCGGCTCCTCCTCTCTGAGAAACCAGCAGGGGGAGCAGCTAAGCACCCACCCTGCTCTCACCGGCCAGCCTTGTTTTTATTTTCAACATCTGTCCCCTGCATACATTATGCATAATCCCTGCACCCCCTGTGTCGCTTTGTTCTTTTCTGAAAGAAGACTAAGGCTCGGGAGGGGGCTGGAGAAAAAAGAAGAACCCTCCCAAATACTAAATAATTAACTCAAGGACATTTTCCAAGAAAAACACAAGAATTCAAAAGAGTAATCTTCCACTTGAACGATTTGGGCCTCTATTAATTATAACTTCTTATTCATTGTGATTAATGATTGCTGGGATGACATTTAGAAAAGAGCGGTTGGGAAAGGAGCAAATGGAAATGTGTCCCTGTGATAAGATCTAACCGTGGGAGAGACTTTCCCAGGGGAAGTGGTAGGAATTTCATTCTGATTTCTGTCCAAACTCATCCCAACAAAGCCGGGGAGAAAGGCTAGGAGAAGCAATTGTCCTCTGGGGAGCGATTAGAAATGACCTAAATAAAGACTCACATCTCTTCTTTCTGAAGTGATTGACGCCTCTAATAATGGGGGTGACCACAGCAATAAGGACCACCAATGAGGAGAGAGGTTCTATCTACTTAATGTTTAAAATAGATGCCAGCTCCCAGCTCAACACCTTGGCAGAAAGGAGCGGTTGGGGAGCAGTTTCTAACTGGCTGTTGCATGTTGGGAAGACATCCCACTTTGTTTTGATGTTTGAATCTGTTTTATTCTCTCCATTGGCTAGATATACCCTGGATCACCTGCCCAAGCCCCCACGTATGTGCCCCCTAATTCAGATGACAGCCTGTCATTTGGGAGGAAATGTGGGAGATACAGCTTCGTT
>NW_022103915.1:40155581-40156507 GCF_000313985.2 Echinops telfairi
TGCCGACCTTGCAGTACACAGCCCCAAACGTAACCACCAGGGCTCCTCTTTAAGACACTCCACTACTTCAATCTGAGTACCCGTTAGGGCACAGCTCCTCCCATGCACACATCTGCAGCCGGCTTGTTTGCCACACCCTGAGCCACAGACCAGTCATTGCAGGCCACCCTACTTGGAGGGAGTGTTTCTCACCACGTGCTACTTTAACATATCATTTGAGTCACTAAACCTGACTTCAAACCTGCCACAATCACCAAGAGCCAGACCCTTCCTTGATGGATTGGTTTCTCCCTCAGGAACCCATTGTCACTTCCTGCTCAAAGTCAACCCCAGCTGTCAGAACCAGTTCTCTGTCTTTGTACTGCAGTGTATGTGCATGTGTGTGCATGTGTGTTGGTGGTGCTGTGATGGAGGTAAGGGAGTCAGCAACAAAGGTGCCCTCAGGACCAGGAGTATCTTTCCTTCAGGATTCTCTGTCTCTAAGTAACTAGGTCGATCCAGACACAAGTCTCTAAGTAACTAGGTCGATCCAGATCCCCCAAACCCCAAATGTAAATGGGGATCTGCAGCGAGTTTGGTTTGTATTGGTGTGGCTTCCATGGGAGTTAAAGAATTCAAAGCGTGTATTCTTCTCCCATTCCAAGAGGTCTTGGTGTTGGGGGGAAGTTTCCTGCATTGGCAGTTCAGTGCTATAACCAGAAGTTGCATTTGGCTAAAAGCTGGCTAGCCAGGAACACATGCACACCTCATATAGAAGCATTTGGCTTAGGAGAGTGAATCTATTGGGAAAGAGCTGGTGGAAGGGCTTACGGAGAGAGAATGGGCTATCTTAAGAAGGGTGATTTTCCAAAGGTCAGGGGATATGATAAGGGGATGGAGGGATGATTGTGCCCCCGCTTCCGTACAGCACAGAGAGGTAACCAGAT
>NW_022103915.1:40157052-40184550 GCF_000313985.2 Echinops telfairi
TAGGAAGTCTTTGGGTCCAGTAGCCTTGTAAGCATCTCAGTCCTGCCAGGGGTCTCTCTGTGGCTTCTCCAGCTTCCAAGGTCTGGTTGGGACCATGTGACTTGTTTTCTGCAATGTCTCCCAGGAAGTGGCAGAGAGAGAGAACAGTGTCTTCCGTCTCCAAGGAGGAAGTACCAGACTTCCCAGAATTTTTAGGAGAAGGCCATGTCCACACAGAAGTCTCATTGGCTATCTCCAGATTGACAGCCTAGACTTTACACCTACACTCTTAATCCTTAAATTTACACCAGATTAGGTGACTGCCACAGAGCCAGACTTGCATTTAAACAGAGGAAATCAGTGCAGTTGAAGACATGGTCCTTGTGTTTTGGAGCATGCAATACTCAACCCACATGGAAAATCCTGAGAAATGTACTTTTCACCAACCAAAGAGAAAGGAGAAGGAAGGAAAGGAGGTGGGAGGGAGAGAAGGAGGGAACGTGGTTTGTAAGAATAAAATAAAATAAAAATAAAACCGATTTAAGGGGAGTTTGACATCATTAAACGTGTGGACAGAGTCACACAGCAGACAACCAGTTTTAGTTCATAAGTTCTATGTGCTTGGTTTGATGTGCAAAGAAATAGCCTTGTGAGCTGGGATCGAGCCATTACCCTGCCTATCTACCACCACCATTGACCTGCACCCACCACTGGCCCAGCCTCTGGCTTTCATTCTGGTTTGGAGTCCAACCCTAGAGACAAAGTCCTTCAGGCACAGGAGATGGCTTCATTGACTCTCTTCTGAAACCTGGCCCCTCCATGCCCAAAACTCCATTCTCTGTCTACGGTGGCTTGCCAACCCATTTTACAGAGTACCAAGTGCTAAGGGGAGAGGAGACTAAGTCTAAAATGACACCCTACCTTCCCAAAGACATTTTCTAGGTGTTTCCATTGCTGGCATCCAGAGAAGAGAGCCAAAGACCAGAGATTTCAGTAATTAGATTTCCTGGAATTAACTAACACCTTTCATGCTAAGCAGTTCAGGGTAAGCAATGTATTCTCAGCTCATCAGCATTAATTAATGGCCTTATTTTAACACCTGACCCATTTATGGCAGTAAATCCCAGCTGACACCTTGTAGCCACCATGCACTTGTGCCTATTTTAAAGGATCTGGGCATCCCAACAAAAGTGTCCACCTTCTGCATCAAATGTGGGCCCCTCTCCTTTCTCAGTCTGGCCAAGCCTGTTAGAAAGAAACCCTGTCAAAATAAATACAGAGAGAGAAACAGAAGCCCACCAGCAGTGCTCCAGCTCTCTGTGCCCCGGCAATGACCCTACCCAAATCTAGAGCCTGTTTCTGCATGTGTTTCCTTCATCCTGCATGTGTTTCCTTCACCGTCCCCCATTGGACAGCCACATGCTACCATACACTGCTTCACCAGCTCACCTGTGTGGCACTAGGTGCATTCCTTACAGGCATTACTCATTGGCCGAGCTATGCATTGCTTTGGGGTTTTCATGTGTGTGCAACAGACGTGAGGGCGTGATACATGGCTCTGAGTCCTCAGCCAGGTTAGGTGCCTGAACTGTCACCTTCCTGTCACATCTGTCACCACTTCCTAGCTTCTAACCTACACTTCTTGTTCCTTGTGCTCCATCTGTTGCTGCCCCTTCCCTATACCTTCTGTCTAGACACATCTGCTGAGCTATCAAAGAGGAAAGGGGCCCATCCTCCCCCCAGATTCATGGGGTTATCCTTCTGGTTCAGCAGCTCCGTCCACTGTGATCCAGAGTCTTGGGGTCCTTCTGGACAACAGCTGACCAGTTGCAGTTCCTCTGTACAGGGTGGTGAATGGTAGGTTCTTTTTGGGGGTAGCAGTGGTGGCAGGAGGCAGAGGGTCATTTTTCTTCTGCATTGTAGGAGCCAAGGCATTTTAAGCCTGAAGTTGTTGGAGCAGGGTAGGGCGAGGTACAAGATGGGGATCTTTACCGCTGCATGGAGTCAACTTGAAACTAAAACAGCACAAAGGGGGACAGAGCAGAGGATCAGTGGGAAAGAGTGGGTCTGAAGACATCAGTTGAGTGCCTGAATCCAAGGGAGCACAGAGTTCAAGCCTTCCGTGGACCCCTGTGTCCCATAGGCTGGCCCAGCCCTTTCTCACTTAAGCTGGTTATGAGTGGAGTTTCCCCATTATCAATTCCCTGCCTGACAAACTGCCTCTAGGTGGACTCAAAGCTCAGTAAACAGTGTTAGCTGTTTGCACTACCCAAGAGTTCTGTTTCTCTTGAAAGGATTAAACCAAAAAATAAGCCTTGGGTTGTAATAGTGAAAGATTCTATGGGGGAAGATATTGAATGGTGCAGGAAGCATAAAAAGAAGATAAAAGGAATACACAGAGGCACTATACCAAAAATAATCGAATGACCTCTAGACATATCAAAAGGTAGCATATCATCAAGAAACAATGGTATTGAAGAAAGAAGTCCAAACTGCATTAGCAAAAACCAAGACTTCAGAATTGATGGAATACCAATTGAAATGCTTCCAAAAAACGGATGCAGCTCTGAAAGTACTCATTAATCAATGCTAAGACATTTATAAGATAACGACCTGGAAGAGATCCATATTTTTTCCCAATTCCAAAGGAAAGCAGCTTAACAGAATGTGAAAATTATGGGACGGTATTATTAATATCACATTCAAATAAAATTTGGCTGAAGATGATAATAATAATAATAATATATAAAAAGGTTGCAGCAGTACATTGGCAAAGGACTGCCAGAAATTCAAACCAGATTCTGAAGAGGGCATGACATGAGAGAGATTATTGCTGGTGTCACTAGATCTTGGCTGAAAGTAGAGAATACCCAAAAGATGTTTACTTGTGTTTATTTATGCAAAAGCTTTCAACTGTGTAGATTATAGCAAACTATATATAACACTGTGAAGAATGGAAAACTCAAAACACTTAATTGTGCTCATGCAGAAACTGTATGTTGACCAAGAAGCAGTAATTTGCATGAAATCAAAGTACACTGCCTGGTTTAAAACCAATAAAGGTGTATATCAGAGTCATATCCCTTTACCACACTTATTTAATCTATATGCTGAGTAAATAATTTGAGAAACTGGACTATATAAAGAAGAACTTAATCAGGTTTGGAGAAAGGCTCATTATGGCAATATGCATGTGACATAGCCTTGTTTGCTGAAAGCAAGGGGACTTGAAGCACTTGCTTATGAAGATCAAGGACTTCAGCCTGCTGTACAGATTAAAACTCAGTGTAAAGAAAACAAAAATCCTCACAACTGAACCAATAGACCATATATGACAAATGGAGAAAAGATTAAAGTTGTCAAGGATTTCATCTTGCTTGGATCCATAATCAATGCTCATGGAAGCAACAGTCAAGAATCCAAACAATTTATTGCTTTGGGCAAATCTGCTGCACAAAACCTCTTTCAAACATTAAAAGAAAAGATTTCACTTTGGACACTAGGCTGTGCCTGACCATGGCATTTTCAATTGCCTTGTATAAATTTGAAAGCTAAACAATGAATGAAGAAGAGTGGAGAAGAATTGTTGCATTTGAATTATGATGCAGGCAAAGAATAATGAAGTACCATAAAAGTATCAGAAGGAAAAAAAACCTCTCTTGGAAGAAGTTGCTAAGTCAGAATGCTGCTTAGAAGTTAGACTTGCATATGTTCATTTGCATAATTAAGATCATTTGATACCTGAAAGCCAAGATAGATAACCTTTCAGAAACATTAACAGAAGTAATGGTTCCCTGAGGGTGTGGGAAAGGGGTGGAGGGGAAAAGGGAACTGATAGCATTGATGACTGTATAACCCCACTCCAGAAGAGCTAACAACAGAATTATATGTGAATGGATATAGTGAATGGTGTAAGATACTGAAATAAATAAATAAGGGTTCCTGGGGGGGGTAGGTAAGGTGGGGAAGGGAGAAGATAAAGTGGATCTGATATCAAGGAGTTCAAGAAGAAAGAAAATGCTTTGAAACTGATTGTGATAGCAAATGTATAATAATGCTTGATGTGTGTGGTAGATATATAATCTGTTGTCAATTTGAGACTATTAGGAGTGAAGGGGTGAAGTTTAGCCTGTTAATCAGGTGGCAGCTTGATGACCACATTTGGAGGCACTAAGGAGATAAAGAGCCCACTTGAGGAGGGATGCACACACTACCTGTGAGACATTCCTGTTGACAAGACACATGGAGCTACCCTGATGGAGCCAGAGCCCTGGAGCTGGAGGAGCCATGTGAAGACCCACACCAGCACTAAGATAAGTTGTTTCCACTGCCACTGGAGCCACAAGACTTTCCACACAATGGCCTGTGATCTTCCTGCATTTGGCAACACTGAATGTGTTATATGAGTTTGAAGAGGAATTTGTAGATTGGTTTTGGACATATGGGCTAATATGATCTGGACTTGGCTGGGATGTTTTTTCAATAGTCAATTTCTCTTGTATATAAAGCTCTTTCATATACAGATATGTCTCCCTGGATTTGTTTCTCTAGTCCACCCAGACTAATACAATGTGATTGGACTATGGAATGTCATGATAGCCCCCGTAACAAGGGCTCACACTGGAGGTCTCCTTTCAGCAACCATGTCCACCCCTCATTCTCTGGCTTTTCATCTCTATTCCCCCAACAGGAACAGAGCACCTGCACTAGCCATCCCCTCTTTCCCTCTGCTCAGCATTCCACCTGCCAGCGTGGATAACAACAGATAATTAGACGTTAATTTTCTGCAAGTGAAGAGCCCCAAGGATATTTACCCATGGTAGAGTGTAGATCGCTGGAGCATAGTCTTCGGAGCTGTGCAAGTGGAGCCGCAGGAGGGCAGCAGGGCAATTAAGATCCAGTGGGTCCCAAACCCACTTGGCTAATCTGGTCCTCCTACCCTGGGAGACAGCACGGCATAGCTCCAATACCAGGGAACACTACAAGCTCATTATTTCAATAAATACATTTTATAACTTTAAAAAAATTCAATCCAAGGTTGTGTTCCTTTGTATAACTTTGAATATAAGCCACCAGAAATCTGGTCCGTTAAAATAACTTTAGCATAACAAAACAGGTAGATAATAGATCCCCTGAGCACAGCTGACACAAATTTAACATAACAAAACAGGAAATGCCAACAGGAGTTGAAAGCTAAAGCCCAGGGTGAAAACTAGTTTTACCAGTTTGGGGCATGAAAGACTGATAAAAGTGGCCAGAACCAGTTTGAAACCAGTGTGTGGCCCCAGGCCTTGTGGCTCCCCCACCAAGCTGTCCCTGAACCTGTGGTTACACTCTCAGCCCTCCCTGGACTGGCACTGACATCTGCCAACAGCTTCTAGCCTCAATCCACCCCAAAAGGCCTCCCTCCAACACTCTCACCAAACCACAGAGGCTCCTCACCCAATCAGCCTACACAGCACCACCCTCTTGGCTTACACTGTCTGGCCAGTGTCCCCTGAGAGGGCCATCAAACCTTCCCTCCAAACAACAGAATAGGATAGGATGAGAAGGAAACCCCAGAGGGAAGAAGCTGTAGCTCGACCCCTTAGGGCAGTTGGCTATAGGCAGCCAGAAGAAGCATTCCTCTCAACCTCCCAAAGAGAGAGTCCAGGGCTCTTTGACACCTGGGAAAATGGTGCCAAGCTTCCCCAAAACAACATGCAGACAGCAAACTGCCTCAACAACCTCAAGAAAAAATCAGGAGAAACAAAAGGCAATGTCAGAGGAAGTCCTGAACCTAACAGCATTCATAGAAGAAGTAGATGTTGATGTGTTACAGAAGGAAATCTTCAGAATGCTGCTTAGAGTTATAAAGGATATGAGGGAAGCAATATAGATAAAAGATGAAGTGATACAGGAGATAAAGACCATGCACCAAAGGGAAATACAAGAGTTAAGGGACGAGGTAAGAAAACCAAATAACAGATTTACAGACTTCACCAACAGACTATAAGAAGCACAGAGTCAAACCAGTGACCTCAAGGACAACCAGACAGACTTCAACAAACAGTCAAGACAATCAAACAAGATAATCAGAGAAGCTGAACAAAACGTGAGAAGAATGATGTTATGGAGAGGAACAACAGTAGAATAATTGGGCTAAGGGAACAAGACACAACGAAGAAGTCAACAGCAAAACTAGTGAGGGAAGTTTTCCTCTTATAGAACATAGAGGAAAACTTCCCTAGCTTAATGAAGGAAAATCAGGCAACCATTCAGGAGGTTGAAAGGAAACAAGTTAGATTGAATAAGGAAAAGGAGAAAATCATAAGGGCAGCTAGGGGGAAAAAGGCAGTTAGCTATAACGTTACCCAAATAAAAATATGCTCAGACCTTTCAGCACACACCATAAAGAAGAGGAGAGAATAGAGTAATATATTCTGAAAGATGAAAGAAAATAACACAAACTCAAGAATACTCTACCCAATCAAATTATCTATCAAGACAGATGGAGAAGGAAGAATCTTCCTGACCAAGGTAAAACTCAAAGAATACATTCAAAGAAACCTAGCTCTACAAAAACTTCCTACCGACCCAGTATGGGCAGAAAAACAACACTCACCGAGCACAAATAAGAGACTATCACATAGAGCAACTCCAATCAAAGGTCAATACATTGAAAACAGCTCCCAAGTTAGCATTGGCTTAACGGTGAAAAAGAAGGCAAGAATGAAACACACACACACACACACACACACACACACACACAAGGTACGAGATGACATCACAGAGTCCGCAGAATCAGAGTATCAATTGACTGAACTCACCGATTAAAAGACAGAGACTAAAGGACTGGCTTAGGAAACACAACCCACCTTCCCAACACGATTGCTGAAGACAAAATGGGTGCATAAGTAAATGTGGTGAAGAAATCTGATGGTGCCCGGCTATTAGAAGATATAGAGTTTGGGGTCTTAAAGGCTTGAAGTTAAACAAATGGCCATCTATCAGGGAAGCAACAAAGTCCACATTGAAGAAGCACATCAGCCCGTGTTATGAAGTATCGGCAGGATCAAGTAACAGTCATCAGAGCCCCCAAACAAACAATCATATCAATGAGAACAAGGGGGGTTGAAGTGGAGACCCAAAGCCCATCTCTGGACAATTGAACATCCCCTCACAGAAAGGTCACAAGGAAGGGATGAGTCAACCAGAGTACAGTATAGCACTGATGAAAACACATTCCTCTAGTTCTTTAGTGCTCCCCCCACCACTATCATGACCCCAGCTCTACTTTACAAAATCTGCTAGACTGGAGCATGTACCCAGGTACAGATAAGAGCTCTCCACACAGGGAATCCAGGATAGATAAACCCCTCAGGCACAGCAATGGGAGTAGCAATACCAGAAGGTAGTGGGGAAGTCGGGGGAGAAGGGGGAGAAAAGGGAAGGGGTAACCAATTCCAATGATCAATGTATAAGTATCACCACCACCACCACCCTCTTCCAAGGGGATGAACAACAGAAATGTGGGTGAAGGGAGACAGCAGATGGTGTAAGATATGAAAATAAAATAATTTATAATTTATCAAGGGTTCACGAGGGTGGAAGGGTGGGGGCGGGAGTGAAATAAGAGGAGCTAATACCAAGGGCTCAATTAGAATGAAAATGTTTTGAAAATGATGATGGCAACATATGTACAAATGTGCTTAATACAAATTGATCCATGGATTATTATAAGAGCTGTAAGAGCCCCCTAATAAAATGATTTCTATATTAAAAAAAATATTCACAGCCGTAGAAAATTGCATGGGCCAGTACACCTCTGTCTTTGGGTCCCTCTCTGCTGGGATAAAGTTGATTGTAGTGGGTTTGGGGTTTATTTGTTTGCTTTTTTGTTTATAGAATTTTGTAAAATAAATTAATGTATTAATTGTATCAAAAATAACTTTAATCCCTCAATTAATACGTAATAATACTTAGTAGTTGTCAGTATTCCAAGTGTTTATATAGGATTTTTTGTTTAGTAAATTCTGTTTAGTTCATTTGATTGGCTGCTAACTTTAAAGTCACTTATATCTTTTGTAATGAAAATGTTTCAATTAATTACCCAAGTTTCTGAGGTGATGATTAAATTAGATGAAAAATAATTCAATAGCCAAACTTTGTATATGTTACGATTTGAATGGAAAAATTATGATAAGGACTTTTTCACATAATACCCAAGCCTTTATGAGTCAATTATTCCTGTTGATGTAAAAAAAAAAAAAAAGAAGCTCTAGTTTGCTCTTGATAACAGCTCCTGCTATATTTGAAGAAATGAACCAAATAATCTTAATAGATAGTATCTAGATATTCTATATGGCATATGTGCATGTTCAGTTGGCGTGTTAGTCCGGGATGACTAGAGAAACAAATCCAGAGACACTCATATGTGTATAAGACAGAGCTTTATATAAAAGAAGCAATTGTATATTGAGAAAACATCCCAGCCCAGTTCAGATCAAGTCCACAAGTCCAATATTAGCCCATATGTCCAATACTAGTTCATAAATTCCTCTTTAGACTCACCTAACACATTCAGTGATGCCGAATGCAGGACGATCACACGCCAGTGGGTAGAAAGTCTTGTGGAACCAGTGGCAGTGGATGTATCACAACACTGTTGCAGGTCTTCACAGGTCTCCTCCAGCTCTCTGAGTGTCTCGACAGGAGGAAAGGGGAGACCGAGAGAGGGCCTGGCCTCCAATGAGCTATTTGTCTCCATTGCGTCTCCAAATGAGGTCATCAAACTGCAGCCTGACTCACAGGCTAGACTCCACCCCTTCACTCAAGTTGACAGGAGATTATGTAACTGCAACAGTTGGCATGCATGTGGCAACTAAAAATGAACTCTAGAGGGAGGTGTGCAGAGAGGGTGAGACAAGAGGAAAAACAACGGGAAAGACATGTAGTACTGGAATGAGAAATGTACTGTGGTTTGCCCCCTTTGATGGTTATTTTCCTGGAGGCCATCCTGGTAATTTACTTAGAAGTAGGGCACATGACTCATGTAACATTAATTTACTTTATTTGGAGAGACCTGTACTTGTCATGCTTGCTTCTGAAAAAAAGAATGCTCATGATCATTCTCCCTCCTCCCACCTCTCTCCACAGCCAATACTTGCATAATGCATTCCAGTTTTCAAAGTGATTTCATATATATTATCTTATTTGGGAGGCAATGTGGTGTAGCAGAAAGAAAATGAGACTTGAGTTAGGAAACCTGAATTGCCGTCTGGTCTCTTTCACTAGATGCTGATGACCTTGGCCATGATACGTAACCCTGTCTGGGCAGAAGCTCCTTCGGATGTTGCATGCCAGCGTTAGAACAGATGGTCTCTAAGACCACATCAATTCCAGAAATCTATAATTTTATTGCAGAGACTGTGTAAGCAAGAACTAGTATGGGCTGGTCTGGGCACCCACCTGTGAGTAAGAGTGCGCATCCCACTTTAAATGGGACTTCTTTCAAATGAAAACATTATCTGGCTTCTGCCTGCCTTGGAGGAAGAATGCAAACGCAGGGAACTCCCAAGTAGTGAATGGCCCCGCGGGGACTCAGCAAGTACCAAGATTGGGTTACAAAACCTAATGTGTATATGAAATGTTTCCATCAACTTATAAAATAAAAGTCCAATAAAAGCAGTGGCTTTTTATTATTATTTAGATTTAAATCTTCCCCAGCAGTGTTGAAAACCCAAAGGCAACCGCTCTGGTATAGTAGGATCTCAGAATCAAATGGAAACTGAATGTAGCCCGGGAAATAGATACATTAGACATCCTGGTTCTAAGGCAATTCTTGATGTTTTGTTTTTCTGTGTTGTTTCTGTCAAGCCCAGTACACAGCGCGAATGTTGGAAGCTGATTAGAATTTTAAAGAATTGTTAACCTACTGATCAATTCTAACTTTTAGAATCTTTGAATCTTTTTTCTCCTGTAACACCTACTCCTCTGGGTCTTTTTCATTAAATTCGCACAAAGCAATTCTCCTGCCTATCCTTGAAGAAACCCTTTGGTTCTCTTGACTGCTTGTGTTCAAAGTGTCCTCACATGCACTCTCCATTTCTGATTGGTGACTCAACCACCAAGTCTCAACTTCTGGCTGCAGGAACAAGCAAAAGGAACAAACATCATCAGAGTGTCTCTCAGAGAGCTGAGAATGTTGTCAAGGGGATTCACTTAAGGATCGGGGTGACCCAGCTTTATGGACTCTCAGATCAAGGCCTAGCAAGAAAGTCAAGGAGCTCAGAGCACCCAGCTGGAAGGAGCATTCCAGGGTCCTCAGAGTAGCAGTGGTTCCTAGGTAAGGTAAGTTCCAGAAGGCTGTGCACTAGGTCGATACAACCCAACCGGGAGACAGACCTCGAGAGCAAGGCTGTGAAGGGTTCATGCCAATTCTCCGGGCCTGGGGCAATACAAGGGTCAAATTGAAAGCACCCACAATGAAGGAAGTGATGCCCTGTGTAAGTATGAGGGGCATCAGAAAGCATTCCAATGAGATTATCCCAGACCCTCCTTCCCTGGAGGGTCTTCATCTTCTGCAAAATACTTCAATCCACAATATTTATGAAGCTCCGACTGGCCTTGTTCCAGGCATGAGGGATAAAACAAATCAGACAAAAGCACTGCTTTTGTGGGACTTCTGCTCTTCTGGGCAAGGAAAGAGACACTAAATGTAGTCAACAAATACATTATGTAGTATGTTACGGAGCGACGACCACAGTAGAAAAAGTAAAGCAAAGCAAAAAGGGTAAGCAGTGCTGGGGATGGGGAGGAACTGTTTCAAAATTTCCAGCGTGCTCAGAATGGGCATCTTTAAGAGCACTGCCCTGCAGCAAAGCTTTAGAAAAGAGTGAGAAAGAGCGCCATGGGGGTATGTAGGGAAGGAGCATAGCAGTGGAGGAGCAGCCAGCGCCGAAGCCCCGAAGCAGCAGTCAGGGAATCGCAGCGTGCCTGGAGCAGGCAGATGAGAGGATCATAGAAGGAGGTGAGGACAGGCGTTTGAGGGCATTGCGAGGATTTTCGTTTTTACTTTGCGTGAAATGAGGAACCTTTGGATCTGGGGAGTGACCTGATCTTATTTATATTTCAATAGAATTGCTCTGGCAACTGTGTTGAGATTAGGCTGACAAGGGTCCAAGGTCAATACCTTTGCAGCTTTTAGCTAAATGACCCACGACTGATTCCTTCAGATATTCCATTCCCTTCCTTGTCTCTGGAGCTTTCCTTTCCTGAAGTGCACCTTCCCTGAGCTTCCTATCTGGAGGCATCCACTACCCGACTGTGAAACCTGACCAGCTACCGGAACCAGTCTATTGCTGTAGAGTCAGGAGCAGCAGGCTCCGTTGGGTCCATCCACCACCCAACCGCACCTTGTTGGTCACAGACTGCCTCCTCTCTCAAAAAATGTTCATGTGTGAAGACCCAGGCTTACATAGCACCCCCACTGTCCACCCTCGCTGGTGTACTGCTGACAAGCTTTGGGGTTTGCATTCGTCTGATAAACACACACCAGCTTGAATGTAGTCGCAAACAGGTGTGGTGTTCCGTCGGAAATGCCTTCTGTTTACTAGTGCTGCTGAAACCGAAGGACCACAAGAGGGTAGCTTTAGCAAATAGATTTGATGTGCTCACGATACTGGGGGCTAAACATTCAAATCAAAGTCTCGGTTGTGTCCATTCATTTCCCGTCAGTGAGTCCAGTCATCCCTGGGTCCCTTTGCAAGCTCTACCTGGCAGGTGTCTCCCTCAGTGTGTTTGTGCCTCTGTGTCTTCTCTGCTGTTTTTATAACTCAGGAGTGATTGGGTTTAGAGTCCACACTACTTGGGTGTGCTCTAATTCACATAACAAAGAGCTGTTTCCAAACGGAATTACATCTACAAACACAAGGGTTAGTTTTCCAACATATTTTTAAAGGGGACATAATGAAACTCGCTGCACCTTCCCAAATGGAGCAATGGTTGAAATCTATTGTGCCCGTGTTACAACTGGACCTTCAACGGTCCTTTGCTTGAGAAGGTTTTCAGGTCGAATCCTGAATCGTTTGAGACGTGATCCTACCAGAGTGGAGACAATACTCTAGTTCCATCTTGGCTAGAGCCCCTTATAAAATTATTTGGGAGTACCTGAAGCCCCTCCCCCACTATTTTACACATCCTCAACCTTCTCCGAGCCAAACCCACGGCAGACGACCGTCTCGGAGCGCATCTATGAGAGAGCAGAGTGGTAACTTCAATTCACCCCCGAGGTGTCACAACCTTGAACTTGCCTGACATCCCCTCTCTTCTTTATGCCATCCTTCCAATTGTCTAGTTGTCCTCCTCCTCTCTGCAGTGTAAACCCCAGCCCGCGCCACAGGAAAAGATGCTGTCTGCTTTGACTTCCCATGTTCTTGGACAACAGCACTTCAGCCTTCAGCCAAGGTGGCTTTCCATTGATTTTCAAGTAAGGTGGAGTGTGTGGACATGGAAGTCATTTGGGGCAGTCACTATGGCTGGAGAAGACGATCGGTATTTATTGCCCCTGGGCCAGAGATGCTAAATATTTAGCAATGATGAGGCCAGTCTTGCTCTATCCAAAATATTAATAATGTCCACCAGAAACATTCCAGCGCTGAGCATGGGAGCAAAGGTGGGCGCTGAGATGCCAGATTATCTCCTCCCCACCCACTCCCGTGAGTCAACACTAGTGTTTTCACTGATTTGTCTAAGCAACAAGTCTATTTCTCCAACGCTGACATTACTTTCTGTACAGAAAACAGAACAGTCTTGTATGAAGAAAGCTTTTCTCTTGACAGAATGCCTTTGACCTTGGCCCTAGAGGACAAAAAAAATCTCAGCTGCTAACTAAAGCCCAAGTACACCCAGTTCCCCAAAAGGAGGACCAGGTGTTCTACTTAGGAAAAATCCATGATGGAAAGTCCTATGGGGTTCAGTTCTACTCTGGTGCACCATGAGTTGGAATTGGCTCGGCAGCAACTGGTGGGGTTTCCTGGGCCTAGGAGGCATTGTGGAGAGCGCCGAAGCAGAGCTCTGGAATTGAACTGCCTGGATTTCAATCCTGGCTCTCCCATTTAGTAGTATTGTTATTCTTAGCAAGTTAACACAGTTTTGTCATTGTTAAATGGGGAGAATGACAATCACAAACTTACGTGGGTGTTGTGAGGAAACACGTGCAAGGTGCTTAGCCTGGTATAGCTTAAGAAATTAAATTCCTTCTCAGAGGAGAAAGTATTCCTGTCCGCCCTGCCCACCCAAGAATGTATATATGTAATGCAAAGCATACCTGTAAATAAGTGTGTGTGTGTGTGTGTGTGTGTGTGTGTGTGTGTGTTTTCATAGCTCCTGGTAAGTGACAGGGCCCCAAATGAAATTCAATATGAATCTTCACGAGTTGCTATTTTTTCAAAGTTTGCATGGCTGAACAATTGCGGGTGGCTGTCAGCTTTGATGCCTCCCAAGAGCAATTTTGTAGCCACATCATGTACATTCAAGGGATTGTGAAGAATGCAAACTTGATACAATCTAAGATGATGTTATATCATGATCCTTACTTCTTGCAGTCAAGTTCATCTGAGTAAAACAAGAAGCCAATTCATCTGTTTTTTTAAAAAATCGGACAAATAATCACCTAAAATCCTTACTGCAGTTCCCTAAAACTTCTCGACAGAACCACATTCAAATAACAGAGTTGAAAGGGGTTTTATGAGATTTTTTCCAACCTGTTTCCCAAATTACAGCTTTGTCCTTTCCTCCCATTTACTTCCTGGAACCTCCCAGGCAGAGTGGGGAAAGTGCATCACTTTCCCCGTGTTCATTCAAAATGGCTTTTGAAATGCTCAAGTGTTCAAATCATAAGAGAGATTTCCCCTTTTCACCAGGTCAGCTGGGCGGGTGGGAAACGAGCAGTGTGTGTGTTAGGAGAGGGGAGGGGGGAGAAAAGAAGAGCATTCCAAGCCAAGCCTTGACCTGGGATGTGGTAAGAGAAGGGCTTCTTTTTGAGTGGTTTACATACATTGTCTTTGGGATTGGCTACCTGATGCTGCCACAACAAAAATACCACAAACGGGTCGCTTCACAGAACATACTTCTGGAAGGCAAAAGGCCAAATAGATGTCTCAGGACTGTCCGTTCTTTCAGCAAGCTCGTCTTCTAGTTCCTAGTGTTTGCCAGAAACCCTCGGAGTCCCTTGGCGTCTGTCTCGCCCCTGTGTGTCTCTGTGTCTTGTCTACTCTTTTTATAATTCAGAAGCAATTAGATTTAGGATCCACCATCCTTAGTAAGATTTCATTCATATAAAAGAAAATGCCTGTTTCCAGACAGAATCATACTTCCAGGTACAGTGGTTAGGATTTCAACACATATTTGAGGGGTACACAAAATGCAAGACTCTAAAGCATACAACAACCCCACAAGGTTGTTTACAAGTGAGAAATTTGAGACAAAAAGGTTAAGCTTAGGTAACTTGCCCAACGACACATAGCCAAGAAATGGAGTAACAGATTCAAATGGGGCTGGAGCATTCCAAAAGCATGCACTCTTTTTAAAAAATCATGTATTATATCATATAACAGTTTAGGAAAACAGAGAGCATCTATGAAGGGGTCTTAAAAATCTGCTCAGGATATCTAGGGTGAAATTATTAGTTTGTCTCGCTAAGAATTTTGCAAAGAAGATTGAAGAAAATCAAAGATGCAAGAAAAGAAGTCGTTCAAAGGACTAATGGACCACATGAACTATATAGCCGTCACTACCCTGAGATCAGATGAGCTAGATGGTGCCTGGCTACCACGGAAACGTGAACAATGATGCTAGAACTCCTTAAAACAATCAACCAGTAACAATAACAGCACTCCTTCGAACAATCAACCCTATGGGTTACCCAAAATAAAGCTCAAGCTAGGGAAGAAAGCAAATGGAAATAGTGACACCGATAGGAAGTGAAAAGAGTGCTGTCGCATTGTGGGGATTGTAGTCAATGTCACACACACACAAATGCATATGAATTGTTGGATGTCAAACGAATTTGCTCTGAAAACTTTACACAAATCACAATAAAGAGTGTTTGCTTGTTTTTTTTTTTTTAACAAGGGCTCAAGTAGAAATGTTTTGGAAATGATGATGACAACATATGTACGAATATGCTTGATGTATGGAATGTTATCAAAGCTGTAAGAGGCACCAATAAACTGATTTTTAAAGCATTTTTTAAAAGAAAAACAGGATTCAGTCACAATTTATTTGTGTTCCATGATACCCTTTTACTAAAGTCCTCTACCCATTATATTTGTACCCGTGTGGCTAACTCTGAGAGTAGACTGCAGAAGAGAGAACCAGTTCTGGGTCTTACAATCTTGGTCATTCTGGAAACCAGTAAAAAATCTTAGCTTTATGCTTTAGACCGTAAGGAGGAGTGAGAGAAGATGAAAGGGAAGCAGAGAAGTGCGAACTCAAAGCCAACATCTTCGATAAGTTGTTTGAGGGCAAGAAAGAGGTGAACCCAAAGCAATGACGTTTGCTCTTACTTGTTTGTAAACCAATGGTCAGGGAATTCCAGCCTTCAAAAACACGGAATGGAGAACTAATGGGAAATGATAATGAGATCAAGAAGTATGAGATGAAATGAATGGATTGGAGACAGACGTTGTCAAGCCAGAAACACTCACCAGAAGTTTGGTGAGTGCACTGAGGCCACTTGGCCTGAGACTCTTGAAGACAGAAGACAGGATACTCTGAGCCCATGAATTCCCTCCCAATGAAAGAGCCAAGATTCAGTTCCTCACAGGGCTTTGTACCACGTGCACTACGTGCGAGGAAGAACCTGTCTCAGCTGCAGCAGACCCCAGGTCTATTCGTGTCCAGCTGCACCACGAGGGTGGTCATTTGGTCCTGATGCTGGAGACCTACCTGGGCTGGGAGGAGAGAGACCTAGGAAACAGGCATATTTCAATAGACATTGGAAAAATGGAACATATCTAGGACAGGAGAAAACCAGACACTAGAAACCGTGTGGGATTCTAAGAGGCATGAGCCCTGTACTGTGTGATGACTGAATGAAAGAGCACGTGCAAAAGGATATTGAAACGGACTTTGAACAAAATAACAAAATGCAAAAAAAGGATTATTTCCCCCCCAAAAAGACATTGATTACGTTCATTCCATTCATTTATTCAGATATTTACTACTGCTAAATGTGATTTTTAAGTGCTGAAGATACAATGGTGAAGAAGAAAGCCTGATTCTTCCTCAGTATGATCTTGGGAGAGATGGAACATAAGTAAACAAAGAGCCCAGGCAACTTTACCTTGTGACGCATGCTATGAAGAAGAGACGCAGGGTGGTGTGGAGGAGAGCAAGGAAGGTGAGGGGAGCAACAGGCTTCAGCGGGCTCTGCCAGTCGGTGCTGAGTTCAAGACCCAGCTCAACCAGTCATGAGCAGTATGGCCTTCACCAAATGCCTCCTCTCTAACTTAGTGTTCCCATATCTGAAACTGTACTGATCACACCTGATGAGCAGCAGGGCTGTGAGCGGCTGTGAAAGGTGTCTGAAGCACTGAGAAATAGTAAGATGCCCAAAAGCGTGCGTGAGGACGGGACCCTTAATTGCAAGCAACAGCATTCGCTCCAGATAGTTTAAGCAGAAAACGAATTTAATAAAGGATATTAGGTTGTTCAGAGAAGGCCAGGCAATTAGACTTGCATTCTGGAATAGTGCACAAATTATATCTCTAGGCAACTACGGTGGAAGCTATGATAGTAGCTATCACATAGGCCACAGAGTTCACATGGCTGCAAAATGCTAACACTCGGTCTTCCACCACTGCAGCCGCCCACAGCAGGATGGCTTCCTACCTGTTCACCAGACTAGACCATACGTAATGCCTCTTTCTGTATCTAAATTTCTCTCATGTCTGCTTCACAGATCATGCACTTTGATTGAACCTGGTTCCTGAGGAGGCTAGCAAAGTGACTTCCTGATTTCCACCTGAGATCAGGACTTATAACCTATATTATTCCCAAACAAAGGAAAGGGATTGAACAGTGCTGGGTACCAGTCCCCTCAGGTGTCTCTTAGATAGCAAATAAATAAATAAACCCACCTGATTGGGTCTACACAATCCATTCTCAACACTGCTCCTTCTCGTGCCAAATAAAGCAAATTGTCAAAGAGATTATCTTTGGCAATTGTGGCATTTTTTACTGAATTTACTAAAGAGGGGATGGGAAATGGGGAATACACAAGTTATTTCACACCATCCAATCAGCAAAATGGAAAAGTCTAACAATACACGAGTTGATGAGCATGAGGAGACAAGAAAATGTTCTTATGAGACTAATTGTGATGTGGATGGATGCCACCATTTTGGCAGCCAAATCAGAAATAACCGATGAAATTTTAGATTTCCACATTCTGGCCCAGGAATTCCACCCCTAAAAAAATTCCCAAATGTATGGACAGAAACACATTCATAAATGTTCCTTGCAGTAGTATTTATAATATTGAAAATTAGAAATAACCAAAATTCATACCAACCAGAGAAAGGATAAACTTATTCAAATCACAAAATAATGCCCATCGGTTAAGGAGCCCTGGTGGTGCTGTAGGTTAGGCCTTAATTAGGTTAATCAGCAAGGTCAGCAGTTCAAACCCAACAGCCACTCTAAGAGAGAAAGATGAAGCTCTCTGCTTCCATAAAGATTGACAGTCTTGGAAACCACACTATGAGTTAGAATCAACTCAACGGCAGTGGATTTGGTTTGGGGGGTTTGGGTCTTCAGTCATTATAATAAATGAACTAGATTGACATACAGCAACATGGATGAATATGGAAGATGTAAAACTTCAATTAAAAAAAATTACAGAAAGCAAAAGGGAACGCACAGTCTGATACTAACAAAATCATTTTAAAGCAAGAACACTGCAATCACCTCTTCATACATACAGGTCCATGAAGTGGAAGGAAAAATCATCCCTGGGGAACCGGATAGTACTCCTCTCTGAGGACAGAAGTGAGGAAATAGAATTGTGGAAGTGTTTGCAGCAGGCTTTGGGTACATATGAAATGCGATGTCTCCAAATACCTACCTACCTATTATTTTTTATGCAAATATATGCATGTAATACAGGTTTTTTGCAAGGCATGCAACACCTTCTGCATTAGTTTCTTGTGAGCATTATGCACATTATATGCATGTGCACAGCATTTATGGGAGCTTGTTAGATGTGAAAATATGGTTTTTTTTGTCTGATGAAAAAAAAACTTAAAAAATTAATAAATAAAAAGTAGGATTTGGAACCATACAACTTCAGATGGATACCCTGACTCCTATACTTCCCAGGGGGAAAAAATTAAACATCTCTGAGCCTCAGTTTCTTCATCTGGAACAAGCTAAGATGTCACTTTGAGGACCACGGCACTCCTGCTCCAAGGCCTGGATTTCCACTGTCTCACATGCTTTCAGAAGGCAGGCACGAATAAGGAAGACCAAGAGGATTCGATGCCTTTGGACTATGGCGTTGTAAAAGAATATTGAAACACTATGGACCGCCAGAAGAATGAACAGTTCTGTCTGGACGAAGTACAGCCAGAAAGCACCTTCTAAGTGAAGCTGGTGAGACTTCGTCTCACACCCTTTAGACAAGTTATCAAGAGGGGCCAATCCTTGGAGAATGAGATCATACTTGGAAGAGTAGTGGATGTGCTGAAAACAGGGGAGCCCTCAATGAGAGGGATTGCTGTCAACAATGGGCTTAAACAGAGCAATGATTGTGAGGATGCGGCAATGTCTCATATTATTGTTCATAGACTCTCTATGAGTTGGAACTAACTCTACATCACCTACAACCCCCGTTCTGTTGAAAAGGAGAGATGTTTCAGTAGGAAGTTTGGACGTATCCCTGCTACAAGCAAGGGGGATTTCGTGAGATCTTCTCATTCCAGGTAGCCTATCAGGTGGGCCCAAAGCAACCCAAACCACTGGGATGCTGGGCTCTGAGATCATGGAGAGATCCTTGCCAGGATTGTTTTCTTTTTCAGTCCAGTGGTTCCAGCATCGTTTCAAAAGACTGAGTCCACAGATGCCTCTCAAAGACAAATGAGGCTTTCTCTAGCCTGTCAGACGGAGAGGCCTGCAGAGACACATCTGTTTGGCCCAACTGCAGGGTGGTACCGACCAGGCACCAGACTGTGATGTCAAAACCAATCAATTTGGCCAACCTATAAAAAGGCCACTGAGAAAGCCTTGCATAAGCATTAAGCAGGATGAACTAGGTCTTTCTCCATAGACCCAACATTCCAAACATGCAGCACGTATCTTCATTACACGCTAGACTAAACAAAGTCCCCAGCACATGTTTGAAGCAAATGCCAGAAATAGCAGTGTGGGGTGTTTTGTTTTGCTTGGTTAAAGTTGTTGTTGTTGTTGTTTGGGTTTCTATGGGGGCTGGTAGGGTAAAGATAAGAGCGCTAAACACAATTCGAGATCAAAACATAGAGGAAAAACACTCCAGCCCATTGGTACTGATTTTCTTCTCTCTGAAAATGGGGGAAACCCATGGATTATGCAAGCTTAATTGATGTTTTTGCAGCAAAGGAAATGAAAGGTGCTCATTCATATACACACTCTGAAAGGTCCATTACCAAGCTGTCACCATAATCAGCCAAACCAATAGGTTTTCCTTTGGCTCCCCTCTCTGCACTCACACAATGTTGCTCCTCACATAAGGTGACCAGATTTTAACATTGGTAAAGTGAGACACCATTGACCAGGGGAGAGGGGGTGGTTCTTGATTAAAAATTTGGTCTCTATGGAGAAACAAAAATTTTCATAGAATGGAAAAATAGTATTGTAATATATTTTTAAAAATTTCAACATAAGTACAATTTACAAATATAATACATTAAAAATTATGTATAGTATTATTTTATTCTTTGGCATATTTCTCATTTGAGTGATTTTTTTTAGTAGATTGCTGTCATTGTTTAAAAGGTCCTGAAATTTTTCGCAAGAATTTGTTAAATTATATTTCACATATAAAATGGCTTTCAAAGTCTCAACACTTAATTGTGATTTTTCTGATGTCCACACTTTATTTACCGTAGAAAAAACTGCATTCATTCGCAGCATTAGTTCCTGGTATGCACAGCGCGTATTCCACAATTTTTAGTGCATTATTGTATGAAACATGGTTTGCAAGCTTAATTGGTTCAAAATGATGAAATTTTTTTTGTGTGAAATATTTCAAACATGGTTCAAAATGATGAAATATTTCTAACCATTTGTTCTCTATTGTGATTTTTGCTGATGCCCAAGATTTAAGCTTTTCCTTATCAATATATATTTTTAAATAATCATACCTCCTTAAAAAGATCATTTTCGGAAATATTACTATATGGGAAATTTTGAGCAATATGATCGAATGATTTTTGCACATCATTCCAGTACTGTCTGCTAAATTCAAGAAAATTTATGTATTTATGAAATAAATAAATAAATTACTTACCTAAATTATCTGAATAGCTGATTTGTTGACATCGCTTGTTTAACTAGCACTAGCATGCAGTACGATGTGTATCGTCTGAGAGACAGTTACAAAATGTTTTCATCGTTGCCAATGCCAAAAAATGCCATTGTTCAGTAAGTCCAAACAATGGTGGTCGAATTCTAACAACTGATCAACAATGCGAACTTTGATAAGCAGTTCTCAATAATTAGTTCTCAACAATTATTTGTTGTTATTATTAAAGTTTAACATTAAAAAATTAACAAAAATAATATAAAACTCATATCCTGGCCTATGAAATAGCCACATGGCAGCCGAAAACCCGTATAGTCCCTTCCCGTTCTCCCGCCATTCCCTAGCTTGTCGTGCATTCTTTCCAAAAATCGGGACTTTTTTAAAACGCCGCGGGACGCGGGACAAATTGTTAAAAAGCGGGACGTCTGGTCACCTTATGACCTCGCAGTACGTCTTAATCCCTGGACTATTGGCCAGCCTGGTCGGTGAAGAGGAAGAGGTAGAGTTGAGAAACAGCTGAAAACCATCATCGGACAGAGCGTCGACACCGCTGGTCTTCGCAATTTAACAATTTGATTTGTTCACCTCAGCTGTAACTTATCAGGTCCCAACCTTCAATTGTGTTCAAGGACTCATCCAAAGCCACAGCTTTGGTGGTTAAACTAAAAATTCCTTTGTTTTCCCCTTCTTTCTTTAAAAAAAAATCACTTTATTGGGGGCTCATACAGCTCTTCTCACAATCCATCCATCCATCCAGTGTGCCCAGCACATTTGTACATTTGTTGCTCTCATCATTCTCAAAACATTTGCTTTCTACTTGAGCCCTCCTCACTTTAACTAAAAAATTCTCGGATAAGTACTGAGCCTTATCCAAGTTTCTTAAGTTCTACCTTCTTGGTCCATGTAATTCAGACATATCTGAGAGTACTGGGACGATACTTCTCAAATTGTGGTGAGGATTGTGAGTCCTAGAAGACCAATGAGTGACAGCCAGAGGGCTTCATAAACATAATTGCCTTTTCTCTGGCATTTAAAGTATAGACAATGTTCATGGATATTACTAGAGGGCCACCAGATGCTCCATGGGAGAAAAATGAGGCTCCCTGCTCCCATAAATAGTTACTGCCTTGGAAACCCACAGGAGCATTTTACTCTGTCAGAGAGGGTTGGAATCAACTAGATGGCGCAGAGTTTTGTTTTGTTTTGCTTTAGTGGGTGGAGGAGGAAGAAAAAGATAAACAAAATGTATGTAATAATAACTGGGTCTGGGTAACTACCTAATTCTTCCTATTTTTATCAAAATAATGTACGTGTAATGTCCTTGCACATTCAGACACCAGAGAACGTGCCCGATAAAGCCAGCACAGAAATGAACAACAAAAATTTTACACAAATAGATTACCCTGACAAATCACACGTGTACAATGCCAGCAGAGGACATGAAGCAAGTCAGCAACACAGCCCTGCCAACACCATACTGTCTGGTATGCGAGCACCTTTTAATGCCAGTGGTTGTTGCTCAAAGCATGTGTGAAAGGGAGATGCAAATGATAACTTTGGAGCAGGATGTTGGTGAGAGTTATCCCTGCAGCACTCAGCTTCAAATACATGTCTTCACAGTGGACTTGTCTTCACAAAGCACTTGTTTCCACGAAGCCTTTGCACTCCCCCAAACATTTTGTCTTCAAGGAGAGTTGGTTGCCCCCAAGCCCCGCATCAGGCTCCCCACCCCACAGCTACTCCAGACAGCCCATGTGGACGTTCAGAGGGGATGCACAGTTATAGTAAAAAGTTCTTGAGAATCAATTGTGTTCTAGAATGGACATGTTTTTCTTATGTGATCAGAAGAGAATAAATCCCTTTTTAAAATTAATTAAGCGGCTTAAGACCATACAATTGAAACAGACCTTCCCTGTAATTGAAGCCTAGTCTTCACAAACAGTCTCGTAAACTCAGAATAAGTGACTGTCTTTCTGTAAGCTCCGAAGTAACAAAGCCACCGACAGTGTTGACCAGCAGGGGCCAGCGAGGAACGTGGGTCAATATGGGAAATCCACAAGCAATAGAGCTAAAAGGGAGACTCCTAGAGACCCTGGAACCCCGAATGAAGCCACGTCAGTGCTACGAACACCCCTTATAGGGACAGCATCGATAAAATAAACTATCTCCTAGGCCCTACCCTAGACAGGGGCACTTTAATAGTTTGCATTATATCCTCTACATCAGTGGTTCTCAACCTTCCTAATGCTGCAACCCTTTAATACGGTTCCTCGTGTCCTGGTGAACCCCACCCCCCACCATAAAATTATTTTTGTTGCTACTTCATCACTCATTTTGCTCCTGTTATAAATCGGGTGACCCCTGTGAAAGGGTCATTCGATTCCCAAAGGGGTTGTAACCCACAGGTTGAGAACCGCTGCTATACATCAACTGCCCCATCTGCCAAGTCAGGTTATAAAGCACAACAGCCTTGCTCTGTCCCCTTAAGCATTTCTAAAAGAGTGTAAAGTCATTCTTTTATAGAGTCTCCATCCCTACTCGAGTCACTCCACTCTGCTACTCCACTGCCTGCTGTCACTCTGCTCTTCCTACTTAGTGTTCCACTAGGAAGCCAGATGCTCTCCTTGGCCATTGCCACTGTCAAGTGCCTCACAAGTGCCTTCAGATGACTCATCTCTTCTCTGACCTTCTCAGGGCTCCTGCAGATTACATACTTTGGTTCAAAACCTCAATATTCCTGATATCATGTCCAGTCTACCTACTCCAGAGCTCTGCGTCCCCTTGACCTCTGAAGATTTGCTCCACTCATACTTTCACCTGAGTCTGAGCTCCACCCCACAGGCCTTCCTTGGATCTGCTGCCCCTGTCCTTGCCCAGCACTGTGAGAGAGGTATCGGGGCTTTGGATGGCACGTTCTTAGTTTCCTTGCAGAGTTGTCTCTTCACAGGAGTGTCTGCTATATGGATTCTGTGATGGGAGGAGAATGAACAAATGAAAACACCTTCCCCTAAAGGTTCGTGGAAGACAGATGCTCACATACCTGATGACAGTCAGTATCGACTGAAGTATAAACATAGTTGGCAACCCAAAACCACAGCATAGCCAAGCCTCATTGCCCTCCTTCACTCTTCTCTCTCTCTCTCTCCAATCTATCAGCACTTCCTGTCTCGTCAGCTCTATCGTGAAAATATTTCTAGGTTTCAATAACTGCTTCGCAGAGCTACAGGCTCTATTCTGGGCCTGATGATCCAGGCCACCATCCCCTCTCAATCTCCCAAATGGTCTTCCTACTCTACCAGGACTCCTGAAATCAGCCTCAGCAGGCAGAAAGAGCTGGTGCAAATGTGTGTTAGATCCTCTCACTTCTTTACTGAAAGCCCTCAAATGCTCCCACCTCACACAGAGTCAAAGCCACCCTCCTCACTCTGACCACATGCGGCCACGTGCCCTGGGCCTCCTCCTGCTCTCGCAATTCCCCGTCTGCGGTTTACCCCTCACTCAAGTGAGGGTCTCCGTGGGCCTTCCTCGGTTTGCCAGGCCTGCATCTCTCTCAGGCCCTTAGCAGTGCCTATTTCTTCTTCCCGAATGCTCTTCCCCAATATTGGTTGGCTACTTGCCCCACTCTCTTGGGTCTTTGCTCAGGAGTCACCAACCTGACGAACCAATCCCCAAATCTCAGTTCCTTCTCTTCCACATCTACTATCATGTCTACTACATATATCTCTCATTTTTTTATGTCTCCCCACAGAGCCCCAATTCTTGTCAGGTTTTTTTCCCACTATATAAGCCCCAAACACTGCTGTCAAGTCCATTGACCTTACAGCAACCCTATACAACAAGGTTAAACTTCACTGTAGTTTCCAAGGCTGTAAATCTTTCTCCCGGAGCCCACGTCTTCGTCCCAGGGAGAAGCTGGTGGGTTCAGTTGGTGGGATGGATTCAATTTCCAACATTTCAAATTGTTCTTGAAGGATGAAGCGCTAGGGTGTTTTTTTATGCTCACGCCGCTGTACTCTAATGTCTGGTGATGTTTTTGAGAGTGCACTAAAATGAAATCACTTAGATGACTCTTCTATTCATGTCTTTGTACCTCCCATGAAACGACTGGGAGAGACCATGCAAATAGGGTAACTGAAACACCCATAGGGGAGACTGGTCAGTGTGGCGTTCCACTGAGTATCGAAGAGTGCGCCGATTGCCTGAGAAAGGAATCCCACAATTGACACCAAAGAAGAGCTCTTGGTGGAGCTCATGTGGTTCCTACCGAAGTGGCAGCAAAGGCACCAGAGGCCGCGGCCTCTAGACCTTGGGACAGAAAGGCTGAGCAACACCGAGACCATGAAACAGAGTGGTGCATTTTCCAGACCACAGGACAAGGAAGAGGCCAAAGAGCCATGTGGCTGAGAAGCCATGGGCCAGAGAGACACATGCTTGCCACCATGACTGAGAAGAGGTGTTGCAGGTGAAAGAACTGTATCCTTCATGGTTTGTCACCTGGTAGCTGCCCCAATAAACCTCGCAGTCATGAATATTGTCGATGTGTCCTGAGTGGACATGACAATGAGTTACCAAACCCAGCAGAGAAGCAGAGTGTCAGGGGAGGGATGGTTGAGGTAAAACTAGGGTAAAGGAAGATAGAAGGTGGAGCTATGTCTGCTCTCTGCCTTGTGGCAATCAGAGTTTGATCCCCCCACCTCTTCATATAGCCAGTGGAGGCCAGATGTAGCCTCATCCAGTTCAGATAACTGACAAAGTCAATAGTAGAGCAGACCTCGAGCATGACTTAATATATAAAAGCTCTTTACATCTCTTGTCCTTACTTCCTCTTTGTTGGCTATATTCTCAGACAAGTTCTCCAGCCTCCTACTTGGTACTCCCAAGCAAAGAGAGGACACGGTCTTTTTTCTTGTAGCTCTACAAAAGGCGTGAAACTCACACACTGTAGTCAGAAGAACGAAATGTGCTGATTCGCTTAAGTCCATACCTGGCTTCACTTCTGAGTTGGAGATGAGACCAAGCCTAAAGGACAAGTCTATGACCTGAGATTAACCTGCCCACTGCCGCTGAGTGGATGCCAATGCAGAGAAACCCTGGACAACAAAGCAGAATCGCTCCTGAGGGTGTTCAAAAGAGTACAGCATTACAGTGTCATCTGTTTCTTGGAATAGCTGGGTGGGTTTGAACCACTGGCCTTACGGTTAGCAGTCCAGTGTAACCCACTAAGCCAGTGGTTCTCCACCTTCCCAAAGCCACAACCCTTTAATACAGCTCCTCATGTGGTGGTGACCCCAATCATCAATTTATTTCCGTTGCTACTACATAACTGTAATTATGCTACTGTTATGAATCGTCATGTAAATATCTGATATGCAGGATGTATTTGCATTGTTACAAATTGAACATAATGAAAGCATAGTGATTCATCGCAAAAACAGTATGTAATGCTATATTGTGAAATATTTATTTCTAATGACAATTAAATGAAATGTTGTCTTGAAGCATGGTGCAGCAGGGGTAACAGTCTTCACGCCGGGTACTCAGATGTGGGTATATCTGCATGTGGGTGACCCGCCTGGAGACGGATAGAGGAGCGGTGTCTTGGCTCCTAAGACCATCGGAAATATGTGTTTTCTGATGTTCTTAGGCGACTCCTGTGGAAGGGTCGTTTGACCCCCAAAGGGGTCGGAACCCACAGGTTGAGAACCACTGCACTAACCCGTCAGGGATTCTTAGAATATAGGAGAATACATCTCAAATGGTAACTGAGATCTATTGATGGAACCAGAGTGAGTGGAGTAGGAGAGCTGGAGATAGAAACTCAGCTGGTCTCAGCATGACGTGATGGAAGCCCGGGGAGTGGGGAGGTTACTTAAGGACGATGTGAGATGGCTTGGGAGCAGTGGTGTTGTAGTGAATTATGTGTTGGGCTGCCAACCGCAAGGTCAGCAGTGCACAACCACCAGCCTCTCTGAAGCAGAAAGAGAAGGCTTTCTACTCCAGCCAAGATCTAAAGGCTCAGAAGCCAGCAGGAGCAGCTCTACCTGGCCTGGTAGGGTGGCTGTGAGCTGATATTGGCCGGATGGCATGTTTTTTGAGTGGTATAGGGCTGCTAAGCAAACGGTCAGTGGTTTGACTCCACTGCCCTTTGCCTGCTCCGGTGCGCCTTCCCCTCAGAGGCTGCAGAGCCTGGGAACCACTGGCAGAGGAACCACTAGAAGGGATACTAAAAAATATGAGTGACATTGAACTTGACCTTGGTCAATCCCAGCTCAAAAGGCTGCTTCTGCTTCTGCCGGCCTCCCTTCTCCAGGAGCCATCCCTGCTCCTGCTCACAGCTTCCTCTCCTCCTCAGCCGGCCTCCAGTCATGAAGTGTGAAACCCTGGACACCCCCATCATCAGCTAGAGACAATTTTGAGCTGAGGGCTGACTAGCTCCCTGTCACTTTAATTAATGAAAACCACATTGTTGGGAGCTTCCTGTAGCAGCAATGTTCACTTATTGGAAGACCTTTTAGCTCGAAGTGATGAGAATCATAATGTAGCCGTGTGTGGCTGGAGCAGCTGAGAAACAGGATTATTCAGGAAGTGGACCCAGGTAGGCCTCCAGCGCCAGCCCCACAATCAGAGACAGGGAGCGTGTGCCCTGATGGGCCAGTCCAACGGGATGTTTGCTGTCTGTTACAGATTGTGTCCCCACGTCCCCAAATATATGAAGGAATCTTAACCCTGGTACCTGTAAAAATGACCCTGTTTGGAAATATGTCTTTTCTTTTGTTATGTGGGTGGAGTCATACCGAAGGTGAGGGTGTTCTAAATCTAATCACTTCGGTGCAATGTCTTATAAACAGACACACGCACACACACACCCCATAGTGGCAGGGGGACCAATAAGAATCAAACTACACACACACACACACACACACACACACACCCCATAGTGGTAGGGGGACCAATAAGAATCAAACTACACACACACA
>NW_022103915.1:40184694-40202231 GCF_000313985.2 Echinops telfairi
ACACACACACACACACACACACACACACACACCATAGTGGCAGGGGGACTAATAAGAATCAAACTACAAGCCAAGGAACGCCCAGAGTGACCAACTAGGCCGCAGGTTCCCCTTGGGCTAACACTGAGAATTCCTCCTTCTAGTCTCCCCACCAAAAAAGAGGATACATGCCGGGTATTTATTTCACCTTGTGCTATTTTGTCACAGTGCCTAGGAAATTAAGACCCTGTCCCCAGGGACACAAAGAGAGCACCAGTGAGAGGAAGATGAGGAGGAAGGTTCCTCGGCCTCTTTTCAGGCAGTTCCCCCTGCCAGCTGCTCGCCCTGTGGCCGGAACTCCCCCTGCGGCCCGGTCCGTGCTGGCTCATGCTACCCCGTAAGACAGAGTAGAATGCTCCTCTGAGTTGGAGGCCCTTTTTTTTAATAGTTTTATTGGCACATCACCCACATATCATAATATTCAATAATTCAATCATATCAAGAAGACTAGCACAATCATTATCGCAATCAGTATCAGAACCTTTTCTTCTTTCTTGTACTCATTGTGATTAGCTCCCCGCCCCCCAATCTCTCATGCCATACACCCCAGAAATCATGAAGAGGCTGCAAATCTTTCCAGGAGCAGAAAGCCTCACAGTTATCCCTTGGCACAGCTGGTGGACTCAAAATGCCCACCTTGTGGTTAGCAGACCATTGTCTAACCTACTGTAAAACCTGGGTTCACCTTAGCAAATGTTTACTGGGGGGCCCACTTGCTATGGGGGAGTCAAAACAGAAACGATCAGGTGTTGAGATAGTTAATGTTTATTGTGCCAACCTGGCCGATAAACACATGTAGGGTTGATTGAAGGGCAGAGAGCTAAATGGCTCAGTGAGCCTCGCCTTTCTAGTTCTCAGGTCTCTTGCTTTGTGATGGATGGACCAGGGTGCAGCTGCCTTAGCCAATTGCCTGCTTCAGCTGGCAAGGCTCACTTCCTGCAAAACATGAAGAAGAACTTCATGCAGGCTCACTTCCTGCAAAACAAGGAGAAGCCACATGGACCTACCCCGATGCAGCCCTGGGTGCTGGAGCAGCCGTGTGGAGATCCCTGCCAGTGCTGAGATGCTTACACATTCACTGACTCGGCTTTCCTCCTGCAGCGGTGTCATTGCATGTGTTTTGTGAGATGGAGGAGGACTTTGTGGACTGGTGTCACACATATGAGCTAATGTTGGACTTGTGGGCTTGGGCAGCACTGGGTTGGGATGTTTTCTTGATGTTCACTTACCCTTTATATAAAATTCTCTCTTATACATATAAGTTTCTGTGGATTAGTTTCTCTAATGTACCCAGACTAACTCAAATGTCAAACTCCAAAAAAAGAAAGAAAACCTCATCATCATCAAATCAGTGAAGACTCATAGCGACCCTATTGGACAGGGCAGAACTGCCCCTGTGAGCTCCCAAGACTGTCTGTCACTCTTTACAAAGAGTAGAAAAGCCCCATCGTTCTCCCACAGAGCAGCTGGTGGTTTTGAACTGCTGGCCTTGTGACGAGCAGCCCAACAGCACTTGAAATCTTGTGAAACTCTGGAAAGATCAGCTATTGTTTTCACTGCCTGGCGCCCATTTCTCTTTCTTCTCCGCTCAGCACCTTGATTTCCTCTGAGGATTTCCTGACCCCTCCTTCTCGGTTCACGTGCTTCACGTCTCCTCTCTCCAAGCGTTCCAGCCTCCACTGGCCGAGGCTGATGCTATCAGAGAGGAACAGAACAGTGGGGAAGTCTCGTCTCCTTCCTTTGCTGGAAAACCTGTCTTGACCTGGGAAAGCAGAATTACTCACTGTCTCCGGCAACCTCACTCACTCCGTGTTCGCATTATTTTCTGTGCTCGAACTCAGTGCTTATGGGTCGGTCTTCCCTTTCAGACCCTACACTTTTTAGAGCAGGGAGTTTGTTGTTGTTGTTGTTGTTTTAGTTAACTTCAGATCAGCAGCATCAGGCCCACTGTACGGCACTTAGAAAATCTCAAAATAAAAAGAAAAGGTCGATGGATGAATGAGTGGCAAGATATAATGAAGTATAAATAATTAGATAATTCCATATGAGCCTATCAGATCATATAGGCTTATGGACATATGTCAACCTCAAATGCTACAAAATATGACCTGCATTTATTCGTGAGGTAAACTAAACCTTGTGGGACAGATCCTCCTGATAATATATCAGACAGCCAGTGCAATATTAACCAGTGAACCCTGGCAAACAGTGCCCAGCGACTCCACATCACGCCACAGCTAGTGTGAAGAGACTGGAGGAGAAAGTGTCTGCCCCAGGCTCAGAAGCTCTGCAAGGTCTGCAAGGTCTCTTCACGTCAGGGCTGTGCTGGGAGAAGGGAGCCTGCATCCGAGGAGGGAGGGCTGTACACGATCCCTGAATTTTCTTGGTTTCTCATTGAGAAAAACAAAATACATGCCTGAAGCAACTGAAGGCCACTAAGTTATGTGGAGCTGACACTTAAAAACAAAATCATTTGCTACAAGAAGCAGTTCCACCATAAAATACGTCGGGAGCAACTCCGAGCATTCTCCCCTTGCAAAATGCATGAACTCAATCAATAAATATCCTTTGGCCAGCACTCGGGAGCTTCAGGATAACCTTGCCTCGGTCGGAGAATTTCACCTTCTGTGGAAAGTGGAGCAACTCAGTCATGTTCTCAATAGAAACAAATTCCAAATGAGACGCAGCATTTCATCCCCCCACCCCACACACCTAATTTAGAAGAACGAGTGCATTTGTTAGTCCCCAAGTTAGGGTTTAGAGAAAGAGTGTTATTTCTTCACGGAGGTGTGAAATATGTCTAAATCTCCTTTTTTGTTGGCCTCATGGCAAAACCAGTATTTCCAGAGAGAAAAAAAAATGGTTTTATATGATTTGTAGCTCATAAATCCATGGACCCTTCTGGTTATCATCATATTTCTGTCCTTTAGTTATTTTCAAAATGACATTCTTATTGACGGAACCATCTCTCAGGTTTTGCGGTTCATGGCCAAGGACACCTCCTTTGTAACGTTGCTCCCCGCCATTCCTGGAGCTGAGGTATAGAAAAGCTGGCTCGCACATCTTAACTGCTTCTTTTGTCCCTTCAAATGAGGACCAATTGCCAAGAATCCTTTGATGTTTACCAGGTACAAAGTTGTATATCTGAGAAGCTCAAGTAACATTCTACAATGTTCTAGATGAAAGGACGGGTTCTTTGGTTCAGAGTCGAGAACAGTCAAAGAAGATGCCAAAACCAAGACTGAGAAAAGGCCGTCGGGTGGAAAAGTGTCCCTTGGTTCAGAAACAACAGATTTTCAACTAAGTCGTAGTGATATCAACAGTTAGGATACTAAACTCTTGGGTTAATTGTTATGAGGCTAAACCGGACTTGGGAGATGGAAATGGAGGCTTCGGGAAACAAAGTGTCTTGCTCAAGATCCCACAGCTCCTGAAGGGCAGAGATGAGGGCTGGCTTGGAGATGAGTGAGAGGAAGAATCCAGGCCAGACATCTATCCCACGAGCAAGCCAGGCCTCTGGCCACGTGCCTCTCTCAGTTCAGCCCAGCCCAGTCCAGGTGGGGGGTCGGGCCTGTGCTCTGCGGTACACAGGTCCATGGGCCATGGCTGTGCAGAGTGGAATGGAAACGTCACTAGAAGTCACTGTGCCGGGGTGACTACCTGGTCCAGATGTGGTTCTGAAGAAGGGTTGCCTGTCTCCTGACGCCAGACCCCAACCTGCCCAGCTGCTCTCCACCCACTTCCCATCCAATCAAGTGCCACGCCCTGTGACCACCCCATGGCACATTCAGGCTCTCAGGTCACCCTCTGCCACCACCCAGTCCATGCATCTCTACCTCTTACATCAACCAGCCAGGTAACCAGAGGATTAACCTGTCACTCACTAGTCTCCGTATCTTCAAGATTTCCTCTGCTCCCTCTTCTCAGCCATGTCTCACTTCAGAAAGCACACTTTTTAGCCTGGAGCCTTTGGCCATGCAGACACTTACCCTGCCTCTGCCATCTTTCTGGCCTGCGTGGTCCCCACACTAAAGACTGCCTAACATCTGTTCCAGGACCAGACTTAGCAGGGTGCTTTATGAGAATGGAGATTCCTCAGGCCTGACACAAGCCTTCTTACTGAAATTCTCTTAGGGAAATTGCATTTGTAAAAAGTTTTCCAGGTGACTGAAGCCCAGCCAGGTATATCAACCAGCGCCTTTACTGGTCCCAAAGAGACTTGTACTCAGAGCCCTGCCCTGCTCCCACTCCCTGCTCAGAGCAGGCCACTCTCTCTGTCCTCAGCCCAGTCTCTACCTACTAAATCCACCCTCTCTTCCTAGGTCTACTTCAAAGCCCTACTCCTCCAGGAAGTTTCTCTTGATTCCTCCAGCCGGGAGAGTGCTCTCCAGCCTTAGAACTTCTTGAAAAGCCTGGTCCTCCCTCTCTGTATCCCCTAGCCCCGTGGTTCTCAACCTTCCTGATGCAGCGACCCTGTAATACAGTTCTCCATGTGTGGTGACCTCCCCAGCCAACCACAACATTATTGTCGTTGCTACTTCATAACTGTCATTTTGCTACTGCGATGAATCGGGCGACCCCCGTGAAAGGGTCGTTTGATCCCCAAAGGGGTCGTGACCCACAGGTTGAGAACCGCTGCCCTAGCCCTTTCTTAACCCCTCTGCCTTCACTTTCTCATCTGTGGCTCCCCAGCCCAAACTTGAGCAGGCCCCTTGCTCAGCTGCTCTCTGCTCTCTCTCTCCTCCTCCAGAGATAACAATCGCACTTGCCTAATTGGGTTGTTTAAGGGCTGCTGCGTTATTTCATGCAGTGTTTCAAATCGTGCTGATACATGCTCGCTGTCAGTGTCATCACTGCCATCCTGCCACCGCCACTTGGGGCTTCATTCCACACGGCGGTAGCCATGTGCGCTCCCGTCTCCCTTCGGTTCCTTGGAGAGCCAGGACGGCGCCTTAGTCATCGTATCTCCCGTGGCATTTGAGGAAATGCCATCGTAATGCAGGACTCTCCATCAGTGTTCATGGAATGGATGTCAGTCTCGGATGCACCCATCGTCCCCTTCCTCCCTCTGTTTGCGCTTGACTGCAATTGGCCCTCAGTGAACTTACCACGTCACAACCTGTAATCGCATGTTTATTGTACACAACTATTTGACTATCAACTGGCATTTTCAGCAGCCTCAATGCTCCTTGAAGTTATGGATCTGATCTGTTAGTTCAGTATTGTGTCCAAAGGGCCTAGCACCCCAAATGTTTTTAATTAATGAATTAGAAGATGCGAATGAATCAAAATTGGTTTCAGAAACCTACCGATGGACTTTTACTAAGAAATGCTGTTGATTATATGATGCAAAGGACCAAGTTCTGAACATGGCTGTATTAAAGGTGTCATTAGCGGTCTTCTCAGTGTCTACAGCTACTCTGAGCTGTTTTATGCCTGATAGCCTCATCACACTGGGCCCTCCTGATTCCATTTTAATGACCCTGTGTGCCTTTCCCAGCGAGGGACCTCAGCAGGTGGGCACCTACCCACTGCCAGCAGGAGGGAGGATGGTCTAAAGTGGGCCACGCTGAGTGGATTCCCCGGGGTATCACAGAGGCAAGGGTCTCACTCTGGCTTTGCCGTTTGCCCTATTAGAGAGCGCGCTGGCAGCCAGCTTCCCCACTCTCTGCACTCCTGGATGCCAAGAGCAACCGGGTTAGGAACCGTGACCAAGATATGGGATCATAAATTATCTCTATGCAAGTTCATGGGAAACCAGCCAGACAGACTAGGTGGCTAGAGTTTGAGCTCTCACTATGTGCTGCATAAAGGGTTTTAAATGTTTGGAGGTAGGTTCGGCATAGATTAAAAAAACAAACCACTGCCGTGGAGTGCATTTCAACTGAGAGCAACCCTGTAGGACAGAGTCGCACTGTCCCCTCTGCTTTCCCAGATGGTACTGCTTGCAGAAGCTGATTGACCCATCTTTCTCCTGAGAAGCCACTGGTTGGGTCAAACTGCTTTCCAACCTTCCCATTAACAGCCGAGAGCTTTCATGGCTGAGCACCAGGGCTCTCTCTGTGCAGATTAAAACCCAAGCCCGTTGCCATGGCGTCGTGATGACCCTGGAGGGTAGAGTAGAGTTGTTCCTTGGGTGTCTGAGATGGTTCATCTTTACCGGAGTGAACAGTCTCATTCTTCTCCTGCCTAGGGGCTGGTGGGTCAAGTTTGAATCCCGCTACTTCACCACCTGCACTATCATGGAGCCTTATCTTATCTGTTATCTCAGTATTGTGTCCTCATCACATATCTGCTGTCCTTCCCTGGAGTGCCTAAGTCCTTGGGGGTTGGAAAACAGCATGCTTTTGCTGCTGCTAACCGGACAATTAGAAGTCAAGTCCACCCAGAGGCACCTTGGAAGAAAGGCCTGGTGATTCACTTCAGAAAACCTGCCACTGAAAACCCTATGGAGCTCATTTCTACTCCCATACAAATGAGCCCGCCACTGGTTGTGGGGAGCCGTGAAGCAGATGGAATGTGTCCTGTTTGCACTCCCTCTTTCTCCATCTCGCTCTCTCCCAACTCTGCCCCACACCCCAAATGGCCCCTACAGGGGCCGCTCGGCTGGCCTGAGACAGAATGAAACCGTCTGGGAACAGAGACTGTGAGTAAGAGAAACATCCCCGGGTGCGCATGACACCATGCCACGCAGGAGCAGCCCACATGAAGGAGAGGGAAGCCCAGAGGTCAAGTGGCCATGAATTATGTGCCAGCAGATGGCAGCGTCTTTCTGACTTCAGAGCACATGCCACTTATTCCAGGGCCTTCTTCCAGTGAGTTGCCCCAAGCCTGCGCCTTGGCTGGCCTTGGGCCTTCATCAGCAGTAGGGTCCTGGGCGGCTTCTGGGTTCTCACCTCCGCTGACGTCCCTGAGCTGTGAGCAGCGTTCTCTCCTCCTTCAGACACCCTTGCTCCTTCAGAGGATTTCTGTCCGTGACCTTGCACCTGCCCCTCCCTCCTCCTTCAGCACTTCTTTGCGGGAACCTCCCGGGCTTCAGACTCTAGAAGATCAAACCTTGAACCCGAGCTTTTCCTTCGTCCACTATGTGGTCTTGGGCAAGTTCCTCACCTTCTTAGAGTCCCAGTTGCGTAAATCTAAAACTGAAATTAAACCCCCCCTCCCAGGTTGTAGTGAGCCACAGGACTAAGCTGACCAGATGAAGAATCATACCAACTGTCCCCTTGGTGGACATTCCTGCTCATTTCCCTGAAGGACTGTTTTGTACCACTTCAAGCCACCTTCTCCCCTTCTGGTCACAGTGAGTCCAAAAGTTGGGCTGGGCCATCAGACGCCCTCTCACTACAAGTTCAAACTCAACACCTAAAAGATCCAGAAACAGATCAGTTAGATCCATCAGCCATCATAGCAGCTCAGCCTTCAAATCTATCCAGGAGCTGGCTCCTCTCAGTTGCTGTCGGATCCCTTTCTACCCAAGGTGACCCTGTATGTTACACAGCAGAGTTGGATGCAGAGCAGTGGTGTCTCCGAAGCAGGTCACCAGGACTTTCTGCTAAGGTGCCCCAAGGTGGGTTCGAACCACCAACATTTAAGTTAGCAACCAAGCATTGAACTGTTTGCACCACCCAGAGACTTTTCCTGGTGTTTTACCTTAGGCCAAATCTCCATTCTATCTCCAGCCTCCCAACAGCTCTTCTTGTTTCTGCCCTCCTTCACATAGTCTGTGACCACACAGTGCCCTGAGCACACCAGTCACAACGGAAGTCAGACCGTGTCCCTCTTCACGCTCAGCCTTCTAAGGGCTTCTGTCATGTGCCCCATAATGGCCCCTAGACTTTGCATGAACTGGGTCCTCTGTTCCCTCTTAGGGCTTATCTGTCCATGACACTCCCTCCAGACTTGTCTCCTTGCTGTTGTTGGGGTCCCTCCAGAAATGTCCCCTCTCAGAACTGGGGCCCATGTTCTCCCATTAGTAGATCCACTCTTCCCTCACATAAGCGCACCAGTCACCTTCACACTCTCCGTGTCCTTGCGCAGTGCCCCTGGATCAGAGAGCGGCCTTTGAGACAGCCATGATGAGAGTAGCACTGTCCTGTCATCGCCACCACCACGGCCATCTTTCAGACCCACACTCAGCTTTGTTTTTCTTCATAGCCTCATGGCCACACTGCCAGGTACACACTAGACTGCTAACGCACAAGGTCAGTAGTTCAAACCCACCAGTCACTCCATGGGAGAAAGATAAGTCTACCTGCCCCTGTAAGTATGCACAGCTTCAGAAACATGATAGAGGGTCACAATGAATTGGAACTTGTTGGATTTGGGTTTTTTTTGGAGCGGGGAGGTGTTTGTTCAATGTCTGTTACCTCGTTAGAACATGAGCTCATGACAGCAGAGACCATTTGCTCTGCTGTTTTCTCCAAGGTCTAAAACTACTACAGATCTACAAGTAGGTATTCAGTACAATTTTACTGAATGAATGATTGGATGGATGATACTGAATTCTTGGAAAAGTCACTGTAAGATCATGGTTAAGCAAGGAAGGCATCCAGTTGTAGGCAAAGAGGGAGGAAAATGAGGCTGGCTCATAGACAAAGGCAGAGAAGAGAGAGCATGTGTCCTAGGAAAGCCAGAGGGAGAACTGGACTCCCGAGCAAGTTCCAGGGGTGTGGCTGTTATATGCACATGTGTGAGGTTTCTGTTTGCCTTGAAAACAGCACAGCCCATACACATAACCTTTGCTGACACCACCTGGACTGCGTTTGAGTCTTATAACCAGGTACCCAACACAATAGGCTTTTATTCATGCATATTCCCTTTCCATCTTCAACAGCCTGAGGTGGAGAACTTGCCCTGATCTTCAAGTCCTTGTACTTTTGTGTCCTGGGCAATCCTTGTGAGCCTGGGTGACACAGTGGATACGTGTTGGGCTACCATCTGAAAGGTAAGCAGTTTGCAACCACCAGCCACTCCTCAGGAGAAAGATGAGGTGGCATGTCTACTCCCATAAAGAACTTCAGTCTTAGAAACTCACAAGGGTAGTTCTACCCTGTCCTATAGGGTCGCTCTAAGTCAGCATCAACTCGATGGCAGTGAGTGAGTGGGAGTGAGTACAATCATTGTTAAGGATCGGATTAGGGCCCATCAAACCTATGTCGAAGCCCTGACCCCGGGATGTAAATGCGACCCTGTTTGAGTGCAGGGTTTTGCTCCTGTTAGGTTAATGAGGCGATGCACAGTCGCGTGGGTCCTAGATCTAATTTCTTCTGAATTGTGTCTCATAAAGGGGAACACAGAGACTAGAGACACACAGATTAGAGGAAGATCCCATGTGTGGAAGCAGGCAGATACACCTGCAAGCCCAGGAATGCCCAGGATTGCCAGCAGCTGGAAGTTCTGTTTCCTAGAACTGACAACCTCAATGGTGAGAAAGGAAATTTCTGTGCCTTAGAGACCGCCACTCGAGGCATCCTGTGATGGAGCCCCAGGGAACTAAGACAGTCTTCCTGTCTCAGAGCTTCAGATACATCTCTTCAGGGCTCCACTCACCTGCTTCCCACCTGCACAGCCACCCCACCTGCCCTGTTCTCGGCACCGGCACAGTCTGTCCTACTTGCTCTGCAAGACAGACTCCCTTCCCCACTGCCCTGCCTGTGGCAATAATGCCTTTGATTGCCAGTCCTTCTGACCAGAAATTTAGAAGTCTACTGATCACCCATGTCCTTCACCTGCACCTGTGCACAGCTTGTTAATTTTCCAAACACTTTCTGCAGTCCACCCTTCTCTTCCATTTCCATGATTAGAACTTTAACACTTGAGTCACGGATCCTCTGAGGCCCCAGCACACACCAGACCCTGCACACTGTGCTCTAGTACTTTCACCCCCGGCGTTCACCGTGGCTTGGAATGACCTATGTGTGATAAAGAACAAAATCAAGCTCACGGTCATCGAGCCCAGTGACCCTATGGAACAGAGTAGAACAGCCCTTGTGGGTTTCTGAGACTTTGAATCTTTATGGGCACAGGTAGCCTCCTCTTTCTCCTGCAGAGACTGGTGACTGACTACAAACGGCTGAACTGTGGTTAACAGTACTACACTGCTTGGGCTCCTTAGGTGTGTGATTAAGACCAAAAAAAAACACCAAAAACCGGCCATCAAGTCAATTCTGACTCATAGCAACCCTTTATAATAGAGTTTCCACGGTCATAAGTCTTTACAGAAGCAGACCATCTCATCGGTGTCCTTCCGAACAGCTGATGGGTTTGAAGTGCAGCCCGTGGTTAGCCACCCAGTGCTTCAACCAGGGCTCACCCCTCCCGCCACTAGACCACAAACTCTGGAAGGGTTGTTTTTGCTGTTAGCTGCCGTTGAGTTGATTCTGAATCTGGCCCCCTGATATTTGCAGAACAGACCCTGTGGGTTCTCAAGGCTATGGCCTTTGGGAAGCAGAGTGCCAGACCTTTCTTCCGAGGTGCCTCTGAAGGGGTTCTGACTGCCAACACCCAAGCCAATAGTTAAGCCCTTACCCGTTGTCATCACTCAGGAACTCCTTCCACCAGGACAATCAGTCAGTGCCTGGGATGGATAACTAACGCTATTTTCCTCTTTGTTTCTGGAGCCCTCATCCCCTGGAGCAGGGAGCTAGTACTTCTTATGTACACACACACACACACACACACACACACACACCCTGTGCTTAACACAACCAGGAGTCCAGTAGGCATTCAGTAACCGGGGGCTGATCGATCTTTGTGTCCCTGTCTACTTACTGTCCAGCCGCCGAGTGGGTTGGAGCCAAGGCAAGCCTTCACTCCCAACTGACCTGTCAGAGCAGCAGGCCCTGTCCGCTCCAGGAGCTCCATAAGCAGGAATGACAGCGCTCCTAACCTCCGCCAGGTTGGTGGCGTTTCCTTTTCCCTTCGCCTCGTGCTGGGGCCGTCAGTAGAAACAGGCCGCCTCACCACGTTGCATTCCCCGGAGCGCTCGGCTGGATGCTCGCAACACGTGTAGCTGCGAGACCACCTGCCAGGAAGAGAATAGAGGAGTCATTTGCTGAACACGGCAGAGGGGATGCCTACGGCTGCATAGTAAATAGCTGCCCCATCTTCCCCAAAGCCCTAAATAATTTCTCCACTTGAAAAAAAACAACAGGAAAAAAAATAGACAATTAATTTTGAATGAAGATCATCCCACTTGGGCGCTTAGGCGAGGGCTGTGCATACGAAAAGCCAAACCTGACATGCCACAGTGGGTCCGGCTTACACAAAGCTTTAGGAATGTACCTGAGGACGCAAAGTGGGGGAATGGCTTTGGCCCGCGGCGCCCCCTGGAGGAGAGTAGAAGAACAGAGGGTGTCTGGGTCCTTTCTTCAAGGGTCAGTTTCACGTGCTGATGTTGCCAGTTTCACAACCACTCTTAAGCCTGCGAGGTAGGGCTCATCCTCTGTGTGCAGAGGAGGAAACTCCAGCTGGGAGAAGTTTAGCACCTTGGCCAAGGTCACCCAGCCAATAGGAGGCAGAGTCAGGACGCCAAGCCCACTGCCGGCCCCTCTCCAACTCTCCCCTCCCATGCTCCCGCCCACAGTGGTGTCTCCCCATGGGTACTTAGGCTGGCGCTGGGTGACCATCTGTCGGAGTTATTGGCAGGCTCTCTTCCACGGGAGGGAGGTTGCCGCCAGCAGAGTTGCCGGAGACAGACTTTCCTGCACTCCCATGACCTGTTTAACCTCTGCCACAGCCCCCAAATGATGAGGGCGGAAAGAAGCCCAGAAGGCAGGCCTGACTCTCTCTGCTGCTCCTGGAAAGCCCTCCACTGGAGCCCGTTGGGGTGCAACCCATGAACGTGCTCAATTGCTAACCCAAAGACTGGAGGTTGGAGTGCACCCCAAGGTGCCTCAGAAGCCAGACCTGGCAGCCCATTTCTGAAAACTTAGCCATGGAAAACCCTCTCACGTGCATGAACTTGGTTCCAAGCATTCATCCAACACCACTGCAGCCCAGCACCCGAAGCATCCGTTGCAAAGAGAGACTCCCCGGCTCTACCCCTCTCCTGACTGTGACCGTGGGTTTGTGGCAGAACATCCCTGTGCCTCTGTTTCAACCTCTGGGATGAGAATGAGGGCTCCTACGTCACAGGATGTTTGGGGGCATGATAAGTCAGCATGTGCATAGGCAGTGACTCACCGGAACTCTGGCCAATAAAGCTGCTGCTAGAATTGTCCGGGGAAGAGCTGGAATTGTGCGCCTCTCTCTGAACCCCTGCCTGAAAAGCTGTCTTCTCACACAGGTCAAGCTCCCCCCCCCCTCCCCCCCCATACACCGACTTGAAGTTTGAATATCCAGCAGCTCACACTCTTCGGTGTGTAAACAGACTCAGGCCTCAGTTGGCAAAAGTAGGAGAGCTGGGAAAAGGGGTGAGGGATGAGGATGCCAAGAAAGTTTTAAACCATAGGTTCCCACACTTATTTGCCCTAGCAGCCCCTTTTCAGGGGAAAAAAAAAGGACTCAGCGCTGTCCTAGCAATTAAAAACTTGTGTACTATAACCTACGACCCAGCATAAAGTGTAGGTATCTGCTATTGCCACCCACCACTGGCTTGTTCCAGAGGCCTCCAGTGGACAGTATCGCCCACTTTGGGAAACGCTGCTGAAGCCAAGGCCCTGATGGCTGTGGAGCCACAGGAAGCTTCCCTCTGCCCACCTGCTACACACTCAGTCTGGACACAAATCCTTATGACCAGCACTGTGGTGCGCAGTTGGCTTAGCCTCCCTGTGCCTCCTGTGTCCCCGTTGTACACGGGGATGAGAATACTGAGAACCTCTCGGGCTGTTGTGAGGGCAAGCTGAGTTAATCTCTAAAAGCAGGTAACAGCACAGAGCACCACGGGGCATGTAAGATTAGTATTCTTTCTTTGTTTGGCCTTTCCTGGTTTTCTGTCAACAACACAGAAACCCTAGCTTCTGACCCCTCCAGAGATTTCAAATCCCCCCTTTAAGGGGACAGCCCAGTCTCCAGCTGGGCTCTCTCTTGGCCACCCTGAGCTGCTGGAGAAGGGCTTCTGGCCAGACTGGCTGGAGAGCCTGCTTTTGTGGCCACAAGGATGGGAAGAGGTGGGAAGGGGCACTCTGCCTACAGACAGTACTGCAAAGCAGTCTGGTCCATGTCCAAGGCCCCTCAACCTTCTTCAGCTGGGGAGCTGGGGAGGCCCCCTCAAGCACCACAACACCTTTCCGCCCCCCACAAAGAAAACAAAAGACAAACTCATAGAATTGGTTCTACCTCATAGTGATGCTATAGGACAGAGAAGGACTGCTACTTTGGGGTTTCTGAGACTTTAATTCTTTACGAAATGTGTATAAGAAAGAGGTTTAGATACAAGAGCAGTTGAATATTGAGAGAACATCCTAGCCCAGTCCAGATCATGTTCATAAGTCTAATAATAGCCCATATGTCCAACACCAATTTATAAAGTCCTCTCCTGGACTCACACAACACATGCAATGATGCCGAATGCAGGAAGATCACAGGCCAGTGGGTGGGAAGTCTTGTGGATCCAGTGGCATCTGCCAGGGGTCTTCATGTGGCTTCTCCAGGTCCAGGGTTTGGGCTACATCAGGGTAGGTCCATGTGGCTTCTCCTCAGGGATGTCTCCCAGGGAGTCAGCCTTGTCAGTAGAGCATCTCCAGGAGAGTGAACTGAGAGAGAGTGTGTGTGTCTCCTGCCTCTAAGGAGGAAATACAGGAGTGCCTAGTATTCTCAGGAGAAAGCCATGCCCACACAGAGGCCTCACTGGCTACGACGGGATTGACAGACTAAACTCCACCCTTTCACTCTTAATCCTCTCAAGTCCCAAATTGGCACCATATTATATGCATCTACCACATGGAAGCAGACAAAACCAAAAAAACAAACTTACTGCCATCAAGCCAATGCTGACTCAGAGTGACCCCATAGATGGGGTAGAACTGCCCCAGTGAGTTTCCAAGACTGTAACTCTTTAGGGGCATTGAACTGCTGACCTTATGGCTAGCAGCCCAACACATAACCATGATGCCACTAGAGCTCCCCTCGGAGAGAAGAGTGGGCTTGAACCACTGACCTTGTGGTTAGCAGCTCTACCTGAAAAACACCAAAAAGGGAGGTGTAAGTTTGTTGCCTAGACTTTCACCATAAATCAGACCAGCCTCTCCCTTCCTCTCATACAGTGGTTCTCAACCTTCCTAATGCCATGACCCTTTAATACAGTTCCTCATGTTGTGGTGACCCCCCAACTATAAAATTATTTTCATTGCTATTTCGTAACTGTAATTTTGCTACTGTTATGAATAGGGTGACCCCTGTGAAAGTCATTTGACCCCTAAAGGGTTCGTGACCCACAGGTTGAGAACCGCTGCTCTAATACTTTCTCAGGATGCACATTACCTCGCTCTGATCCAACCCCTGCCTGTTTCTCAGGACCCTCTTGCCCTTGGCAGGCCTGCTGGCTCTATTTTTATCTTATAAGCACAGCACGCTTATGGCTTCTCAAGACGTTTGCACGAGCTATTCCTGCTGCCTGGAAGATCATCTCCCAAGATTTCCAAATGGCTGTATCTTTCTGATCATTCAGATCTCTGCTCATATACTGCCCACTTCCCCAGAGAGACCTCCCATCATCAACCCCAGTCACACTCTGTGATCTCACCGTGTTCCCTTCTCACAGCGGTTATCATGATTGGTCTGAGCTTGTCTCTATGGATTGGTAGATTTTCAGTCTACTCCTGCACTCCAGAATATAAGACATTTTGTAGTATAGATCCAATCTCTCCTATTCTTCTTGACATCCCCTGAGCCAGAACAAAGCCTGACATATTAGGCAAGCAGATAAATACTGGTGGAAAGAACAAACCCAGGAACAAATAAATTCTGAGCCTAATATGACATGACCGGAAGAGTGAAAAGCTTATCTTTGCTTCGGGTCATGCCATTGTTATTAATGTTGTTAGTTGTCCTGGAGTTGGTAACATCATGCACGACATCTTGCCCAGCTCTGCAGCATCTTCGCAGGTGTTAAGCCCATTATTAACATGAGTCCATTGTTGTGACTGCTGTGTATCTTCATTACCTCCCATCCTTGGGTGACCTTCCAGCACTATATTGAGCAGATATTCTGTTGTGATCCATAGGGCTTTTATTGCCTAATGGTGGCATGGTGGATTACACGTTGGGCTGCTAACTGCAGGGTCAGAAGTTTGAAACCAATAGTTACTCCATGTATGAAAGATGAGGCTTTCTATTCTACTCCTGTAAAGAGCTACACTCTCAAAAACCCACAGGGGCCATTCCACCCTCTCCGATGGGGTTGCTGTGAGGTGGAGTCTGTTTGATGGCAGTGAGTGGCTGAGTTTTAATTTTCATAAGTGCATGGCCTCGTCTCTCTTCATAGTCTGGGAACTCCACTGAAACCTGTTCCCCATGGGGTCCCAACTGGTATCTGAAATACTAATGGAATACTTCCAGTTATACACACGCCACCACAGCACAACAGACAGACAAACAGATGGTGCACTGCCATTAACAGTCCTTTACTAACCTTGCACTTCCCACCCCAACATGCCCGCAAGAAGGCACCCTGCTCTACTGCGTTCACTAGATTCCTGGCCCCAGATTACACCAGGGTTCTGTGTTGTCTTTTGGGAACTGTGCGCTGAGCTTGCTGCATTGTTTTTGTCTCACGCACTGATGGCTGTTAGTGGAATTCTCTGGTTTCCATCTTAAGTATCGCTTACAAACATTTATTGCAGATCAAAAGCAAGTAAGCCTTCCCCTGCTTAAGCTTTGACCAACGGCAGAACTTCCTTATCCCTACAGTTTATTATCTAATTTTATTGTCACCCAAGGAGGCAGGCTGATTTATTTGTTTACGTAGGTTCAGATTATTCAAATATTGCTTGATCTGCTCTGTAATAGCCATTCCTTTTTTTATTGCCTTAATTGTGTCTTATTAGATATCATTGTTTCCTTTAAAGTTATGTGGCCTTAGGACACACTGATGTGTTTAAACATCCTCTCACACACTTTAATATATTGTAAATCATTTAAACTCATCTTGCCTTGTCTAGGAGTGCAAAAAGCATCATGAATTACTCTCTGGGAAGAATAACTAAGCCAATTATTTTAAATGTGTGTGTGTGTGTGTGTGTGTGTATGCATAGATCTGTATGCATGTAAAATTAATGAGGGAACATCTTCATCCTGCTATCTCCCACATTGGGCTGATCTCAGCACCCTGAGAGAAGGCTGAGAGAACGTGGAAATACTCTGAACCATCAGAAGTTCTGATCAAGTAGCCTGCTGTGTTATTTTAGGGTATACAGGAGACCCCAAATCTCAAGTATAATTTTAGGAGACCATTTATTAAGTTTTGACGGGACAAAGATGTATCTATCATTAGCCTGATGAAGGAGACTGTTAGCATGAGGTCATAATGGCGTTCAAGGTCTTTCTGTGACGTGAGATCCAGAGCTTTTAAAAGGAGATGTAAGGGCAAAGCAAACTGTCACAGAAGCATGACCGGAAGCAAATCAATACATCATCGTCTCTGGTGGGGACACCACGACTTGTCTGTCAGTGTGTCACACTGTGGTGGCTTGGGTGTTCCCATGATGCTGGAAGCGATGTCACTGGTATTTCAAATGCCAGCAGGGTCACCCAAAGTGAACAGGTTTCAGCGGAGCTTCCAGACTAAGAACAAACAACGAAGAAGGGCTCGAGGGCTCCCCCTTTGCAGGAAGCCGTTGCTGAAAAGCTAATAGGTAGCTTTTAAACATTGTCAGATACCGAAGGCCAAATGGATGGAAGCAGACCATTGTCGGAGATGCTGTGGGAGGATGGGTCCCTAGTGTCAAGGGCACTTAAAATGTGACTGCAGAGGAGCTGTTCTCTCGGAGTGGGGTCCACCATGGTAATGGGCGGTGGAAAGCCTGTGGGATCGGAGCCTTCAGGGATCTTTATTTGCTGATGGGGCATGACTCAAGGTAAGAAGGAAATGGTGCAGAAATCTGCTAATGATTGGAACATACGATGTGTGAAGTATGAATCCAGGAAAATTGGAGGTTGTAAAAAATGAAATGGAATACATGAAGATCAGTACAGTGGGCATGAGTGAGCTACAATGGCCTGATGATGGTCGTATGGAATCAGAAAATCGTCTGGTTTGCTATGCCGGGAATAACACAATCAGGAGGGATGACATCGCATTGTCACAAAGAACACTGCAAGATCAATCCTGAAGTAGAATGCTTTTTGAGACAAGATTATATCTAGCTGCCTGCAAGGAAATCCAATCAATACAACTATTATTCAAATTTATGTGCCAACTAATGATGAAGAACTCGAAGGATTCCAACAATGACTTCAGTCTGAACTTGATCAAACATGTAATCAAGATGTATTTTCAATTCCAGCGATTGGAATGCAAAAGTTGGAAACACAGAGAAAGGAACTGCAGTTGGAATATA
>NW_022103915.1:40202540-40203848 GCF_000313985.2 Echinops telfairi
TAACTTATTGGGTGCTTTCATTGTTCTGATAAAGACTTTGGCAGACCGATTTTTACTTCGATTGTATCCCTGCTGGCACATGCAGGGCACTCAGCCCCCTGCCATCTGCCTGGGTTTCTGGCCCACTCTTCCTCACCACTGTCCCGGGTGGCCTTTCAGACTGGCACATGCTCCATCTCAGGTGGGCCTGGTTCTGGACTCTGGTGAGACTGCAGATCTCCCTGCTGAGGGCTAGGTTTTTAATCACACAGTTAGGGCATGTATGCGCACTGTAAACATGAATGTGTAAATAAATGCAGTACCCTTCAAAAAAAAAAATTTCAAAGGACAGCTCAAGAAGTCAAAGTAATATAAATAAATGTGCAATGACCTAGAGTCAGAAAGCCAAACAGGAAGAGCACACACAAACAGCCTATCTTAAACTGGAAACAAAAACAAAAACCTCAAGAAAACATTCAAGCCTCGAGTTGGAATATTGAAAGATTCTATGGGCAAAATATCGAATGGGACAGGAAGCATCAAAAGAAGATGCAAAAGATATACAGAGTCGTCGTGTCAAAAAGAACTAGCTGACAGCCCACCATTTATTTCAGAAGGTAGCATATGAGCAAGAACCAATAGTGCTGAAGAAGAAGTTCAAGCTACACTGAAAGCGTTAGCCAAAAGCAAGGCTCTAGGAATTGATGGAAAACCAATTCAACTAGCTGGTGAAGCACTGGAAGCACTGACTCATCAAGTCAGGGCATTTGAAAGACAGCTACTTCGCCAACCGACCAGGAGAAGTCCGTATTTGTAGCCATTCTAAAGGAAGTTGACCCAACAGAATGCTCAAACTCTAGCACAATACCATTGATATCCCACTCAAGTAAAGTGTTGCTGAATATCTTCCAAGAAGAATTGCAGCAGCACATTGACAGGGAGCTGCCAGAGGTTCAGGCCAGATTCAGAAGAGGATGTGGAACAAGGGCTATTCATTGCTCATGTCAGATGGTTCTTGGGTGAAAGCAGAGAATACCAGAAAGATGTTTACTTGTGTTTTATTAACTATGCAAAGGCATTCACTGTGAAGATCACACCGAACTGTGGGTATTCTTGAGAAGAACAGGAATTCCACAACACGTCCTTGTGCTCATGAGGAATGTGTACATGGATCAAGGGGCAAACGTGAGAATAGAACAAGGGAATACTTCGTGATTTAAAACCAGGAAAGTTGTGCATCAGGGTTGTAGCCTTTCACTATTCTTTTTCAATCTGTATCCCGAGAAAATCATCAGGGAAGCTGATTTATATGAAGAATGTGGCATCAGG
>NW_022103915.1:40204574-40241573 GCF_000313985.2 Echinops telfairi
AATAGGGTAAGATCATGATAAATGGAGAAAATGTTGAAGTTTTCAAGAATTTTGCCTTGCTTGGGACCAAGAGCACTGGCTCATGGAAGCAGCAGTCAAGAGATCAAAAGATGAGTTTCGCTGGGTGAATCTGCTGCACAAGACCTCTTTAGATTATTGAAAATCAAGGATGTTACTTTGAGGACTAAGGTGTGCCTGACTCAAGTCATGTTGGACTATTTTTAAGGTTGTGACCCTTCTCTCTCTCTTTAAAAAACATTATTTATTTATTGGTTAATAATAAAAACAACAAATAAATAAAGTTAAAACTTCTTAAAGACCTTACTGGCTTTCTGAGGAGCACGATGTCAGTTGGCAAGAACAAGCACAAAAGGTGGCAATAAAGGAGCCCAGAAGAAAGTGGTGGATCCATTTTCTAAGGAAGATTGGTGTAATGTAAAAGCACCTGCTGTGTTCTATATAAGAAATATTGGAAAAACACGAGTCACCGGGACTCAAGGAACCAAAAATGCATCTTATGGTCTCAAGGGTCATGTTTTTGAAGTGAGCCTTGCAGATCCACAGAGTGATGATGTTGCATTTAGAAAATTCAAGTTAATTACTGAGGACATTCAGGGCTAAGTTGTGGCGAAATGCGTGCCATGGTCCACAATTGGCAGACCGTGATTGAAGCTCATGTTGATGTCCAGACTACCAATGCCTGTCTCTCTGCTTTGTCAGTTCCCTGCTGGTTTTATTAAAAAATGCAACAATCCGATTCAGAAGATCTCTTACGCTCAGCACCAATGGGTCCACCAAATCTGAAAGAACACGATGGAAACCATGAGAGGTGTAGACAAATGACGCAAAAGAAGTGCCCGGTGAATGGATTCCAGCCCGCGTTGGAAAGGACATAGAAAGGACTTGCCAATCTATTTATCCTCACCATGATGTGTTCATCAGAAAAGTGAAAATGCTGAAGAAGCCCAAGTTTGAATTGGGGCAAGTCATGGAGCTTCATGGGGAAGGTGGTAGTTCTGGAAAATCTCCAGTGGGAGATGTGACGTTGCTAAAGTGGCATGAGCTGACGACTGTGAGCCCCCGCTCAAGGATCTGTTTAAAATTCAGACTTTTAATGATGACAAATACAGATTTTAAAAACCATTTTAATGGAGGCTCTTACAGCTCTTATAACAATCCATACATCCATTGTATCAAGCATATTTGTACATATGTTGCCATCATTTTCTAAACATTTACTTTCTATTTGAGCCCTTGGTATCAGATCCTCTTTTTCCCCTCCCTCCCCCCTCACACCCTCATCACACCTTGATAAATTATTATTGTTTTCAGATCTTACACCGACCACTGTCTCCCTTCCGTCATGTTTCTGGTGTTTGTTCCCCTGGGGGGTTGGGATCACGCATCGATCATTGTGATCAGTAACTCCCTCCTCCCCCTCCTTCTTACCTTCCCCCTAGCGCTACTCCCATTTCTGTTCCTGAGGGGTTTATCTGACCTGGATTACGTGTGTCATGAGCTCTTATCTTTACCTGTGCACATGCTCCAGTCTAGCCAGAACTGAAAGGCAGGACTGGGGTCATGATGGTGGAGGATGAGGAAGCCTCAAAGAACCAGAGGGATATTTGTGTGTTTCATTGGTGCTATGCTGGCCCTGGTTGACTCATCCTTTCCTTGTGACTCTGCTGTGAGGAGATGTCCTATTGTCTACAGATGGGTTTGGGGTCTCTGCTCTGCCCCCCACCCTTGATCCCAGCAATATGTTATTTTTGTTTGTTTGGGGGTCTTCTGGTGCCTGTTACCAGATCCTTTAAGACCCCACACACTATATCTTTTGATAATCAGGCACCAACCGCTTTCTTCATCACATTTGCTTATGCACCTATTTTGTCTTCATCGGATCATGTCATGGGGGTGAGCATCACAGAATGCCAGGTTGTTAGAACAAAGTGTTCTTGCATTGAGGCAGGGCTTGAGCAGAGGCCCAAAGTCTGTCTCCTCCCTCAATGTATTGCCATATAAATATATGTACGTAGGCCAATAACTCTATTTTTATGAATTAATATATTTGCATTAGTATGCATCTATGTTTATACTTCTATCCGTAGTTTTGCTTCCTAGATCTTTCTTCTGTTTCCTTTTACCTGGCTCCTGCCCCACCATCATGTTTGCCCTTCTTCTGCCTCTTAGTAATTCCTCTCAGCTAGACTGCTGTTGCTTCAACAACATTGGAATCTTGAAATCCTCCTCATTATTGCTTTTAATTCCCTAGTTGTTCCCCTGGTCTATGGCATTGTTTGCTCACCGCTCCTTTCCCACACCTCTTCCTCCTCCCCCCAGGTCCCATTGCTTTCTCCTTGGGCTTGATTCCCATGCCTATCTTATATTGGTATGCAAAACAACAATAGCAGAGACAAAACAAAAATAAAACAAAAGATTGAATAAAAAGATAAAAATTTTTAAAAAGAAAGAAAAAAAACTAGCAAGCCCCTCCCCCCCAAAAAGCATACATAATTCCAGGTGTGTCTGCTCACCTTTATGACTATCTCCCCACCAGTCCTGGTGAGTTCCAGGAACTGCCCCTCCTAGCCTGAAGTCTAGACAAATAAAGACCTTATTTGTGAAAAACAGAAATTTAAAAAGAGACAATTAACTTATATATATATAATTTGTGTGTGTGTATATACATATATTTATCCCTAGAGTGGATGTGTTTCACATGTAGCAAGAGCATGAATTTGGGGGGACAAAAGTAGAATATAATGGACTGAATTGTGTTCAGGGAGACAAGGAACTTTCCCCAGAACTGAGAGAGAGAAAGCCCTTTCCCCCAGAGCCAGAGGCTTGAAACGCACTGCCAGCCTCCCAAACAGTGAGGAAATAGTGCATTTGCTCCAGTCGGTCAGTCGTGGTATTTCTGTTAGAGCAGCACTACAGAGCGGAGGCAGTAGCTAACAACATCGGACAGGAGCTGGTTTTAAAAATAGGAAAACCTGGAAGTAGATAGAAGATGGTCCCAGGTTGTAGTTTAGAGTGAGGGGCAGAATGAGAAATAAACATGTGAACTCCTCCGTCTGTGGTGGCAAGGTCTGTGAGGGTGGGCTGGGAGTCTTCTTGGCTTTGCCTTTTTTCAGGGCTCTTGAAGCTGATAGGAGCTCTGCCTGGTACAGGTCTACACCATAGGGGGCCAAGAATGAGAGACTCTTCTACGTCTGTTGAAGGAGACCTGGCGGCAATGTAGTATAACCAAAGGTAGATGGTTCAAACGCACCAGCTGTTCAATGGAAGGAAAATGAGGCTGCCTGCTCTAGTAAAGATGTGCTGGCTCAGAAACTCAATATAAGGTCACCATGAGTTGGAATCAACCTGATGGCACAGTGGGTGGTAATGTCGATTGAACTGCCAAGACACCATCTGACCTTGGTGCCCAACACTGGAATCATAATTATTGACACAGGTTATCAGAGGGGACCTAAACTAGAGCACTTGACATTTACAGAGACGACTAGCATGACTGCTTATGTAAATTATTTCATAAAATGGAAAGGAATTTAATTTTTCTGTTCATTGGCAGGAACACAAAATTATTTTCAACAAAATATTTAATGAGGATATTTTTTTAATGATATGTCCTTAGAGATTTATTTTCCGGAGTAGCTGCCCATTTGTGTACTGCCCACAGTACAACTGAAAGACAACTTATGTAAATACCACCTCAGGTTCATAATTAAAACAGAGGAAAATGATGATTTTTAAAATTGCATTTTTAATGTGTAAGCAATGAGTGGTGTAAGTTAACTAAATTCAATGTTCCATTCTGTTGAAATTCGCCATCTGTTTTATAATGAATGGCACAGGTGACAAGCAACTCCATACAAAGGTGCAAATGCAGGTTTTCGAGTTGTTCCCCTAGAATCAAACCCCCAATTCTGCCATTTATTAGTGGTGGGACCCTGGGCAGTAACATGACCTCTCTGATTCTCAGTTTTGTCTTCTCTAAAATGGCAATAATCATCTCTACTATAAAGAGTGGAGGTGTGGGTTAATATTTGTGAACCTCTTAGTTCCATGCCTGCCACATAATAAACACTTGAGAAACAGTAATGATTATTATGAAGAGGAATGTGACAAATTTCAAATATGCCCATGCAATCACGACGAGAGTGGGAGGCAGGAAGGGAGGGAAAGTCTAAAGGGAAAGGGCGAAGGGTCACTGGTATAATAGGCTACTGTAGTGGGAGGAAGGGATATTTCACCTACAGATGAGAGGGGAGCCGAGAGAAAAGTGGGCAAGAACTTAGAAGAAAGAAGGAATTCCATAGACTTCGAGAGACAGCTGCATTCCCTGAAGAGTATTACCTTCAGACGTATGGTTGTTGTTGTTAGGGTCCATCAAGTCCATAATAAACCCTAGTGAAAGAGTAGAGCTTTCTAGATTATAATCTTTGTGGAAGCTTACTGTCAGCTTTAAGCCCAAGGAAAGGACTTTAATTATGTGAAGAATGAGAGAGGGAAAGAAAATACAGGAAGTAGCTCAGATGACTCCCGTTCATCGCTGCCCTGACCTTATTGCCCTAACTATTTGTGTTGTAGATCATGCCATGTCTACTGTGTGTGTGTGGAGGGGGTGGTGGTGTCAGAAACCTAGTTCTGGGGACCATGGTGTTTTCAATGGGACACAGTGGCTTTGCTGGGCTGATATTTTGGTGAAAGCAAAATGTTTGAAGCTACGGAGCCATCAGCTCCCTGGAGCTTGTTTCAGACACCTTCTGTCTGCACCAGGGCACCATCGGGTGTTGCTGGAGCTAGGTGTCTGCAAAGTTCTCACGTCAGAAAATGTTCTGGAATGTACAAGCATCTATTGCCTCCTGGTCTGTGAGGCAGGGTGTCACACGGAGGTAGTTGAAGTATTTGAGGAAATCCAGTTCTTACTGGGTTGAGCAGTTCACAGTATGCTCAGCCTCCAGGAAGTGGGATCACATGTCTCAGAGATACCTCGATGATTGTTCAGTTCTCCTTCCCAAAAGGACATACCTGACTTTGGCCAGCACTCACCTCCAGCATCGCCTCTTGTTACTGCTGTTAGGGGCTGTTGCGTGGGTTCTGTCTCAGTGAGGGACTCTAGCTACCACAGAAGGAAGCAGCCTGGTCTGGGCCATCCTCACACATTTTCTTATGATTGACAGCCACGGTGTCAATTCATCTTTTGAGGGGCTTCCTCTTTGTCACTGCCCCTCTCCTTTACTCACCATTATGTCTTTTTCAGGGACTGATTTCCATCATGTCTAAAGTAGATGAGATGAAGTCTGGCCATTCTTGCTTCTGAGGAACATTCTGGCTGTCTTCCAGGACAGAGTTGTTTGTCCCTTTGGCAGTCCGTGGTACTTTCCGTGTTCTCCACCAGCACATACTTTGAATGCATCGAGTCTTCTTTGGTCTTCCTTATTCAATATCCAACTTTCTCATGCATAGGAGGTGACTGAAGACACTATGGCCTGGGTGAGGCGTACCTTAATCGCAAAGTAACATCCTTGCTTTTCAACACTTCATTTAAAGAGCAGATTTACCCAATACAATGGGCCATTAGATCTCTTGACTGCTGCTTCTATGAGCATTGATTTTGGATGCAAGCAAGATTACATCCCTGACAACTTTATCATGATGTCACCCACTGGTCTTGTGAGGCTTGGGGTTTTCTGTACACAGACTTTTAATCCATACCGGAGGCTGCAATCTTTGGTCTTCATGCACAGATGCTTGGGTACAAGCAAGGTTGTCTCATCTGCACATTGAAGGTTGTGTATAAGACTTCCTCTGATCCTAATGCCACATTCTGCTCCATATAATCCAGCCCTGATGCCTTAGTGGATCACACGTTGGGCTCATAACCTGAAGGTCAGCAGTTCAAAAACACAAGCTGCTTCCTGAGAGAGAGATGAGGTTTTCTACCACCGTAGAGTTATAGCCTCAGAACCCCACAGGGACAGTTCTACTCTGTCCTACATAGTCACTGTAAGTCTAAATCGACTCATTGGCAGAGTTTGACAATAAGACTAGACTCTTGGAAGTTCATTAACCAAGACTCTTCCTCTGGTTGATGCTTATATTGACACTGACATTTGCTGTGGAGAATCTCCTTTTTATTCTCTTGTTTTATGCTCATGAGCTCACCAACCCCCTTTGCTTCAACTTATTAATATTTTCAATCACATTGCCATTGAGTCTTCTAGATCTGAGTGCTAATGAATCTATTTGCATGTTTCAGTGCTGTTTAATAATGTATTGATTTCAAGATTCAGCTGCCAGTGGAACACTAATTTTTCTTATTTTGATATGTTGGAAAAGAGACTTATTGGCCCTCCAAAAACTGGCAACTGCACCAAGTCCATTAGAATTCTAGGACTGGATGTAGTAGAGCTACCACAGGCCACATGATGGTGGGGTGGGGGGTACCACCAGAGAGGAAAAGTTCGTTAAAATAAAAACAGCATCCACCTCAGAGAATTGTTGCAAGAGTTAAATGAGGTAATATAGATACAAAATGCTTAAAATGGTGTCTGGGACATGATAAGCACTTAGTCACCGTCACTGATGTTGATGATGAACGGGGAGAGGAGAAGCAAGACTCAATGTCAACTGCAACCACATTCCTCAAGAGAGTTGTCCTTTGGGACTTAGTGGGGGTGGGGTAGAGGGAGGAAACCGATCAGAATATATGTCATGGATTATATACTATAGTGCAATCTCTCTCTGTGGTCTGTGTGTGTGTGTGTGTGTGTGTGTGTGTGTCGTGTCATGCCCATGTTCAAGATTCTTAAAGCTAAACTTTAATCTCCGGTTCCCACTATGTTAGCCCTGGAGGTTAGAACAGTTTCTTTCCTTCCTTCATCCTGACTTTCTATTGGATTACCCTTGTCTTTTATGTGCTTGGTTGTAAGCTGCCTGACATTTCTTTTGGTAGTGGTAGCATATAAACAATAAAATAAAAACAAAGAGAAGATACTCCATAAAAGTTTGCTGAATTTATTGAATTGTTGAATCTTTCCGTATAAACCTCACTGTCTTGGGAAAATAAGTTGGCACAAGAGAGAGCAATAACAGGAAAACGTTCTCCTTATTTTCTTCTTTATGTACCAAGCCCTACCTATGAGAGCAACCCCATTTCTCGTATTTCCTGGAGCTAACATGCACATTCTCTTCTCCTTGATTGGGGCTCGGAGGGTCTGTGTGAGGGCAGATGCTTCAAGGCGCCAACAGTACACGTTACACACCAGATGTCTGTCCTCTGCCCGAGGCATGTGAGTGGGCAACACCTTCAGCAGCTAATTTCAATCAAGCCTTTTTATCCTCCTTCCACCACTACTCTGCCCTGTCTGGTGCAGAACGGAAAAAAAAGATGGAAAAGCACACCTGCCTCGACAAGGATCAAAGAGATCTCATTTGAAGCCACTCTTGAGGTTGCTATGGTGATGGACCATTCTGACCATCAGGGTGCAGGAGCCACTAGTGCTGAGGCAATCACTCAGCTACAGAGTTCGGGATGGACGGGTAGGGGAGCGCACCAAAGTGCTTCCTGGCTTGAGAAAATGACTGGCTTGTTCAGGCTGCTCTCCACACTCCAGCAGAGCCTTGCTGATAGAAAGTTAGGTACTCCACAGTCACATGAAACATTATCTGGCCCTTCTCACACCCCCAATATGCTCTGGGGCTCTGGGGGAGTCCTTTTTCCATTATGCCCTAATGGGCCCTCCAAGAATGCTCTGAAGCAGTGAACAATTTGGCTCTGAGGGCTCTGCGTACAGCCGATTCTAAGAGGAGCCCAATTTCCCTTCTAATGGAGCCCTAGGTGATGGCTTTTCCTACTGTGCCCCCAAAGCTATACACTTCTGAGCCTGGTTCACACCAGGACTGGCTTTCACCTGTATGGGAAGAGACACTAGAATATTTGAGGCTGCTGTGATTTAAAATCCGACCACATTCTGAGGACATCACCCTCCATAGCTTTTCTTCATGCGCTTTCTCAGCCTTCCTTGTGCACCCCTGTCCCCTACGAAATCCTGTGGGTTTTCCATTTGACAACAGGCTTGTTAACTCACTTAGAGACCCCTCACAGCGTATAGAAACTGCACTGCAGTTGGCTAAAGCCAACTACCAGGGAAAACAAATCTCCCCAAATAGAAGTTAGGCCAAGAGTGCCTCAGACCCAAGGCCGTGTGCCTTTGTATAAGATGCTGAAGGTTAGTAAAACCAACACACATTCCCAATCTTATTCTCCTTACTGGCTTTACTGCAAAGTTGGATAGACATTTGTATTTCCCAAGCCTCCCTTGCATGGAGAAGTGGTCATGTGGCACCTCTCAGAACAGCAGCTACAAATAGATACCTGCTGAAACCCCTTGGAAGGTTGTTTTTGTTTTGCTTCCCCCAACAGAGAGTGCCATTTTTTTGTCCCTTGGGCCACCTCTCTTTCTTGAGTACAGACTTGATGCGCAGAGCTGCAGCAAGCATTTGGCAAGCCTCAGAGAAGTGCCAAGAGAGACCTGAGGACCTCAGCCTTGACCTCTTGGTCACTGACCTCTGAACAAGCACGAGCAACTGCCTCTTTCCAGCCTTCTTGTTTGAGAGAAAAACAGTCCCTATTTATTTAAGCTTCGGTAACCAATCGTTCCCATTATTTGCACTTGACTGATTTCCTAATTAGTGTGGTGTGGTTATGTGCGTTCAGGTAGGTTCCATCTCAAAGCCACCCAATGGACAACAGGAACAGACAGTGCCTACGCCTGCACCATCCTCAAAGTGGTTGCTGTCTTGGAGCCCATTGTGGCAGCCACTGTGTCCATTCATATTGATGAGAGGCTTTCTTTTGCCACTGCTAAGCTTGCTGTCCTCCTCCAGGGACTGGTCCCTCCTGACAACATGTCCAAAGTACACGAGACAAAGTCTTGGCATTGTCCCTTCTAAGGAGTATTCTTGCTGTACTCCTTCCAAGACACGTGTGTTTGAGCTTCTGGAAGTCCTTGACTTGTTCAATGTTCTTTTCCAACACCATCATCAAGGGCATTAACTCGCCTGTCTTCCTTCCTCATCGACCAGCTTTCCTGCGCAGAGGAGATGATGGGAAATGCCTTGGTGGCTTGGGTCATGTACACCCGGTCCTTAAAATTAGACTTTTATTTTTAGCACATTAAAGAGATCTAGGGCAGTCAGTTTGCTCAATGCTATTCGTCACCCCTTTTGTTTGTTGACTGCTGCTTCCAGGGGTGTTGATTGTGGATCAACACCACAATCAGTCAGTCAGTAGAGTCAACATCAATCTGTTCTCCATTTATCATGATGCTTCTCATCATGATAAGATGAGGAGCATCCGGTCGCGGAGATTTTTGTTTTCTTTACATGACGTTCTAATCCAAATGGGAGGCAGTCATCTCTGATCATCGTCGGGGTACTCAAAATCGTCGTCCCTTTCAGAAAGCAAGGTTGCGTCATCTGCACAGCACGGGTTGTTGCTAAGTCCGCCTTCAGTCCTGACACTGCACACTCTTCTTCAGGCATCCTGGCTCCTCGGATTACGTGCTCAGCAAGTAGATGGGATAAGTATGATGAGAGATACAACTGTGACGCATGCTTGTTCTGATTTTAAACACATAGTATCTTCAAAGAACTGGTCTGTATCCAGGCTCTGCAAGAAAACAATTCTTTGCAATATTTTCCATAATTTGTCACAAACTTTACAATAGACATTATGACAACGTGAAGAAAAGATTGTAGTTTTCAAGGATTTCATTTGCCTTGGATCTGCAATCTATGTCGATGGAAGGAACGGTTGAGGAAGCAAATGGTATATTGCACTGGACACATCTGTTTCACACACCGCTTTAAAGTGTTCAAGAACAGAGATGTCATTTTGAGGACCAAGTGGAAGCTGACCCAAGCCATGGTCTTCCCAATTGCATCCTATGCATGGGACTGCTGAACAATAAGAGAGGAAGACCAGAGAAGAATGGCTGTATTTGAAATCTGGTGCTGCCCAGGAGCACTGAAAGTACCGGGCCTGTCAGAACAAATACATCTGTCTCGGGTGGATGAAGTACAGCTAGAAGGCTCCGTAGAAGTCAGGATGGAGAGACTGTTTGAACAGGTTCTCAGAAGACACTAGTCTTTGTAAAAGGGTATTATGTTTAGTAAAGTAGAGGGTCAGCAGCAAAGAAGACCCTTCATGAGCAGGATTTATGCAGTGGTTGAAACGATAGGCTCAAACATAGCAGCAATGGTGCAGATGTTCCAGGAGCGGCTGCTTCATTCTTTTGTACTTAGGGTCTCTAGGAGTGAGAATTGATCCGTGGAACCTAGCGACCAAAAATCCCTCATGCCACAGCCTCATCGGAATCCAGCTCAGACCTCACCCACGGTCCTGTGGATTTACTGCCGCAACTGCCTTTGTAATTATCATCAGCAAAGCAGGGGATGCTGGGCCCTTCTAGGGTTTCCTGTATGGACTCCAAAAATTTTCTTCCCTTTTGCTTTAAAATAAAATTACTTGTGTGTAATATATTAATAGAGGTTCTCTCGTTCTAAATTCCAATTCTTCCTCGTAGGGTAAAGCTATAGGGAAAAGTAGATACTTACTCAGCAAAGGGCCACTTTTTGGAAATTCCATTTCACAATTTTCTAATTTAAATAATTTGGCCCTCCCCAGTGGTGCATTCTGTATCACTCCCGCTGTGTGTAAAAGCGGGAGAGATGGTGAAACTAGCACAGCTGAATGATAAATAGCCTTGGAATCTCCAAGAGGCACAGATGAGAGCCTTTTCAATAAGCAAAATTTCTAAATACATAAAATGAAAGTACAATAATAAGGAGAGAGAAATGGTACCCCATTTCCTCTTTTCTTTTCATATGTCAAAATCCTCCATCCCCAAAACTCTATTGACTGTCCTTTTGAGAAATTTCCCTCAAAGAAAGAAACAAGGATAATTTGTTTCCAAATGTGACAATGGGAAATTTACAATACATATTTATCCAAACCCTTTCCATTTGACTGCTGTACTCCAGTTATAAGCTCTGATGCTTCTGCTCCATCCTCGCCTGAGCCTGGTGTCCATCATTCACTCAGTTATGGGTCATTTCCCTCAAAGTGCTAAAAATTCCATGGTATCCATCTACCCACTTTCCCCCCACTAACATCACTCCTCTACCATATGCCCAGATCATATAAGAATAAAGGGAATCCCTGGAAGGGGCTTTCTTTCTCAACATTTATATAGGTTGCTTAGAAGACTTCTTTTTCTCCTCCTTTCTTTGTTTTCCCCAGAGAAAATTGCCTCTGACCCAAGTCTCAGAGAAAACACAAATCACCTGACTTAGTCTTCTTCTTTGTCCTCATTTTACACTCGGAGAAAAAAATGTATTTATGCTTTATATCAGACACAATAGATTTACTTAAAGATGCTAATTGAGGACTCATGAACTGTCAAACCTGAGACCAGCGACCACTGGAGTAATAAGTAAACAGCTGGGAGCTAGTACTAGAAGGACTTTTCCCATTGAGTAGTGTAAGGATGGAATTGTTTTCTTCAAAAAAGATGTTAAAATCCTAACTCCTTGTATCTATGAACATAGTATCTTTGAAGTTACGTTAATATGAGGTCATACTCCGCCTTGTGCTCTGCTAATTCATTGGAAGTTAAGACTGCCATCAGGCATAGAGAGGAGTTACTGTACTAACTGGTCTGATCTATCGTAATTACAAAGACACACTCGATTGTTATCCCACAAGGAGTAAGGAAGAGTATGTCTGAAACACAAGTTATCTAAATGGAGAGTGAACACTGGCCAAGAACTTTGCATTCTCTTCTGAGGAAGGAGTTAGCATAGTTGGGTTTTGCACAAGATAGTAACATCATGAATGACAGGAGTATGACTTTGTTCTTTTCTTTATTTGGGGATTAGATATGGTATAAGGAGATCTGAGAGCCAGCCTGAAAAGGGATAGATTGGGATGGTTAATTTTATATGTTAATTTGGCTAGGCTACGGGGCCATTATTCGGTCAGACACCAGTCTAGATGTTACTATGAAGATATTTACATCTGATTGCCATTTAAATAAAGCAAATCATTCTCTAAAATTTGAGCCAGCCTCCTTCAATCTGTCAAGGGTTGGGAAAAAGAAACAAGGAACATGTTATTGCTCCTAGGGAAAAAGAAATACTTGTTATAAACTGGCAACGAGTTTGGCTGATTTATGTTGAAAGTTTTGAGGAAAGCAGAACTAGTAATTGATGACCTCTGACACTTAACTGAGGCTATTTCTAGAGAGCAGAGAGCTCAATCAAGAAATTAACTGCATACAAGCAAATCAGCCCCTCCCCAGAAGAATGAACTACAGGGAACAGCACTGAAGCTACAGCTCAGGGAGGGGGCGAGTCCGCTCAGACTACATGGTAGCATACTCAGAGGGAAGGAGACAGAAAGAGAGTGGGTGCAATCTGGCCCACCAAGCTCTGAGGTGATATTTCTGCTCCAAGCAGCCAAGGAACAAAGAGGACCATAAGGCCAGCCCCACCACGTGACATGGCATCCCTTCACTGACCCACAGTGCTATGGGGACAACACTGGAGGCACAGTGCAGGAATTGTGCCTGATTTGACCCTACCACACTGGGGTGAAACACGAAGGGCATGCAGCAGAGCAGCAAGGGGAGAAAACAAGGAAGTGCCCGAGAAATCCCCAAAATAGACTTCAGGGGCAGGATGTAATACCTCATCAGACTGAACCGGAAAACACTCATAAAGGTCAACAGGCAGACCTGGAACTATTTATAGGCTTTTCTTTTTTGTTGTTATTATGTTTTGTTTTTTTCATGTCTATCTAGATAAGATAGGCAGGATAAACAATCCTGAGGAGCAATCAAGCGGACTGATGGCTCCAGTGGACATGGGAGAGGGGGAGATGGGGGAAAGGAAGAGGAGAGCCAACAAATCCAGGTACAAGGGAACAACAGTGATCTAAAATTGATAATGAGGAGGATGTAGGATGCCTGATGGGGCTTCATCAAGTTCAATGTAGCCAAGAGGAATTACTGAGAGCCGAATGAAGGTTGAACATGATAGTGGGACAGGAGGAAAGTAAAAAGAAGTAGAGGAAAGAACTATGAGGCAAAGGATATTTATGGAGGTATAAATACAGACATGTACATATGTAAATATATTTATATATAATAATAGAGTCATAGTTCTATGTACATATATCATATGTTAAATAATAAGGTAGCAGGTGGACATTGGGTCTCTACTCAAGTACTCCCTCAACACACGAACACTTTGTTCTAATAACCTGGCATTCTGTGATGCTCACCTTCCTGACATGATCACTGAAGACAAAATGGGTGCATAAGCAAATGTGGTGATGAAAGCTGATGGTGCCCAGCCATCAAAAGATACAGCATCTGGGGTCTTACAGGCTTGAAGATAAAAAGTGACCATCTAGCTGGGAAGCAACAAAACCCACATGGAAGAGGCACACCAGCCAGTGTGATCATGAAGTGTCAATGGGATCAGGTACCAGGCATCAGAAGACCCAGAACAAATGACCATTTAGATGCAAATGGGGGTGGGGGGGTGGAGTAGAGACCAAAGCCCATCTGTAGACAATTGGCCATTCCCTCACAGAAGGGTCACAAGGAAGGGACAAGCCAGCCAGGGTGCAGTATAGCACTGACAAAACATACAACATTCCTCTAGTTCTTTAATGCTTCCCCACCCCCCACTATCATGACCCCAATTCACCCTACAAATCTGGCTAGCCCAGAGCATGTATACTGGTACAGATAAGAGCTCTCAACACAGGGAATCCAGGACAGATAAACCCCTCAGAAACAATAATGTGAGTATCGATACCAGGAGGGTAAGGGTAAGGTGACAGGAGAAAGGGGGAGCCAATCACAATGATTGACATATAACCACCACCACATGCCCCAAGGGGTAATGAACAACAGAAAAGTGGGTGAAGGGAGACAGTGGTTGGTGTAAGATATGAAAATAATAATAATTTATAAATTATCAAGGATTCTGGAGGGAGGAAAGAAGGGAGGGAAGGAAGGAAGGAAGGAGAGTGTGGGAGGGAGGGAAAAAATGAGCTGATACCAAGGGCTCAGGGAGAAAGAAAATGTTTTGAAAATTATAATGCCTACTTGACACAATGGATGCATGGATTGTTATAAGAACTCCCAATAAAATGATTTTTTTAAAGGGAATTAGAACATGAAAATTTGAAAAGTTCTCATCTTATTGACACTATAAAAATGATCAAGGGTGTGGCTGGGCACCATTTGCTAAAGCAATTAGGCCTGTAATTTATGGGTCCATTTACCCTTCTTGGCAGAAACGCTGGTAGCTTCAACTGAAGAGGATCGAGATGGAGCAAAATGAAGTAATGCTGTAGGCCTCTGGAGATTTTACAGACAAGAAAAGGGCCAATGGAGTTGCTTGACTACAAACATCCATTAACCTCCAAGAAGAAGAAAAGAAACTTGTAGAAGTGGTGCAGAGGCCAGCAAAACTAACAGCATTGTTCTAGGTGGGGGCTGCCATTTCCTTGGCTCGTTAGGCAGGGCTACTACACACATGAATCCAAAGGACAGAGGATTAATTTTCAAGACTTGCCATCTAAGTCTTAGCAGCTGAACACATGTCTCTGAGGGTTTACCCTGGAATCACATACTGGTCGAATTCACAGATCTGGGCTATGTGATGAGACTGTTGCAAGCATCTTTGTGGAAGCAGCCAGCAACAAAAAGGAATAGGCTTTGATGGAACCATTGGGTTTTCTTCTATCTTAAAACCTTAATGGACGTAGGTGACTCATCATGAGCCAAGTCTTAGTAGCTCTCAGTGAGTTGGCTGTGCGTGGAGAGTCACTCGGACTTTTCTCTTCTCCGCCTTCCTTTCCACCTTCCCTCCTCTCCTCACAAACTGGTCACAGTTGGAAGTTCTCGTTGCCAAGCTGTCTGCCCATGACTTACTCAAAGTGTGCTGTTCCTAGGAACGTGCTGGTCACTGGAGGGGCTTGGGGACCATTCATTGGACTATTACTTACTGAGCACATCCTAAACAGTAGCAATACAGGCATGTACAAAGCCAAGAAAGATTTCTGTTACACTCATGAGCAATGTGGTAGATATATACTCATTTATCAATTTGAGGATTAACAGTATAGGGAACTAATGAGGCCTCTGTGTGGGCATGACCTCCTACTGAGAATTCTGGGAAATCCAGTACTTCCTCCTTGGAGCCTGGAGATTCTGCACACACCCTGGGAGACAGAGCAGCTGACAACACACATGGACCCACCCTGATGCAGAGACCCCTGCTAGTGCTGAGATGTTTCCAGTGACCCTGGATTCAAAGACTTTCTACCCACTGGCCTGTAATCTTCTAAGTCAGTATCATTGCATGTGCTTCATGAGTCTGAAGAGGACTTTATAGATTGCTATTGAACATATGGGCTAATATCAGACTTATAACTTGATCTGGACTGGGCTGGGATGTTTACTCAATGTTCAGTTGCTTGTGTATATAAATTTATTTCTTATACTTATATGAGTGTCAATGGATTTGTTTCTCTAGTCTCCCCAGACTAACACAATCAAGAAGGGAGATAATAAATAAATGGGTGGAGCTTCTCACTGCCACTGAGTAGATTCTGATTTATAACGACTCTGTAGGATGGGATAGAACTGCCCCGTGAGTTCCCAAGAATATTTCCTGTAACTGTTTATGGAAGTAGAAAGCCCAACCTTTTCCCCTTGGATCGGGTGGTAGTTTCAAACTGCCAGCCTTGCAGTTAGCAGCCTAATGTGCAACCACTATGCCACCAGCACTCCTTGAAGTGGGTCAAATGATAAGGATTACTGGTGAATGAATTCTTTCATTGAAGACAGAAAGGAGCGATGGAGAGCGCTGTAGTGAGAGGTGGAAGGTAACACTTAGAGAGGACGGCCAGAGAAGCCCTGGCCTAGATGGTAGCATTGAGCAGAGAGCTGAAGGAGAGGAGGGAATGAAGAACATGGCGAGCCCGGGGAAGAGCACTGTGCACAGAGGGAACAGCCGATGCAAACGACCTGAGGCCAGGGAATCCCTGGACTGTGCTAGGAACAGCAAGGAAGCTCGTGTGACTGGAAGGGGGTCGGGAGGACAGGCAGGAAAGAGGTCCTGGAGGTGTGGATGGCATAGGGCAGGGGTTCTCAACCTTCCTTTAACATAGTTCCTCATGCGGTGGTGACCCCTGAACCATAAAAGTATCTTCATTGCTACTTCATAGCTATAATTTTGCTACTGTTATGAATCGTACTATACATATCTGATAGGCAGGATGTACTGTATTGTCATTGTTACAAATTGAACATAATTAAAGCATAGTGATGAATCACAAAAACAATCTGTAATTATATATTGTGACATATTTATTTCTAATGACAAATGAGATGTTGTCTTGAAGCATGGTGTAGCATGGGTAACAGTTTTCACGCCGGGCACTCGTATTGGGAAGTATCCGCCTGGAGATGGACAGAGGAGCCATGTCTGGTTCCTAAGATCATCAGAAATACATGTTTTCTGATGGTCTTAGGCAACCCCTGTGAAAGGGTCATTCAACCCCCAAAGGGGTCGCAACCCACAGGTTGAGAACCGCTGGTGGAGGGGCTTACAGAGCATCCTAAGGACTTTACACTACATGAAACAGGTAGGAAGGCTCTGAAGGCCTTTGAGCAGCGGGACCGACCTCATCTGACTTATATAGTAAGGGTGACTTACTCTGGCATAGAGCTAGAAACAAGGGGAGCAGTTAATAATCATCTGGAATGGTATTAAAAGCAGAGTCTCTGAAGCCAGAGGCTGTTGTGGTGGTTGTTGTGTGCCCTGACATCAATACTGACTCATCACAGCCCCATGTGACACAGCACAAGCGCTCCATAAGGCCTCTGATGCTATCGTCTTTGTAGGAGGGGCTGCCCGGTGTGTCTCCCAAGGAGCACTCGGGGTGGGTCCAAACCACTAGCCTTCCAGGGAACAGCTCAGCACTTCACTGTTGTTGAACCAGATTTCCAGGGTTCGGATTTCAGTGATGTCATCCACTAGCTTTGTGACTACGGAAACACTACATCCTCTGGGTCTGTTTCCTCCTCTGCAGAATGGGGGTAAAAACTGGACCTACCTCAAAAGGTTTTGGGTAAAGAGGAAGTGAGTTAAAACACTTGGGAAAGCGCACGGTAAAGGTCATTTGTGTGTTTGGTGGCATTACTATCATTATTGTTATCTTCAATGTGTAAGAGACGATGGCAGTCCAGCCCGAGTGGGAACAGTGGAAGAAAAATGACTGTATTGAGGGAATGGTTTGAAGATAGAACCATGAGGATTTGCTGACAGGTTGAATGCGTGGAATGAAGAAAGAGGAGCCTAATCCACCACCTTCATGTTACAAATGAGGAAACGGGGCTCGTGCCAGCACAGCTGACACCACTATTGTGACAAGAAATGTTTAAAGAGTACTTGTTGCTGAACAGTTGGACAGCAGTAGCAGAAATCACACTTTAAAATCAACTTCGTTTATAGTCTAACATATACATATCCCTATAATAAAAATCTGCTGCACAGATTTCTTTAGAAGGGCAGGGGTTACTTTGAAGGCTAAGGTGCACCGGACCCAAGCCATGGTATTGTCAGTTGGCTCATCTGCACGTGAAAGTTGGACATTGAATAAAGAAGACTAAAGAAGTATTATTGATGCATTCGACTAAGGTGCTGGAGAAGAATATTGAAAGTACCACGGACTTCTAAAAGGACAAACCGAAATGTCTTGGAAGAAGTACAGGCAGAGTGCTCCTTAGAGGCAAGGATGGGGAGACTTCTTTTTACATACTTTCGACATGTTGTCAGGAGTGACCAGTCCCTGGAGGACATCACATTTGGTAGCGTGGAGGGGCAGCAAAAACGAGGAAGGCCCTCAAGGAGATGGACGGACACGGTGGCTGCACCAATGAGCACAGGCAGAGGGACAATGGTGAGGGTAGCCCAGAACCGGGTAGTGAATCAGGTGGCTCTGGGTCGGAATCAACTTGCTGGCACCCAACAACAACAACATATAATACATCGATAATGTATCAGCATAATTATATGGTCTACAGAAGAGAAGAATGTGGCACATCACGACTCAAGCAAGGGTTCCTTGGTCACACATTAAGGAAGTTCATGGGCTCAACACAATTTCTAATACCAGACATATACGGGACACCGAGTTTTCATTTTTAGATGAGAGATCTTAAAATCAACCCTACTGTGTTAGACAGGGTTCTCTAGAGAGACAAGACCAGATTGCTAATAATTTTATAAAGATAGATAGATATATAACACAAGAAATAAACAGTTAAATTACATACAAATAGATAGATATATAATACAAGAAAAGAACAGTTAAATTATAAAGCAGTACAAGTGGCTCAGTGCAACTGACTCCCGTGAGAGAGCTGTGAGACACTGGCAGTCCTTCAAGTCTTGAGAGCGGCCAGGTAGACCTCTGGAAAGAGAGCTAGGCTATCCCAGCACAGACAGCAAACAGCAAGGCAGGTCACCAACCGTCAGCCAGGTCACCAACAGTCAGTCCCCAGCTCAAGAGATGCACATTCCAGACAGGTCTTAAAGAGACCTCAAATTACAGCAACACAGTCCACAGGTTAGGTGTCCCACAGGTAGTGTAGCTTGCAAATTGAGGCATAGAATAAACAAGGCAGCCGCACACTGGTCCGATGGTCAAAGAGCCATTTATCTCTCCACCCTTCAATTAATCCCACATGTGTTTATCAGCCAGGCTGGCACAATAAACGAACTATCTCACCTACATTCATCCATTAAAATAGACCTGTGGAAAGCAGAGAGTCATCCAGTCCTTTATTGATTGAGCAAACAGTTATTACGTGAGCCTGTTAGAGATCCTCTGGGGCCCTGTTGGCACAGTGGCTTATGCCATAGGCTGCTAATTGTAAGGTGGGTGGTTCAAGCCCACCAGCTTCTCCAAAGGAGAAAAATGAGGCTGTCTGCTCCTGGAAAGACTGATAGTCTTGGAAACTCTTAAGAAGCAACTCTACTCCGTCTTATTGGATCACAATGAGTTGGAATTCATTCGATGGCAGTGGGTTATTATAGGCCACCATGAACTTGCCAATTTGTTGTACTGTGGTGGCCGGTGTGTTACTCTGATGCTGAAATCTGTGCTCCTGCTATTTCAAATACCAGCAGTGTCACCCATCATGGACAAGTTCCCACAAGCTTCTTGACCAGTGGCTCTCAACCTTCCTAATGCCACGACCCTTTCATACAGTTCCTCAGGTTGTGGTGACCAGCCCCCTCAAGCATAAAATTATTTTCGTTGCTACTTCATCACTCATCTTGCCACTGCTATGAATCAGGTGACCCTTGTGAAATGAGGGGTTGCGACCCACAGGTTGAGCACTGCTGTTCCAGACAGAGATGGACTAGGAAGAAAGAACTGGCAATTTACTTCTGAAAAGGAGCCAACGAAAACCTGAGAGTCACAACAGAACCCTGTCCGACTCTCCAGCTTTGGGCACATCGTCCAGAGAAGTCAGTCGCCGGAGGCGGACATCACAGTTGGTGACGCCATCACATTTGGACAGCACATTTTCTGGAGGACCAGAAGGAGTGAGAGAGAGACCTTCACGGAGGTGAATTGGCACAATAACCACAGTGGTGGGTTTGAACGCAATGGCAATCACAAGGCTGTGAGGATGATGCAGGACCTGGAGACCTTTTGTTACTTTGTTCGTTATCTCAACCATGAGTCAGAATTGACTCAACCGCAGCTATTTCCCTACCTGTGTCCACGCACTTAGAAAAGATTGAAAAGTAGGTCACACTAATTTCAAGGAGCTCACAGCCAGGTGGGCACAGATCAAATTACTATCATTTGGTTGGTTGTTTTTAAATCATTCTATTGGGGGCACATACTGAAGAGCCACACTAGAAGTATGGATGTGCAAATCACCTTGGAAACTGCATGGAGGATACACTAAACTCTGCTTGAGGAAGTCAGGGAGGTTTCTAAAAGAGGTAACGCCTGGACAGATGATCCTTACCTTCCAGATTGTAGAGAGGGCCTCCAGGGATGTTGTTCCGTGGGCTCTTGCTGCGCTAATCACTGACTGGACCGCTGTGACCGCCTCGCCACTAGATGATGTCTGTGTCTTGGATCCCCAGCTCTACCCAGGTTTCTGGCAATAGGAAGTGTTGAATTAATATTTGTTTGAAAACTGCAGCATATCTTAAAATAGTGGCTAGAGCATTGTCAGATGAATTCATACAAGTATATTGGCTTCGTAAGTCTTTTCGCCTTGGGCTGTTTTGGTTTGGGGCCTGCAAAATACGTGTGTGTGTACATAATTCTTTGTTTTCAGAAGAACCATGTTTCTCATGTAACCTGTAGGACACAAAAGCCACTCTTGGTATCTGCATCAGGAAGGGTTTTAATCTAGAGAATCTGAGGCTGAGATACACATCGAATGAGCTGAGGAGTGAAGTCAGAGAGGGTACTTACTGCTCGAGGTTCCACATCCAAGACGCATTGGGCTCTCAGATACTTCACTTCTACCCGCGGGGACCTGCACTCGCCCAGCCAACGACTGGAGACATTTGCCCAGAAACCAGTGCAAACATCAGCTCTACCATCTGCCTGTGTGTTTGCCCACAATCGCCATCGGAGAAAAATGTGGTTGTGTTTTCTTCTTCTTCTTTAAGATTTGCCTTAAGTGCTTCCTCCAGGCAGAACCATAAAGAGAGCGATCGGCTCAGACAAGGCATTCCGAGGAGATGTGAGAGGGCAGTGAAGGGGCTGAACTGACAACAGATGGCCCAGCACAGATGGTCTTCCCCAAGTTTCATCTCTGAGGACATCTGCATACCTCTGGGAACGGCTAATTTTGCTTTCCCTGCCTCTAGGGTAAGAACAGCATGCTTGGTAAAGTAGAGGGTCATGGAAAATGAGGAAGCCTTCGACGAGCTGGAGTGACACAGAGGCTACAACAAGGGGCTCGAACATAAGAAGCCCCATGGGAATGGGGGGACCAGCCAGTGTTTCCCTCTGTTGTCCACCTGCACCCATCAAGAAGCTGATCGATTTGGACTTGTTTCAAATATCTTCCTTCTGGAACAGGACAAGCGTACAATTCCAACTTTCCCATACAACCAAGCTATGGGAGGCTTCTGCTTAATAAGGAGGCCCAGGGAATACGGCGTAGCAAAAAGAACTCCCATTTTGTGGTCGCCGTTGTCAGAAGGCATCACGTTAGCTCCCATTCCCAGAACCCGATGTGCAGGAGAACCAAATGCTGACGGGCCCTTGGCCTCATCACTGGCCTTCCACTTTACCAAGCATGACACGCTTTCCCAGGGATTGGTCTCTCCTGATAACCTGTGCTAAGGATAGGAGATGCAGTCTCGGCAGCCTAGCCTCTAAGGAGCATTCTAGTGGTCCTTCTTCCAAGACAGATTTGCTTGTTCTACATGCAGCCCGTGGTATTTTCAGTATTCTTCTCCCGAGCCACAATTCAAATGCATCAACCCTTATCCTTGGTCCAACTCTCACAGCATATGAGGTGACTGAAAATACCAGGAGGATTTTGGTCAGATGCACCAAGTCTTCAAGATGATATCCTTGCTTTTGTACACTTTAAGGAGGTGGACCAGATTCCCTCAGTGGCGTACATCATTTGATTTCTTGACGCTTCTTCTGTGAGCACTGACCGTAGATCCGAGCAAATAAAACCCTTGATATCTTCAATCTGCTCTTGTTATCATTAAGTCTATTGGTCCATTTGTAAGGCGATTGGTTTTCTTTACATTGCAATGTACATGCACACACAAACTTGCACACATATCTTCCTAGCAGCATTATTTGATCAGGAAATTCATTAAATAAGTGTGATATATTCACATGAAGCAATTCATGCATCTGCTTAAGATGATATTGTAGAGGAATATTGTTGACATTGGCAATGTTTCTGAGTAGAGGGAAAAGCAAGTTATTAAACCATGTGAACACTGTGATCGTGGTTTTATAAAAACAACTCTATAATTGAAAGGCTTTACCTCAAAAGATCTAATAGTAGTTAACTCAGAGGGTAGTTGGCATGACAAGTTATTTTCTTTCTTCCTTTTATTTATTTTGGCATAGATGTCTGCCAGAAAAAAACATTTTCTCTTTCTTGAGAGAAAAATAAATTAGACAACGCATGCAGAGCACACTGTGAACTTTCAGGAAATGATACCCCCTCCCCCATTCACTTAAAAATGCTGTTATTTCAGTTTATATTTTAAATACTTAGCGATCACAGTTAAAATGTTAACAATATGAAACAAAACCCACTGCCATCAAGTTGACTCACACTCTACCTCACAGAAACATGCCGGAGACGATGTATGACTGCCACATAGTCCTCTCATGGAGTAGCTGGTGAGTTTGAACCACTGACCTTTTGGTTAACAGCCCCAAACTAAGCCCTCGGGGCCACCAGACCTGCTTTCGGACAATGAACATTCTCCCTTCTACTTCAGACTTCCAGTCACTCGTTGTCATTTCCCATAGGCAACCACTATTTTCCCTTTTGTTTCTCTGTTTTAGCACACAACGATGGGCCTTTCTGCCCCTCCCTTACAGAAACGGTGTATTTGCCTTTGTGTGTGTGATCGTTCCATGTCCAAATTCGCAGAAACGAGAATAATTTGTAGCTGGGTCATAATTATTTAACGGGTTCCCTATTGGTGGACATTTAACCCCAGATGAAGATGGCTTGCATGTGGGAAATGCCCTCCCTGTCCCTTGTAATCATCAGCCCCCATAGGCTCCAGTTGTAACTTCTGAGCCAGAGGCCCAGGCTAGGCTGATCACCCATGGTGGTTAGTCTTTTGACCTATCTCTGTTCGGGACGGTGACTGGGTCTGGCAGGGTTCTGAACACATTCTTGTCTAGGATCTAAGAGCTGTTGGGCTTCCTGCCACGTGTGGGGTGATCTGCTCTCTCTGGGTGCCCCTCACTCTGTGCCACACACTCTCCTACATGGTTCTTACCCAGCCCTTGTTCTTTCCTCTGGGAAGTCAGTGTGGCCCAGGAGCCCCAGACCTCCTCTCCCTCCTGGACAGTCCCCTCACCTCTTGACCATCTCGGACATGCTGGCAGCTGAAGGATTATGGGATTGTCACCTAGCCTCACTCCCTGGATGGCAAATAGAGTGTGTCATGAGGAGCCAGGCCAGAGGGTGTAACAGTGACACAGAAGGGAAGCAGCTGGGCCCACTGGGCTCTGCCAGATGGGGAACACGGATATGAAGAGTTAGGTGCACAGAGCGTAGGCTACCTACCATCAGTCTTCTGAAGGGAGACCATGCTCGGTGGCTATTAGAGGGTGGTAGTTAGGACCAGGAGGCCATGGCAGCTCTGTGGGGAAGCCCTTGGCTGCTAATTGTAGGATCAAACCCACCAACCACTCCATGGGAGAAAGAGGAGGCAGTCTGCTTCCCTAAAGATTACAGTCTTGGAGGCCTTGTGGGCAGTTCCACTCTGTCTGATAGGGCCTTCCTGGGTGGGCATTGACTCGCTAGCCAGGGGTCAGTTAGATGCTGGCACTTCTGGTGATGCAGACAGATGGTTGGTAATTTTGAGTCCACCCAAGGGCTCATTGGAAGAAAAGTCTGGCAAACGACATCTGAAAATTCAGCTATTGGACCTCCTGTGGAGCACAGTTCTCCTTGGCCACTGAGGGGCCTGCCAGGAACCACAGTCCACTTGATGGCAACTGCTGCTCGTGGGGAGTCAGGACCGACAACAACGAGAATGACCTGATTCCTAGCCTTCCAAGAAGCCTGTAAATACAGACTCCTTTGGGTCATTGGTTACTTTCTTAATTAAACCGATATTGATTGAATGCCCATTACACGCAGAGCACTCTATTAGCTGACTCTGCAGTCTCTACTTTATTGCAACACACACACACACACACACACACACACACACACACACACACACACGGTTTTGCTCCTGTTGCTGAATTCGTGATGTCCCGATGTTCTGTTGTCACAACTCTGCCATCTCCCCAGGGCTGAGCTCCACCCCTCTCCCCCACCCCTCCCCCAGGGCTCAGCCTGTAAACCAGAGGGCACACCCTTGAAAGCCACCACTGTCCAAATCTGAGCAGTAGTAACAGCAGTGGACATCTGATTAGGATGGCTCACAGAAAGTGCTTAATCAATGTTGTCTAAACTGAACTGATCAGGGTCAAGGAAAGCCCTTCTCTCGACCCGCCAGGGGTGCCGCGTGCCCTCACTCACTGGAGATAATGGCCTTAGGAACAATTATCAGCCTAATTTCTTTTTACATCAATGTGGATTTGATGCCCAGTAATATATGTGTTGTACCTTTAATGGCCTTTTAATGATGAAAAGGATCAAAAGCATTTTAGATTTGAACTGGCACCATTAGTCTCTATTCCAGAAATCCACTGTAATTACTGCAGCTGCTTCTCCAAGCCTGTAAGAGCCCAGTGCCCGGGACCGTGTCTGCACAGGCAATCACCATCAGCACAGAGCCACGCCGATGCAGGTTCCGGGAGGGTGGCTGCTGAAGGTGGAGGAGGGCAGAGAGTGAGGCGTGACACTGGGAAAGCCAGACAGACCACTCACTCAGGGCTGGCAGTGGCACGACCTCTCTGACCAGGGGACCTCGCCGCCCCGACCTCCTCCTCCCTCTCCCCAGAGTTCCAGACTTGCAAAGTGAAACATGACTTGTCTCAAACCCTGCTCTGGGCTCTGCAGGTTCTGTCGGCAAGGCACAGGCTTCTCCCCACTCCGTGTTCTACTCCATCACACATGTGACAGTTGGGCGGAGAGAGGGCAGGATGGAGGGGCCGTGGATAGGCGGAATGCGGAAGACGGGCGCAGGGGAAGTCTGAAGGGAGAGTGATGGATCAGGCAGAATGGCTAGAGTCCTGTTTCGTCTTTTGAGTCCCTGGCCACAAGATCCCTTGCCTACCTAAATGCTGTGCTGGGGAGGCTGACTGCTGTGGACCGCATCACCAGCCTCCTTCCCTCTGGCTTCCCATCGGATTCGGCCACCGGAAGGCCTTGGCAGGAGACCCAAAGACAGGAGGAAAGAGGGGTTAGGTTATGTCTTCCTCCTTCTCTCCCTTATAAAGGTTTCCGGTCCCACAACTGTTGGTCCTTCAAGTCTCCTCCCAGCCCTCCCCCACATCTCCTGCCCGGTGGCCCTTCCTGTATGAATCCAGTTCTTGCTGGGCTCTGATCACGCCGTTTCCTCTCCTTGCCCTGGGAGTAGTAGCAGTAGAAACTTCCTGTGGCTTCTAGTTCCTGGATGCATCACCATCTCTTTCCCTTAGGCCTGCTCAGACTCCTATAAATCGTACCTTCAAATCATTACAGTATCTTCAGAAGCTCCGCTAGACCAGAAGAACTAGATGGTCAGGCCAAATTCTGAACCATGAAAAAGACCGAACATACTGGTCTGGTAGAGTCTAGTGGAAGCTCCAAGACCGTGCCCTGAGACACCCTTCAAGCCTGGAGGTGAACCCGCCCCCAGGGGTCCACGTGAGTCATAGCACCAGGGAAGCGTGTCCTCCTCCATTCAGTCAACGGTACGCAACCAGAAGGGCCGCTCAGAAATGGGGAAGGGCACACGGAAACAGGGAACCCGAGAAGAAAGGGGGAAAAGTTCTGTTCTATTGAGGGGACTGCTACTTTAAGTCACAAAACAAAATGTATACGAATTATTGGATGGAAAAATTAATTTATCCTGTAAACTTTCACCCAAACTACAATTAAAATATGAAAGAAAAATCCCACCTAGATGGTGTCTTCTATTAATGACCCAGAGGACCCCTGATTGATGTAATGCGTATGTCAGACACCGACTCATTGATCAGCTCTGGTTTCTTTTCCGGAGCCCACAGGCAGCCTTCATCGGCCAGTCTCCCTTGCAGTTAAGTTGGAACTGTGTAACCAGGTCTGGGCCCACGGGGTCATGTACGACACTCCTGAGCCTGTTCACAAAGTGCCCTATGGGACTACTCCCACTCTCTTCGTATTCCACAGTAACTGCAGAATCTATAGCATTACAGTCGCAGTCTCAAGCTGGGGAAAGCCTGCATCGCTGATTCATTGCTTGGAAAACTGCCCGGCTGCATTTGACAGTGATAGGAGAGAGAGATAAATCGTTACTGTGTTATGCCGCTGAGATTTTGAAGGTGGCCTGTTACAACCCCCGATATGAACAACCCTAACTGATAAAGTGGAGGTGCTCAGTGCAAAGACCACTTAGAGCAATGGGGTATCTAAGGTATCAGTATGAGGAAGTACATAATTCTGTAGCTTGGATTAGATGGAAATGGGGCCAACATGATTGTCTTAGGAGCGTGGATTTGATACTAGAGTGGAGCTTGCTTTCAGGCTTTATCATTCTAGTTGTCAGCTTAGACAAGTGACTTTACTTCCAAGTTTTCGCATCTACAAATGGGGGAAATAATGGCCGTCTTACAAGATCCTTTTGAGGATTGCTGATTTATTTACATGAGCTCATAACCAGCGCCGAATAAAAGTCCCCTCCTTTTCCACTCACATTTATGAAAGGGTTTGGGAAATACGTTCAACGTTGGCTTCCCCTCCCCTGTAGAGCTGCTGGCTCTGCAGGTCTGTAGCTTGCCTCATTCTCCTTTCTGTAGGTTGGCTTTGTTCAAGTTGTCAAGAACAAGGCCCACCTCAAGGGGTGGCAAGTGAAATTTAGAAGACAACGACGAATGAGGAAGAGTGATGACCATACTAAAAAGCGCTTGGTCATCCAGGACAGAGGTAAGTGCAACCCACTCAAATACAAGATCACAGTACATGTAAGCACAGGAACAGCATCTGCCAGTTTGCTTATGTCCATAGAGAGGGGACATAGTTGTCTGTTCAGTTCATGCTCACAAACTCCCCAAGTATGGTGGGAAAGGTGGTCTGGCCAATTACGCGGCAGCACAGTGTACCGAGCTGCTGCTGGCTCACGGGTTTGACATGGACAAGATCTGTGAATGCCAAATGGGGGTAAATGGAAATGAATATAATGCGGAAAGCATTGAGGGTCAACCGACGGCCTTCACCTGCTCTCTGGATTCGGGCGCTGCCCAAACGACTACTGGAAATAAAGTTTTAGGGACTCGACAGAGACCTGTGGGTGAGACTTGACAATCCCTCATGGTACCAGGTGACTCCCCGGTTATGATTCAGAAAGCAAGAAATTCAATACAGAAGTGCATCCAAAAGACATCATGGATCAGAACATTGCAGATCATATGTGTTACCTAATTGAAGACATCGTGCATGTGGGAGTTGGGCCTTGCATAAGGAAGCCCAAAGAAGAACTGATGCGTTTGAATGGCGCTGCTGGCGAAGAGTAGTGAAAGAGCCAGGGCCTGCTCAAAGGGCAAAGCGATCTGTATTGGAAGAAGTCAGGCCAGAGTGCTCCTTAGACCCTGCCTTACATTCTTTAGACATACGGTCAGGAGAGAGCAGTCCCTGGAGAAGGACATCGTGTTCGGTAAGTGGAGGGGCAGTGAAAGAGAGGAAGTGGCTGCAACAATGAGCTCGGGCATAGAACATTCTGAGGATGGCGCGGGACCCGGCTGAGTCTCCTTCGATTGTTTGTGCATGGGGTCACTATGGGCCGGAGCGGACTCAACGGCACCTAACAACGACAATGACAGCACTGGAAGATGAAGATGCTTACAGAAGCAGTTCTCTCGAGACATAAAGAACAACGTTCACTCGTGGAGGAGATGTCTGAAAGAGCATGTGCCACTGGACAAGAGCAAAAATTAGCACGCTGACAAGAAGAGGTGGACTCATCCCCAAACGTCTCTTGTCCAAAAGAAAGACTAAGGAGCTCAGAAGGAAGCTTTCTTAGAACACAGAAGCTGGTTGCTGAGATCTAAACCAAATCATAATTTTCTGTGAGGGTTTTCCGCAGAATGGCAATAAACTTATTCACCAAAGCACAAAAAGGAATATTTTCAACTGTGGGGTCATCTGTTTTCTAAATACTAATAGCCTAGACAATTCATATTCCCCCAAGCATCCTTGTAAATGCATTTGAATATTGACCAGGGCAGTGTGGTTTTCTTCAGGTCTTGGTCTGAGGCATGGTCTTTTTTCACATCTCTGCTCGCCAAGGCTTCATTTATGGAATGTCCTGGCCCCTTAATATGGCAGCCAAACCAAGCAGAACTGGAAGGCTCCAGTCTCCATTTCTTTCCTCCCTTCAGTGTGGATCCTGGGACCAGAGTGTCTTCGGCAACAGCGAAAAGAAAAGCTTTGCCATGGAAACGTTGTTCACCATGAGAAAGGGTTTACTATCCCTCCGCTCAGAGAGTAATTGTTCATACGATAGCCAAAGGACACAGAAGCAACCCGCAGGCTTACCAACAGCTGAATGGCACAGACCTACAGTGGAATTGTATCAGTCAGTAGCAGAAGTAGGTCTTGGTGCGTGTCTCAGTATCAATGAGGCTTGAAGGGATTGTTGTTGTGGCTAGGTGCCATCGAGTCATTTCCGACTCAGAGCGACCCAATGTGCAACAGAGCAAACACTGCCTGGTGCCAGCACCTCCTCAGAATTGTTCTGTCTTATGTGTGAGCCCATTGTTGCAACCACTGTGTCAAGCCATCTTCTTGAAGGTCTTCCTCTTTTTCGGTGTCCTTTCCCAGGGACTGGTCTCTCCTAACAACCTTGCAAAATCCTCGAGGCAACGTTAACTTGAGTGAACTAAGTCACACACAAAAGGACAAATATTGCAGGCCAGCATATCTTAGGCTTGGCTCTCTAAGAGAAGCAATGTCAATGAAGTATTTATATGCAAGGAAGATTTTGAGAAGTTCATGGGAAAATGGAATGAAAAGATACTGAATTTTTCCCCACAATATGTTTGAAGCCCCTTCGTATGTGTGTGTGTGTCTATACACACAATATAAATGATACAGATGTCACGTTCTTCTTCATATAGTTCATCTTTTCAGACAACTTGTTCAGCATACACATTGAATAATTATGGGGAAAAGACATAATCCTAACACACATTTTTTTCCTGATTTTAATCCATGGAATATCCCCTTGTTCTGTATGAATGATTATCTTTTGTTTTATGCACGAGTTCTGTGTGAACACAATTACGTGTTCTAGAATTTCCATTCCTTGCAATGTTGTTCATCATTTGTTAGAATTCACACAGGTCAATGCTTTTTGGTGGTGGTGTTAGGTGCCCTCAAGTGGGCTACAACTCTTACCAACATGATGGGCATCAGAAGGAAACACTGCCCCGGCCTGCTCCGTCCTCACAACCAGGCGTAAGTCAGAGCCCAGAGCTGTCGCCACGATGTCAACCCATCTCCTTGAGGGTCTTTTTCTTTTGTGCTGACCCTCGACTTTAGCAGCATGATGTCCTTTCCAGGGGCTGGTCTCTCCTGATACGGTGACACGAAGCCTTGCCTTCTTCATTTCTAAAGAACATTCTGGTTATCCTTTTGTCCAAGGCCGATTTGATTGTCTTTCTGGCAGTCCCTGGAACTTTCAATCTCCGTCCCCAACCCGATAAGTTTAATGCAGCGATTATTCTATGCTCTTCCTTATTCGTTGTCCGGCTTTCACATGTATATAAGATGCTTGAACATGCCATCGCATGGGTCAGGTATCTGCATACCATCTGGCCAGGTCCATGCGTCTAGTCACTGTATGTGCTGTTGAAAAATGGATGTTGGCACCGAAGAAGTCACTGGTCTTTCACAATTCTACCATGGGATCTCCAGCTTCATGGCCTTCAACACCAAGGCCATACTTCTCCCCGACGGATCCTTCCTCGAAGGAGCCCCGGTGGCAGAGTGGGTTCCATGTTGGGCTGCAAATCTCCATCCGTTGTTCAAAACATAGCAGCAGCTCTCCAGAAGAACGATGCAGTTTTCTGTGTCCAGAAAGATGTGTAGCCTCGGAACCCACGGGCAGTCCTCCCTTCCTACGAGGTTGCTCCGAGTCAGAGCGGACTTGATGGCAGGGAGTTTGGTTTCCAGTTTGGGTCCTGGCTCTTTGTTTCCAACCTTCCCACACACTCACCGGCATTAGGATGACAGCTTGATTGTGGGTTCAGTCCATTTCAGACCGAAGAAGTTGGCAGAATTCTTCAGTTTCTTTACCTCTGTCTGGCTTTAGTTGCTGGTGCATAAATCTGAATGGTGTTTCCTGAACTTCCTCGTGGGCAGACAGATGTTCTCCTATCACAAACAGCATCGAAATATTATTCCTCTTGAATTTGTTATCTCTGTAATAAGTCATATGATTGTCTGGTTCAAAACGGCTCATGTCAGTCCATTTTGCCTCATTAATGCCTTCTTAATGCTCATGCCGTAGTCCACTTCATTTTTCAAATCTTCCAATTTTCCTAGATTCATATTTCATACATTTCATATTCCAATTATTAATGAATATTTGCAGCTATTTCTTCTCATTTTGAGTCATGCTCATCAGCAGGTAAAGGTCCCCAAAGCTTCGGTCCATCTATGTCACTAAAGCATTCTGAAGGGGTAGCTCATCTCCGCTCCAGCTTTGAGTGTCTTCCATCCCGAGAGGCTCATATTCCTGTGCTATAGCAGACTGTGTTCTATGGCCAGTCACAAGGTTTGCCCTGGCTACTTTTTTTCATAAGCAGACCGCCACACAATTCTTCCTAACCTGAAGTCAGCTGGGAAGCTGTAGGAAGTAAACGTTGGGAAAAGCAGAAGGTGGAGGGAAGGAGGCCAGTTAGAAGATCCACCACCATCAGGTGAATCTTATTATGGAACTCAATTAGGGCAGTCTCTGTACAAGTGAAGAGAATATTGTGGGGATTGAGTCAACGTATTTCTAGTGTACTTACTTAAACCCCCATGCTGCATCTGCCACTATAGAGGCAATATCATTCCTGACCCTTAGGCCCTTCGGTAGGACTTGAAGAATAAATCAGTCAAGGAAATTCTGTCCTTGCTAAACTCCTCCCTTTTGTGACTACATTGCAGAAGCGGTTTTACCCCTTCACCTACCCCAGTAACACCAGTGATGGCGTTGGTCTGCTGGCCACCCTTATGTAACAAACAGGGGTATCACTGAGCCCATTTCCCCGGAGTTGACTGGCTCAGAGATAGCCGACAGCCCAGAGTAGACCTGCCCGCAGGCTGCCAAGGCTGGCACCTTTCCAGAAGCCAACTGCCGCATCTTTCTGCTGAGGAGTCTGTGGAGTTTGAAGCATATAACTTGCATTTAGCAGACCACTACATTATCATGTATTTGTATAAAATTGACTGTGTGCCATATACTAATTAAGGGCTTTAAAAATATTAAATCATTTATCCTCATAGCAATCCTATGATCATTCCGTTCATCTACAATCCCTAACTACTAAAATCATTCCTATCGTATTAAAGGAAACTGGGAAAGAGATTCAATCACTTTCCCAAGGTTATACAGCTAATTAATAGCAGATCTAAGACTCAGCAGCCAAGGACCTCACCCAAGAACCCTTACACGGCAGGAACCAGGACATTACACTGCCTCTGTATCACAGCTTTCTCTCGCCCCACTGCAATGAAGCCCAGGCAAAAGGGAATTACTCTCGGATCTCACCCATCCCTGCCGAACCAGTTCTCTCTTCTTGGCTTGCACAGCTGTCCAAGGTTACCAGGATAGCTGGAGTCACAGACACCACAGTCACAGTGAATGCGGAACTTCACTGCCCCTCCCACAGGGTAACTGCCCAAGGCAGAAAGGCAGGGGGAAAACCCAGGAGACAAACAAACGAAAATCAAATCAAGCCCAGTGCTATGGAACAGAAGCCGAGTCATAGCAACTTGATACAGAGTCTCCAAGACTAGGGATCTTCCCAGGAGCAGACAGCCTTGTCTACCCCCCCGAGGAGTGAAGCCCTTAATCGGAGGCTTCTCTGGCCCTCTGTGGTAAGGCTACCACCCCTGGGTCTTCCTTGGAGACAACGGGGAGGCTTTGTACTTAGTGTTTCCTTCACCTCTGGGCTGAGATGGGAGGTCCCAGTCTGTAAACCTTTCAATGTTGGATTAATAGTGGCTTCCTTTGCCCCTTCAAAGATAGAAAACCACACACGAAAAGATAGCTACGTGATGAAGAGGAACTGGGTTCGGGTCCATCTCTGCCACTAACCAGTGGTGAATCAGAAATAAGTCACTTTACCTTCCCAAGCCCCAGTGTCCTCGTGTATGAAACACCCTCATTTCCACCCACCAATGTTCCCTAAGTAACAGACTCCCAGCTCTGTGACCCAGGAAGTATCTGGACAATAACTCGAAGGGGGCTGAGGTGGTTCCAGAAGATTCATAGAATCTGTGGACAGGGTGGATCTGGGAAGGCCGAGGGGAGAAAGAAAGGCTCTCCTTACTCCTCTGGCCTTCAAACCTCATCCTGACAAAGCGGTGACTTCCTGTGTTCATCCATGAGGCCAGGAGACCATCCCTCCAAAGATTCCTGCCCTCCATGCTCACGTGAAGATGCTTCCAGCTACACACAGGGAATCCAAGTTTCCAGCAGAAGTGTCAACAGACTGAAATGTCACCTGCCTCCGCACCCGGTCACCTGGACTGTCTCTGTCTGGTCGTGGGGCTGCCTTCCGCGTGGCTCTCAGGAGCCGAGCACTCCCCTGGCCGATGGAAAGCCTGACAGGCTCTCGAGGAGCAGGGTTGGCTCCTACGCTTGGGAAGCGCGATGCCCATTCACAAGGATGTTTGGTAGGGGTGGGGGGAGGACTGTCTGGACTTGACATCCCCTCCTTAGCCTCACCCCTACAGAGGCCCACCAGGGACTTCTTGTGGTCACCTGCTTAGAAAGAAACCGATCCCACAACATCCCAACACCTCCGACTGTCAAGTATTGCTGGCCTACCCGCCAAATCCAATTTGATGACAGGAGAGGCCTTGGCTCTCTTCTGGAGCCAATTAGATGCCCAAAAAAGGTCAAACGGAAAGAAAGGAATCAGATCCGAGAAAATGGACTTGTGAGAGCGCTGCTGGGAACTGAGGGGAATTACACTCCGGGCCATGTGCCTCGGCTCTGACCTCAATTTCGCACTCCCACACCTGCCTCCCTCCTTAAAGAGCCGTGCAGCGGGTTAGTCTTCCTAACAGGGCCCATCTGTCTATTGCCTGTGTTAGGAAGGTGACATATTTCCTGTTCTCCTAAAGGTCAAGCTCATTTACTCCCGCATGGGGGGGAGTGGTGGCAGTACGCTTGTCACAAATGACACCTGGACTCTGATGGATCTCGTGTAGTTGCAAGAATGACGAGGCAGAAACCTGCTTCTGCTGGGTAGGCAGACAGGGGCTCAGTGACGGAGTCACAGGGAAGTTTCAAAGGCCCATGGTAAGAACTCCACCTCCACAAACCCCCCTCTAGTTCCCTAAGCTTTCTGGGGAGCTCTTTAAACATGTATTAGCTGACTGTGCTTGGCATAGGTAGGACTGATTCTCTCCCCAGACTTCCTGGGACCCCACACACAGCTAACTGGAGCAGAGAGGTACACATGACCCTAGGGAGCCATATTCCGAAGCCAAGTATCTTCCAATGGCCTGGCCTGATTCCCAAATTTGGACTGAAAGGCACCGACATGGCACTGGTTCAGTGGTGGGCATCTGGCAGGTGGGCACACAGATACAGGCTGTAGGCTGTGAACAGAAAAGCCTGGTTTGGTTTTGATTTGATTTTTTGAGGAAAGCAGAGGATGGACGTAGGAGAGAGGGGCGTGGCTGTAGGTGACCACGTTCCTCAGAGAAAGCTGGGATTGGAAGGCTGTGCTCCCTTCGTGAACTTCCCCGTGACTGGGCATCGATGGTGCACTTCCCTCTCTCCTGACCTGCATGCGGACTGCCTCTACTTCCTCACAGCAGCTCAAATCTGAACCTTAGCCGATACTGTCCACATGTGAAACTCTCCTTTCTCCAACCAGAAAAAGCGCTCAACGGCCACAGGTCCTGGTCTTTTGGGAAATCTCTGCAGGTCACTTGGACATACCGCAGCTGTTGAAAGGCTGGGCTGAAAGGCATTTTTGGAAATCCCATTTGATCAGCCCTTTTAAACATTTGCATTTATTGGCCCCGAGGAAGCCTTTTGAAGCTTTCCAACATGAAGCTACACCGTACATTGTCATTGTAATTTTAAGGGAAATTAACTCCGAGGTGTCTCTTGTAGCCCCGATTTCCCGAAGCTGCTTCAGCTGGCAGGGACGGTAAGAACAAAGAAGTCCCTGGCTAATACGGCACCTCAGGTCCTGAAATTGTCTCTCTTTTAAAAGGCGTCCCTCACTTGGGCTCATGGAGAAATTTGCTTCTCTAAGGGGTCACACCTTCCATGCATCTGTCACCATTTTTTCTCCCCATCTGATTATCCTTCCACCAGGCCACCACGAGTCTTGTCCACGTGCAAATCTTGTCACAGCATTCTCCTGCTTAGAGCCCACTGGTGACACACACGGTCTGATATCGTTTGTTCCTTGGTCACTCTCAGCCCTATGCTTCCATGTGGCAGAGCTGGCTTTCCATGAAAGATACTGAAAATCACCAAATAGTCACCCTCCCAGAGTCCCTCGCAGCCAGAGCGTGGGAATATGACCCAGTTCTGAGCAACTGAACCGGAGAGGAAAACTTAGGAGGGTTTCTGGTAAACGGGTTCTTCTCTGTCTGAAAGACACACAGGAGAGAAACGTTTTTTGCTCCTTGCTTTGGAACTTTGTGTGTTGAGTGATGATGCTTGACCCTGTCGTCCCTCAATGTGGACCGGAAGGCAAGGGGACCCCATATTCCTAAAGCTTTCTACTGCTGTGGATTCATTAGGTGAGATAATTAAATGTCCTTATTATTGAAGCCACTACTCTTTGGACTTTCTGTTGCTTTTTGCGGCAAGCAGCAACCCAAGCCATTGTCCACAGAGAGCTAAAGGACAAAGTTCCAATTCCTTGGCGTGGCACACAAAACCTCCACAAGCATGCCCTACCTCCTGCTCCAGTTTGTATTTTGCCAAACGACCTGCATTCTCAGCAACGCCAAACTACTTACCAAATGGGCCATCCTGCGCTAAGCCTTAGCTCCTCTGCCAGGAAGGTCTTTTCCTCACCCTCATCCTTACTGGTTCATGTTTACTCATATTGCAAGACCCAACGCAGGGGTTTCCTGATCCCCCTCAGCCTCTCGGTGGAATTCAGTGCCCCTCCTTTGTGCCTTCTCTGTACCTACAAAACCTTCCACTGTCGTGCCAGTACCACATCTTTGTCCTGGACTGTATCTGTGCCAGATTCCACCCTTGGCTTCGTGTTTCTGAATTGCTTTTCCAGGCTATATGTTATTATTATTTTTTTGTGTGGTAAGGCCATATTTCTGTAAACTTTGCATGCCCGGGATCCAATACATGTATACTGAGTAAACAGTGTAATGTTGATTAGCTGATTGATCCCGATTTTCAACCTTCCTTTATTAACTGAATAATTTTTAGAATCTTTTTTCCTTCTTGGTGGGGAGGGGTTGTTTTTAAATATGTGAGTCTCTCAGCCTAACGATTCCAAACCAGGGCTTCTCCAACTCTGACATGCACACAGATCACCGGGGGGTCTTGTTAACATGCAGCTTGTGATTCAAGTGCTCTGGAGGGAAGCTTGATATTGTACAATTCCAATAAGCTCCCAGGTGACGTGGTGGCGGCTGCTGGTCCCGGTACATTTGAGGATAGCATGACTTCAGGGTCCTAGAGGGCAGAAATTACACCTGTCCATAAGTGGATGAAACCTAAAACACAAGTGGATGACAATTACGTAACAAGGCTGTCACTTCGGAGCTGTCTGCCCAGGAGCTCAGGCATCCTTCTCCGTTCATCTTCTCCAATGATGGGTAAGCTTTTTTGGGATAGGCTAGTTTCCCTTAGACCCTCACTGACTCATTCACTTCAGCAGTAGTTCAGCCCAAGCCAGACGCACTGCTCCATTGTTCCTGTTATGCTTTCATGTTAGTTTTCCTGGACAAAGCGTTCACGTGTGACATGGCTTCATTTTCTTTCCCCTCACGTCTTCTCAGTCTCCCTCCTCATCTCCCCTCTTCTCCCCTCCCCTGCCACTACTCCACAATCCAACCCGTTCTCCAAGGCGGTGTCTGTTACTTGTTGTTACATAACAAAAGCGCCCGACAACTCTATTACTGAAAACCATGAGCATTCATTATCTCACAGATTCTATGGGCCAGGAATCAGAGTGGCTTAGCTGGATGCAGCTGGTTCAAGGTCTCTCATAAAGTGACAGAGCGACAGCCAACACTATGGTCTGATGTGAAGGCGAGACTGGGGAGGAACCTCTTTCAACTTCGCTCGTGGGGTTGCTGATGGTGGTTGGTTCCAGGCTGGCCGTGGCAGGTGGCCTCCCTCGATCCCGCCACACGAGCCTCTCCTCAGAGCATCGCACAACTTGGCAGCTTGTTTCCCTCGGAGTGAGTCAGCGAGTGAGAGTGCGAGAGCTTCCGAAATGAAAGGTACAGTCTTTCCATAACCTGATACAGAGGATGGCATCCTAGTGCCCTTGCAACCTTCTGCTTGTTAGGAGCAGTCGGCAAGTCAAGCCCACAAGCGGAAGGGACTTCCAAGGTGAGAAAAACCTGTCGGTGAGGATGACTGGGGCCCCTCTTAGGGGCTACCTACCACAAAGGCCCTAGCAAAACATTGGCCCTTTCCTTTTAAGCACAGGATAGAGTTCCCCTCTGAGCATTGCATTGTATTCTACTTTGTATAGCCTTTCCCCCAAGTGTCTGTGCCCTCTCTTTCTGACTCCCTGAAAAAGCAAAGACCACCAGCTCTTGTCTCACACCTCTCTTAAAGTCCCAT
>NW_022103915.1:40243305-40244314 GCF_000313985.2 Echinops telfairi
CCCTCGTTGAATTGCTGCTTTGCTATTCAAGGTAAGCGCTTGTGATTCAGCCTACACTGAACTCTGAAATGGCCGGAAAGAACCACAGTGAATATAGAAATGAAGGAAAGCTCACTGCCGTGGTGTTGATTTTGACCCAGAGACTCTGCAGGGGGGGGTGGGGGGGGGATTAGAACTTGTGGCTTTCGGAGACCCTAACTCATTTTGAAGAAATTGATGCTGCAATTTTATGTCCCTTTATTGGGATTTCTCTGCCTAGCTTTTCACTCTTTTCCTTCCTCCTTTACGTTTAAGAAACGAGGAGGCCCTGTCTGTAGTGAAAAACACAGGGGGCCTCATTTTCTTCTATACACCATTGTCATTCAAAGAGATCAATTTGGTGAATGGGATTCTGATTTCATTTAGAAGAAAATCACCCATTAAGTTTTTAACCAGAACAGTTGGGAGGTAAATCAGCAGGAACGCATCACAGATTCTCTGTTCCTCAGTTGGCGGGGTGCTCTGCTCAAGACGACCAACTGGGAGAACCCCAACTGCAGGCCCTTCAGCGGCTCAGACACTGGCTTTCTCCTCTGACTCAGCTAATTGGGCATCTGAGCGCAGGTGTAGAACTGGCTGATCGTGCAGTTGTGAGAGACTAGCATCCTTAAGCCAACTCAAAACCAATGCATTAAGGTATGCTCAACTTAAACTTTGCAATATAAAGCTATCATCCTATGGTACAGAGCGAGACTTCTCCCCTCTCCCCACCCAGTGTTTTATTGCATACCTACTATGTGCCAAGAACTGTTCTAAGTGCTTTGCCTGCATGATTTCATTCCCCAAACAACTTGGTTTTTCTTCGCAGCTACAGTGATCACCCTCCTTTCACAGGAGTGACTCTAAGACACACAGCTGGGTTGGAGGATTTAGGCTGTCAGACTCCAGAGCGCACAATGAATGGCCCAGATCACCCAAAATTAAAGGCAATGGCAATGAGGTTGGGGTTCATTTGCTCTTCAGATTGATA
>NW_022103915.1:40245248-40246741 GCF_000313985.2 Echinops telfairi
AAGGGCAGCTCGTGAAGACAAAGCCAGATATAACAAAACGTGCAAGAACCTAGAATTAGAAAACCAAAAGGGAAGAACATGCTCAGCATGTCTGAAATGAAAAAGCTCAGGAAAAAAAAACAATCCCAGCTGTTAATTGCAGTTTTAGTGTCTGGGGTCTTAGAGGCTTAAAGATAAACAAGCGGCCATCTAGCTAAAAGCAATAAAGCCCACATGGAAGAGGCACACCAGCCTGTGTGATTGTTGGGATCAGGTATAAGGCATCAGAAGACCCACAACAAACAATCGTATCAATGTAAAATGAGGGGGGTCAGAGTGGAGACCCTAAGCCACCTGTTGACAATTGGACAGGACCACAAGGCAGGGAGAGCATGTACACTGGTACAGATAAGAGCTCTCAACACACAGAATCCAGGACAAATAAGCCCCTCAGGAACAGAAGGTGGGAAGAAGGTGGGGGGAGAAAGGGGAACCAATTGCAATGATCCACATATAATTCTGCCCCCCAGAATGATGAACAACAGAAACATGGGTGAAGGGAGACAGTAGACGGTGTAAGATATGAAAATAATAATAATTCATCAAGAGTTCATGAGGGTGGGAGGGTAGTTGAGAGAGGGAAAAAATGAGGAGCTGATACCAAGAGTTCAATTAGAAAGAAAATGTTTTGAAAATGATGAGAGCAAGATATGCACAAATGTGCTGGATATAATTGATCTATGGATTGTTATAAGAGCTGTAAGAGCCCCCAATAAAATTATTTAAAAAGAAGACGTTATAGGCAAGATATTGAGTGATGCAGCAAGCATCAAGAGAAGATGGAAAGAATACAGACTCACTGTATCACAAAGAACCAGTCGACTGTCCACCATTTCAGGAAGCAGCATATGAGCAAGAACCAATGGTGAAGGAAGAAGTTCAAACTGCATGGAATACACTAGCCAAAAACAAGTTTCTGGGAATTGACAGAATACCCACTGAACTATTTCAGAAAACTGAAGAAGCACTGGAAGCATCCACTTGTCTATGTCAAGAAATTGGGAAGACAGCGACCTGGCCAACCGACTGGAAGAGATCCATATTTGTGCCCGTCCCAAAGAAAGGTGGGAGAAAAGAATGCTCAGACTATAGAACAATAACACTGATATCGCACACAAGTACAATGTTGCTTAAGAGCACCCAACAACAGTTGCAGTAGTACATTGATAGAGAGTTCCCAAAGGTTCAGCCGGATTCAGAAGAGGACATGGAACAAAGGATATAATTGCTGAGGTCAGATGGATCTTGGCTCAAAAGAGAGAATACAAGGTTGTTTACTTGTGTCTCATTGACTATGCAAAAGCATTTGATGGGGGTGGACCATAATAAACTGTGGATAACCTTGAGAAGAATGGGAATTCTGGAATACTTCATGATACTCAATCAGAACCTGGACATGGATCAAGAGGCAGTTGTGCAGACAGAGAACAAGGGCATACTGCGTGGTTTAAAAT
>NW_022103915.1:40248067-40249878 GCF_000313985.2 Echinops telfairi
GGGTCATAGGGGGGATCTACTGACAAAGTTTTAACTGTTCAGATCAGATTTATGCCTTTGATCTTCTATTCTCCTCTCTCCCAAGCACTCTGTTTAGTGACCACTTTCCTCCCACCTCTCAGTTTTAGATAGGGGGAGCTCTCTGGAGGCTTATTTCACAGGTTGTTCCACCAATGTTGCCCTTGGGCCCCACGGTCATTCATTGCTTCTGCACACTGGATTCTCACAATTTCGGCTCTGATACTGATCTCTTCTTCGACTTCAGATTATATGGATTCCAGGCTTTCGGTGACTGACGACAGTGTGCTCCTTCCATGTGGACTTAGTTGATATCTCACTTAGATGACTGCTTGTTTGGAGACAAGCCTCTAAGACCCCAAACTATTTTATCTGATATCCAGGCACCATCTAAATTCTTTGCCATATTTTGCTGTAGCTCTGGTATCTTCTGTGTTCCCTTTCTGAGGGTGAGTATTGAGCAGGGTCATGATGTACGAACTCATTGTTCTTAAGTTGGAGCTAGGACTTAGTGCGACCCCAAAGTTGTTTGAACTCTTTTGACAGTTGCTTCTATGACCATTGATTGTGGATACAAGCAAGACAAAATCCTTGACAACTTCAAACCTTTCTCCCCTTATCATGATGTTACCTATTTGTCTAGATATAAGAATTTTTGTTTTGTTTACATTGACTTGTAGTCGACACTCATGGCCACAATCCTCAATCTTCATCAACAAGTGCATCGAGTCCTCCTCACTTTCAGCAAGCAAGCTGTCATCTGCATATTGCAGATTTTTAATACACCCGCCTTCAATCCTGATATCATAGTCATTTTCACATAATCCAGCTTCTCCTATTATTAGTTCAGCATACAGATTGAATTAAGTATAGTGAGAGGATACAACCCTGACACACACCTTCCTGATTTTAAACCATGCAATATTCCTTTGTTCTGCTCACAAAACTGCCTCTTAATCCTTGGACAGGTTCCTTATAAGCACAATTAGGTGTCTGGAATTACCATTCTAATCAAGGCTATCTGTAGTTGGTTGTGATCCACCTAGTTATATGCCTTTGCATAGTCAATAAAACACAAGTAAACATCTTTCTGGTATCTCTGCTTTGAGCCAAGTTCCATCTGACATCAGGTAGGATATTCCTTGTTCCACATCTTCCTCTGAATGTGGCCTGAGTCTCTGGCAACTCCCTTTCAATGTACTGCTGCAACCAGTTTTGGATGATCTTCAACAAAAGTTTATTTGCCTTTTATATTGATATCGCTCATAATTTGAGAATTCTGTTGGGTCACCTTTCTTTAGAATGGCGACAAATATGGATCTTCCAGTCCATTGCTAAGTACTTGCCTTCCAAATGTCCTTGCATAGATGAGTGACTGCTTCCAGGGCTTCATCAACTAGTTGAAACATATCATTTGGTATTCCATCAATTCTTAGAGCCTTGTTTTTGGCTAATGATTCTCATTAGCAAGCATGTAATGATGTAAATTAGCAGCTATACAATGATGCAATCATGCCCTAAGATAGGATCTGATCTGATTAGCCAATCAGTTGTCAGAAGATTAGGATGAGATGGAACATGCTTACTTAAGTCACAGTTCCTATGCTGGGAACCTCCTAGACCCGAGGGAATACTGATGCCAAGGAATGTCTAGATCTCCAAGGAATGCCAGGATCACGGATGTTAAAAGGAGACAAGAACTCCTCTCTAGAGCCAACACACAGAGAAAGCCTTCCCCTAGAGCTAACCCATAGAATTTGAACTGTGAGAGATCAAATTTCTTTTTGTTGGTG
>NW_022103915.1:40251590-40256385 GCF_000313985.2 Echinops telfairi
GTATTTCTGTTTTAATAGCACTAAATAAGATAGTGAGAGATGGGGAAAATAGTGTTGGTGGGGATAACTACCATATATACTCAAGCATAAGTTGACCCTACTATCAGCTGAGGCACCTAATTTTACCACAAAAACTGCATTAAAAATGTGCTGAAAAACTCTGCTTATACATGAGTATATATGGTATATTAGTTAGCTTTTCCACATGAAAGTGTTGATATTACAATATAAAATATGTAGACTGTCTAAACCTAGCTCCCCAATTGTCATCAATACAACCTTTTACTAAGACAAAGTTTAGTTTGTGTACTACTTTAAAGAACATTGTTATTCCTTACAGATTCTGGCAACATCTCAGACAGAAGGTAAGGTTGAAGCTTAGTGAAAACTGGATGTTTGACTTAAGGCAAGTGTTTCCAGGATGGTGACAGGGCAAGAGCACAGACACCATAGTCCAGGCTTGGTGGACACAGTCAAGTGAGGACTCCGCCGAGTGGAATTCCAGGGAACTGAGGGCAGAAACTTTCTGCTGATGCTTTCCAAGAAGACGTAAGGGACCTTTCCGGCCCTTCCTGCAATGAACAATCAAATCATAAACTCAGACAGGACCATCCCAGAAAAAGGAAGCTAGTGAGTGGATGGCAAATTCATGAGTATTCCCTAAGTCACATAGACTTAAGGCGTCGTAGTACCAGATCTTAGTGTGGGGGCTAAGGGAAGGGAAGGCGGTTTGAGTTCTCATCCTCTTGGACCAGCAGCTCATTGAGTCTCTGCATCTGCCACACACGATTTAGAGTTTGGAACCTGAACTTCCCATATGGTGCCCTGCCATCTTTTCCTTTCTCATCCTCTCACATCTCCCCTCCCCTCCCTGCAACAGCTGAGAGCATGTGGCATTTCTCCTGGTTATGAAAGTAAAATAAATATACTCACAAAGTGCTAAAAGAGTACATAGGAACAAAAATTAAAATGAAAACCTTTCATGGTTTACTTAAATACAAGTCAAATAAACATCCTGCTGCAGTTTATCGGAACTCCTCTCCTTTAAACGAAGTGAACTCATCTATCGCCCCTGTGAGTAGGTGTCCTGGGTTTGATTTGTGCGCATGGGTCTAGACTAGGGATCAGTAGCGGGGAAGGTTGTATGATAAAATTTGTCATGACCTAAAAAATGATTCTCTCTACTTGTTTCTGGGCTCAGACCGCTGCATCCCTAGGTGCCTCAGACAGTGAGTTTGCCTTCTCTGGCAGCTCAACGTTGTTGTGAATGTACCTGTTGTCGGCTGTCTTCTCCAGCAAGGCCTTCTTTGTGCCCTCCTTCTTCAGGGATTGGGCTACACCAGTGGTTCTCAACCTGTGAGTCGCGACCTCTTTGGGAGTCGAACTACCCATTCACGGGGGTCGCCCGACTCATAACAGTAGCAAAATTACAGTTATTCAGTAGCAACGAAAATAATATTATGGTTGGGGGGTCACTACCACATGAGGAACTGTATGAAAGGGTTGTGGCATTAGGAAGGTTGAGAACCACTGGTCTAGAGGCCTTTGAAACCATTGGGTTTCTGAGGCTATAAATCTTTACAGGAGCAGAATGCCTTGTTTTTCTTTCTCCCTATGAATAGCTGGTGGTTTTGAACTATGCTTAGCCGCCCAACTCACCATAGCTTACTGCAAATAAATACTATCTCATATGGCTTAGGGAATATTCCCAGATGGCCCTTTGTTTACAAGGTCACACACAAAATTCATGGGACTGGGTCAATGAAATGAGTGTGTACAGCACACAGTAGGTGCTCAGTGAGTGGACGATGATGATGATGATGATTCCAGCCCAGGGAACAAAATAGAAGGGGGATTTATCATAACTGACCTCAAAATCTTCTCGAAAGCTTGCCGCATGAAGCCACGAACAGGTTGTTTTGAGTTATGGCTCAGTATCAAGAGAAAAGTGTCCCTCGTCTCCCTGGCTCTCTCCTCTAAGACAGAGATGCTGCGCACTGCCTGCCCCTGCTGCACTCACGTCCTCTCCTCCACACTCCATCTCCCTGTGCAAGCAGTCGAAGACACAGACGTTATGGCCCCTTTGAGCTCAGCCTAATTGCCAAGCTTGTAAGTGCTCCGTGCTGCCCTGGCAAATGAGGCAGTGGGGATGCATAATGTTTAAGCGCTGGTTATATTAATAAGGAGACACAGCCAAGTGATAAATAAGCCAACTCAGGAAGAAAAATATTAGCTAATATAGAAGAACCAAAATAAGACTGACACAGAGCGGAGCAGTGGAGTGGACAGGGAAGCGGGATGGGTGAGAGAGCGAGTGGGGATCGTGAAAAGAACACAAGTTAAGGAGTTGGAGCCACATTTGAATCTACTACAGACACATCTGTTGCTAGACCTTTGCAGAGTGACTTAGACTCGGCTTCTTCACTGTGGAGAGGATACCTCCATTACACTGCTGTGAGAAATGCTTGTGTGTAAAGAGCCCGGCACCGTGCGAGGAGCGTGGCAGGTGCTCAGTAAATGTCATTTTCCTCTGCATGCATCCAAGTTCCCATAATCTCACAGCCAAGTCCAGCAGAGATTCTCTGCATCCAACCCAGACTTTTCCCCCATCCTCTTCTTGGAGCCAAGAAAGAATCAAATGATCTGAGCCTCTGGGAAGCCCGGCTGACAGAAAGGCCGGAAGCAAATGTCAGAATTACTCCCAACTTCAGACACAGCTAACGCCTTACACCTTCTGTTCTTCAACCAAACTGCAGTGAGCACTTCAGATGGACCCGGCCTTTGGGATACAAAGATGAGATGATGTGGAACCTGCAGAGGTTGAGTGGGAGAGACAGACAAGGATTCATGGAAGCCGGTTGGAGTGATGGAGGAAATCAAGACTTAGGATGGTGCTATATTCTTATTTCAGACAGTCGGCCTCAATGTCCCCACCACTTTATCTGCAGTGGAAGTACAAGGAAGAATAATGCATTCTGCCTAGAAGAGTCAGAAGACGGCAATTTAAACCATATGTGAGGCCAGAGCAGGTGACAGATACTTGGTCCTAGGGGCTAATGCAGGAGCAGCCAGGGTTGTGTGAGATGAAAGAGATTTCAGAGATGACTCATTCAGAATAAAGGAAGCCCTCCCAGTTAGTTAGTGTTGGACCGAACGATCAAGAACACCATCACTGCATTCTACTCACTAGGACACCTTTTACACGGGTAGAGAAGACGACTTTGGATCTTCTCCTGAAATGTATACACTCCCCCCACCCCACATGGTGCCTAGCGATTGCTTCATGCCGGTCCTCCTCCATGCAAGTCCAGCAGATGGGGGCAGTTGTAGGTTGAGAGACAGAGCCAGGGAGCAGACTGCTTAGATTTACATCATGGTTCTGCCACTTACCTTCTGTTTGACTTAATTATTGGTTTTCAATGGCGTTGAGCCCTACTGACTCAGAGAGACCTTTTGTACAAGGGAATAAAGCACTACCCAGTCCTTCGCCATCCTCCCAATTGTTACATTTAATTCCACGGTTGCAGCACGGTGTCCCACCCACTTCTTTGAAAGTTTTCTTCATTCTCACTGACCCTCTGCCTTCCCCTTTCTAGGGACTGGTCTCTCCCGATCACATACTGTAGATACTTGTGGATCAGCTGAGGTTTTCAGCACATTTGTTTAATGCGGTTCTGTGGTAAAAGTAGGCACCTTGGCTGATATTTGGGTCAGCTTCTATGCGAGTATGTGTGGTATGAGGTGAAGTCTTGCCATCTTTGCTTCCAAGGCGCAGTCTGGCTGTAGTTCCACGGCTCGTTCCCTGTGCCTCTAAATTCTTCACCAGCACCATTATTCAAATGGATCCATTCTTATGTGGCCTTCCTTATTCACTGCCTAACTGTCACGCGCAGGGGCAGTTGGAAAGACCGTGGCTGGTGCAGCACGCTTGGTGCTCACAGCGATGCCCTTGCTCTGCAGCGCTCGAGGCTCGCGCAGGCTTGTCCAGCAACGCAGTGTTTCAGGTCTTGACTGCTGCTTCCCGCAGAATCCATTACGGATCCAAACAAAGTGAAATCCTCGGCAACTTTAAAGTGGACTTAGGCAATTTATTTATTTATAAAATGGGGGAGAATAGTGGTTTCTAACTCATAAGGTTGTTATATTAAATGAGCTAATACATAGTAAAGCACTTAAAACAGTGCCTACATATAGTTAATAATAAATGTTAGCTAGTACTAGTAGCTAGTATTATTTTTAACTAATCCAAACTCAAACCGAATGCCACTGAATTTAGTCGGACTCACACCGAACCTCTAGGACAACCTAATCCAGGGGGTTTTCACGCTGTCGTCTCTACAGAAGTAGACTGCCATCTCTTTTCCCCATGAAGTAGCTGGTTGGTTTGAACCGCCCACATTTAGGGTGGTAGCTAAGTGCTTAACCCACTGAGCCATCCGGGCTTGCTCAGTATTAAGGAAGACCAAATAACTACTAAGGGCCTTCATCCATGTCTACAATAGCCTGGCTCAAAATCTGATTTGCCAGATTAGGGACAAGTCAACAACTTTATTAACACAATAAAGGTGTATTTCTCACTCACGCCACAGTCTGTTGTGTTGAGTGTGTGTGTTTTTTATCAGGAAAGGGTGGGAGGTGGTTCTGCTCCATGAAGTCAGAGGCCCAGGCTCCTCGTTCCTTAGAAGCTTGGAGTCTTCTACTACATTTTCGGCACCCAGGCACAGGAAGAGAGAAGGCATGGAGGATGGCCGTGCGGAAGGTTTGAAAGGCTATGCTTGCAAAAGACGTACATTCC
>NW_022103915.1:40257541-40259350 GCF_000313985.2 Echinops telfairi
CACAATGGATGTATGGAAGGATTGTGAAAACAGTTGTACGAGCCCCCAATAAAATGATTAAAAAACCCCAAAAACCAGTTGCGGCCTTGGAAACCAATGGGGTAGTTCCCCCTGTCCCATAGAGCCACGGTATAGTGTTGCTATGCGTTGGCACCGACTCCGTGCGGTGAGTATACTTTTCAGGTATCATAAAAAGAAAATACTTTTATTATGGAAATTTGCACACGTATGAAACACTACAGAGAACAGCGTAACACCCAGCCTAAATAATTTTCACTCAGGGTCAACTTATTTCATCAGTACTTCACCCGCTTGGTCCTTCCTCCTGCATTACTTTATTCCAGACATTGCATCAGGAAATCTGTAATTATTTCAGCTCAATACATTTGAAGCCCTTACTATGAGCCAGTCATTATGCAGACACTAGGAATATAATGATGACTAAGATGTAATTTGTGCTTTTAAGGAGCTGCAGCTGAGCGAGGGGTTTCTAGAGAAAGCTTAGTGAGACAGCCAGACTGAATCTCAATGAGAGAAACTGGAACGAGCCTCCTGTTGGAGGTTGGCAGTGAGGAATAACAGCCTGACCTTACCACCCCTCAACAAAATCACCCCTGAAGCAGTCTCAGTGACCACAATAAATAACCCCATTCCCGCTGACCTCCCTACCTCATCAACGGTTTCCTTTAAGCCTTTGTCTCTTGAGAAGCTGCCCCTGTGAGTGTCCTTTGAGCTGAGGAGGTCTGGCTACCGCAGGGCAGGAGCTCACTTGTCAGTGGAGGAGCCTGCTAAGGAAACAGCTGCTGAGCGAGGCTGAGCCAGTCCCTCTTTGGCCAGGGTGGCTCCTGGGGCTTCCGCTAAGCAATGACCACAGGCTTTAACTCTGTCTTTTCCTGGAGGTGGGAAGGATAAGTGGCCCCAGGGGTTAAGAAGCAGAATCTTAATCAAACAGCAACTGAGTGTTGACATTTTCTAGCTGCAAGCTCTCTCTAATCAGCGCTCAGGACACCTTAATGGGCCACTAACCTCGCCCCAGATGCCCTGCCACTTATCACCACCTGCGCATCGGGCATTAAGCCTCCAGACAAGGCCAGGGATAAAATACAGCCTGTGATTCCCTTCTCCTTCAGTTCTCCCCATCTTGTCCTGCAGGAGCCTGGAGTGTAGGATCAAATGCAAGTGGGCTTGGACAGTAGGCAAACCCTCATTAGGTAAAATACACGTGCAATAACCAAGCTTCATATGAAAACCATGTGTCCTAAAGTACACACATAATTCCATTGTCAATTTCAGTCACAGCTTATTCACCTGTGTGTGTGGGGGGATAGAGTGCTTCCCAAAGCACAGCCCAACCCCCCCACCCCGGGGAAATTGTTTCTGCTCGGAGGTGTATCTGTGAAGCACACAAAGCAAGTAGAATCATACCTAGAGCTTGCATCCTGCAGTTAGGGGCTGGGTAAATGGAAGTTACTGTAAGTAGCATTTATTATACTCTAACCTTTGTGTGTGACCCCTGGTAACCCTGCTAATTAAAAGGCTAGGATTTCAGTTCCAAGCAGAGCCGTCTTGGAAGAGAGGCCTGGTGATTTACTGGAAAACCAGTCATTAAAATAGCCTGTAGGACACAGCTCTTCTCTGACAGGTGTGGTGGTTGCCACTGGATTGGCAGTGACTCACTGGACACTGGTGACAGCATTGTGTAGCTGGGTGTCCGAACAGCAGCCCACACGGGGCAGGTACACTTGGGAATTTACACTTGTTCTACCTGCCCAACCCTTCGGTACTATGGAAAGAGAGTACAAAGTGTCT
>NW_022103915.1:40260987-40269336 GCF_000313985.2 Echinops telfairi
AAAAAAAAGTTCACAGAAAACCATGGCCAGCAAAAAGTTCACTCTTAAAGTGAGTCTGGATGATTAAACTGGAAAAAAATCAAATACTCTTAAGGTTCAATGCCATCTAGGTCACACACTTGGACTCTTCATTACAGAAGGGCAAGATCATACAGAGTCAGAAAGTCCTTCATTCCAGCCTTGATTCTACTAGTGCTCAGCCACTCGTTAGCCACTGTCTTGCATGGAATTTAATCCAGAGCTTTCCAACCACAAGTATGTTGCAGGTGGCCCATAAAACGCTACTGGGTTGTAAATTTTTTATAATGATAAAATATTTAAAGCGATTTTTACAACTATTCAACATTTTATAACAATTGAAATTACATTTCAGCACTAGTTCTATGGCTCCCTCTGAAGCTTCCTGAATATCACAATTGTTGTTTTATTGCATACTACGTTGCACATTGTGCCTATTGACAGAGAGCAGTCTGAAGTGACCACATCATGTATACTCTTCCTGGTTTTACCTAACTCATCTCAAATTAACATAGGTGTGCTACATTTTTCATGAAGATTTTATATATATATGTATATTCCCCTGTGGGTTTCTGAGATGGCAAATCTTTATGGGCGCAGAAAGCCTCATCTCTCCCGTGTGAGTGGCTGGTCCTTTCTAATGGCTGCCCCTCTGGCTAGCAGCCCAGCGTGTGACCCTGTCTGCTGTCAGGGCTCCTCTCAGCCAGCTCTCACCCACTCACTGGCAGTCAATGCCGACTCTCAGCCACCGTCTAGGTGCTTTGAATGCCAGGACCCTCATGGACCCTAGGGTCCCAAACAACGGCTAGAATTTTCTGCGTGTGAAAAGGGCTGGAAGCACTGATTTAATCGCTGCAAATCAATTTTCTGACATGAAAAGTGGGAATAATAGTGGTGTGTGTATAAAGCACTTGGAATATAGTAAATAATAAAATGCCAGCTTTATTTGTTTTCCCCTATCTATAAGATAGAAGTAATGTCTACTTCCTAGGAGTGGTATAAAAATCAGATGTGAGAACACATACAGTGTCACACATGACAGAAATAAGAACCAGTATTACTAATGCTATAAATTTTTCCTTATGTGCATATTTTATTCCAATTAAATTGATTCCGTGCTCTTTAGGACCTATTATAGTTCTAAAACCATAAAAGTTTTCTATAAAATGATCTTATATAACTGTCCAAAACAACTACTGTAAGAGATCTTCATTTTAAAGGCAAGACATTTGAGGCTTTCTTAGACTGTGTGCCTTTCCCGCGCTATCAACTGGTTAGCTTCAGAGCTAGAAGTAGAACTAGGTCTAACACGCTGAACCTCCGCCACTCCACTGGGATTATTACATATCACTGCACAAACAGCCAAACCAATCCACCATTGCCCAGTCAATTCCAACTCACAGTGACCTTCGAGGAGAGTCCAACTGCCCCACCGGGTTTCCAAGCGTATAAATCGTTACGGACGCGACCCCCCACGTCTTTCTCTCTCGGAGGCGCTGGTGGACTCAGACTGGGGCCCTTTTGGCTAGCCGCTGAGCTCTTCACCCAGGCACCGGTAAGGCTCCTGTGTGACTGCACAGGGGAGCAAGTCACACTGCAGACACTAGATTTCTTAGCATGCTTTTCTGGATGATGACAGTAAGAGTTGAAATAGACAAAGACTGAGTTATTAAAAAAGGTTTTTTTCCCCCATCAACCTAACTTTATTTCATGATTTTAGTATGTTTTGTTTTTTAGTATTAAAAATGGCAATAAACGATTCGCTTGTGATTTCAGACTAGAGAACAGGAATTTTTGTTAAGAGTAACTCATTAAAAGGAGTTCTTTTGAATACCAAGAGTAAGGTAAAGCGTTCCACTGTGCGGTATTGATGACACACCAGCCGCTGGAGTACACAGCAGGAGAAGGTGACCCGCTCACTGACCAGCACTGCCGCTGAATTTCAACACTCTTCACGCTCCTTGCCCAGACCGCACCTTCTTCAATTCTATAAAACACCCTCTTTCCTCCTTTTCTCTAAGATAAAGTGCTTCAAACTGCCCCAGGTACATACAGTGGTCAATAAATACTAGCCACTCGAATTCTCAGTGGCTAGTCTGTCTTGACACGCAACGGGCACTCGGGTTTCAGTCTGGAGGCAGGCAGAGACGGGCTTTTCAGGTTACGGAGGTTTGCTGACCGAAACCAGCACCCTTACACAATTTGAACAGATAGGCCACAGAGTACAGACCCGAATGTGTACTGTCCAGTTAGTATTTGAGGTTTTGAGCTCTGTATTGTTCTTGTCATAGTCACTGTGCTCCTGTAGCCCGAGAGCAGCCAGAGACAACATATTAATGAATGTGCATGGCTAGGTTCCAATAACTTACAAAGGCTTAGAGTGTAGCTTGCCGCTCCCTAACATACAGAATATGCTGGCTGTTTGCCTTACGGATGAGTTTCCTAACATTACCTCAGTTGGATTGAATGTGTCAGGTATAAAACGGAAACTTGAAACGAGTTATCAGATTTCAACCCCTTATTCTTTTACACTCACACACATCAAAGGCCCTCATTCTCAGTACTGTAGCCCACCACCAAGCTCAGTTGTGAAGTATGTTTGTAAACAATTTCATTACCTTAAAACCAATTAGATAAACGTCTAGTTTTACTTCTAGAAGTTTATCTAGTCCCTTCTAAGGACGCATTATGGACACTCACACTTGTTTTGATTTCTTGAATGGGAAGGAAAAAAATCAGATCAAGTCTAGATGGGGATGTCACACTGACTCTTAAGTCTTTTAAGGAAACCTTGGCTTCTCAATTCTCTTGGCCTGTCTACAAACCCCTCTTCCATTCATTTAGCTGAAACAAACTGATTACGGGAAGGGAGCTTTACCGGGAAACAAAGGAAGGGAAGAAAACCGACAACCAGCGCGGAGTCTCCAAATACAGATACGTAGGTTCACGAATCTATTAGGACTGGAATAAAGTGACTTTATTATAATGGAGGCCTAAATTACAGACCCAGTCACCCAAGATAGTGAACAGAAGGGCCTTTGTTCCTTGATGAAGTTCACCCAGGCACGTTAATGATGTCACCACTTGCAACTTTGAGGCAATCTGTCTGCACCATGATCTCTTCTGAACTTTAGGGCTGGACGGAAAGGGAGGAGTTATCTAACTCCTGCCACAAACTTCTTTGGAATCTAATTCTGTTCAGACATCCCTGTGATGACAGGAAGCTATTAGCTAAATCTGCTTGTGTTATTTTAAAAAACAAAAAATAAAACGCTATTCGAAGTTTTTTCACGTGTTGACTTATCTCGTTGCTGCTGCTCCTGCGCACTGCAGTCACATGAGAGAAGCCTGCAGGCTTCTCGCGTGTCAGCCCCACCAGGCCCCGCTGTGCTCTCACAAGGACCAAGCACAGGAGTCAGGAGGGCAGTACGTCCCACGTTAGCAGACCTCTGCTTTTGTGAGAGGTGAGGTGGAGTGGGAGGAAGAGTTGCAGTACCTGATTGGCACATATTGAGTTATTTATGGTCAACTAAATTCTCTAGTTATATCTTCCACATGCTGAACTGAGGCATAACTGGCTCTTCGGATCCAAGGGTAAGTTATGTTTGTAAATTCTACAGTGTGTGAAGCACTGTAGCATGCATTAACTAATGTAGGGGTTCTCAGGACTGATTTACACACTAGATTTACCTTTCCATTTCCATTTTAAAGCAACTTTTAGAAATCTTGAGCTCAAAATTTGCTACCTCAAGTAATTTACTATTATCCCAGTTTAAGTCATTAGACAATTTGATAACAGTTCAATAATAATCACTCACATTTGTTGAACATTGTGCCCGACACTAGGTTGAGATTTATAGATACTAATCCTCATTTAGTCCTCATGAAAACCTTATGAAGCAGTAACTAATATTATTTTCATTTATTAATAGGCAGGCCAAGGCCAGAGAGGTTCTTTGCTCAAGGTTCTAATGCCAGTAAGTAGGGGACCTGGGATTTAAAGTCAAGCAGATTGACAATCAAGCCCATTCTTTTAATCGCACCATTATATTGCTTCTTCCAATGTCCTTTGTCAAAACATTGATAAAAGACCAAGTCAGGCAGAGCCCTATGTCAAAACAACAAAGACTTGCATTAAAATATTTTGAATAAATATCGCTAATTTTCATACAATCTACCATGGCTATGCAGTCTCATTTACTGAGTTAATGATATACTGACTTCCTATTTCTTGGAGTGATTTAAAGCAATTAAAAGTCTGCTTTTAAAGACTGTGTGATCATGAGGTGCTGACAGGTTTGGGTAACAGACATCAGAAGACTCATAACAAACAAACAACAAGCAAAAACATATTGTTGAGAACAAGGGGCATCAGAGCAGAGACCCAAAACCCATCTGTAGACAATGGGTCATCCCCTCACAGAAGGGTCACAAGGAAGGAATGAGTCAACCAGGGTGCAGTATAGCACCGATAAAACACACAATATTCCTCTGGTTCCTAGAGGCTTCCTCACCCCCCACTATCATGTCTCCAGTCCTGCCTTTCACTTAGGGCTAGATCAGAGCATGTACACAGGCACAGATGAGATAAAAGAGCTCACGACACACAGAATCTAGGAACAGGAATCGAGGAATAGGAGTAGGGGAACCAGGAGGATAGGAGGAACGTGGGGGGAGGAGAGGAGGAAGGGAAACTGATTGCAATGATCGGTACATACTCCCCCTCCCCCCAGGTGCATGTACAACAGAAATTGTGGGGGAAAGGGAGGCAGTGGTCGGTATAAGATATGAAAATAATAATTTATAATTTATCAAGGGGTCACAAGGGTGGGAAGTGGGTAAGGAGGGGAAAAAGAGGAGCTGATACCAAGGGCTCAAATAGAAAGTAAATGCTTAGAAAATAATGATGGCAACATATGTGTACACATGCTTGATACAACTTATGTATGGATTGTTGTAAGAGCTGTAAGAGCCCCCAATAAAATGATCTTTTAATAATAATAGCCTGCTTTTGAATCCTGGCTCTACATGTTTTAGCTTTCTGACCTGAAAAATTATACTAGAGTCTGCATTTCTACTACCTAGTCAATAAAACGGGATGATTGTATCCACCTTATGAAAATAGAATTACCCAGATAAAGTGCTTAGAACTGCCCCAGGTACATACGAAGTAGTCAATGTTAGCTGTTATAAGTTTCAGGAGCTCTGGTGGAGTAGTTACATGTTGGGCTGCTAACCACAAGGTCAGTGGTTCAAAAACACCAGCTGCTCCCAGAAGAAACACAAGGCTGTCTACTCCAATAATTACAGTCTCAGAAACCCACTGGGGCAGTTCTACCCTGTCCTATAAGGTTGGTATGAGTTGGAATCAACTCAGCGGCGGCGAGTTTGTTATTTTGGGTATGAGTGTGCTATTATAAAGCAGTCAAATCAAATAGAAAGTAAGATTAGTCTGGAATGACTGGTTCTTACCATTATTTTACAAAAGAATCCGGTCTAAAACTTTAGTCACGCCTGAAGCTGAATTTATCCAGCTATATTTGGTAATGTAGCTTCCATTTCTTAACAGAAATATTTGCCATCATCAGTCACTCAGTATCTCTTTAGCGCACCATCCATTCTTAAAGTACCAGGAATCCCAGTATCTTTTGCTATGTTGGAGGCAAGAGATCGAAAGCACACTCTGGTGTCTGGATTTGGATATAATGGAGGAAAATAGCAGATGCTCTTGAAGTTGGCCCCTCAGCTGACTCAGCCTGTCCCATCACGGCTTTATTTGAGCAACACTGGTGCTCGGCGCAGCTGAAAGGGAGCAGTCCACCCCAGCTTTAGGTCCAGAGGGTAAGTGTAAGCTGTGGAAGCATGCCTGTTCTTTAGCATACAAAACTGCTTCTAAGCCTGCAATGAGAACCAGCCAAGCAGATTCCTTTCCTGAATGGAGGCGTGTGTATCTGCTGAGCCTGAAAGCGCTTGCAGCTGTTGCTCACCTTGCCAGAGACAATCAGAAAAGACCCTTCTCAGTCTGGACCAAATGCCATCAACTTTTGAGCCGGGGACCACGTGTTTTATTTGTTCCAGTTAGTAATTTGTGTAATTTCTGAATTTGCCTCAAATATGTAGAAATCTGAAGATTTTTGTATAAAAAGTTATTTTCTTATCCTGAGAAACTGAAAGATCATTTTGCTTGCCTTGAAGGGCAGAAATGTATTGTGCCCTCATGACAAGAATCAGCTGAAACAGAATGGCGGCTGCCTCCTTCAAATACGTGGAACCCAACTACACAATCAAAGCTTCAAATCTGAATAAATCCAACCAATTCATTCCCCAGGTGAGGAAAAAGAAACTCCCCCAAACCATTTGGCTTCTGTACACTGAATGCCTGGTATTCTGAATCCCAGTTCAGTGCTCTTCCCCTGGGAATCTGAGGGCACTCTCTCTCTCTCCTGGGGGACACTACGACAGGGGGACTGGGCGCTAAGGTCTTCTGCTCTTTGACCCATTACTCTCCACCGCGGTCGGTGCTGCATTTCACGAGTGGGAAGACCGGCCAAGAATCAAAGCTCAGGCTACTCGCTACACCCACAGTCTGAAATATCTGTGTTCTCTGGATAAAGGACTGCTCATTCCCTGCCTCCCCACATGCTCTCGTCCCCAGCTGGGTTGTGAACAAATGTGTCTTTTTTTCTTTTGTTAATGGCCTATTATTTTTCCACACAGACAGTGAGGCAACAATAGCCTTCACAGGACACTGGCATGGGAGGATAGGTTACGGAGAGCAGTGACAGATGACAGGAGAGAAGCAACATCTATGAAATCTCTTCCTGGCTTGCTTTCCAAAACATCAAATGGTCATGTCCGTGGCCTTCAACACAGTGCTGCTAAAAAGTACAGCTTCATCCAGATCGACACAAAGCAAGGCTCAGCCAAGCTACCCTCTCAACTGTGTTGATGCTGACTTGTGCGAATCTCCAAAACGTTTCTTTTAACCGGGCATGAATACGTGGTATCCATGCATTTGTTATGGCATGTGTGGTTTCATTATGCCTCGGATCTAGAAATATCTAAAACTCTTCTAGGGGATGTCTGCTTCGTTATTAGAATCGAAACTGCAGGAGGAATGGAGTAGTAACAAGAGAACCATTCACATGTATTATCTGAAGGCAGTGGTATACAAAATCAAGATGGTCTTACTTAAGGATAAAGAGAAGAAGAAAACAGGTCTGCCGTGGCCACTGCCCTGGGCTGGAGGTGGCAAGACCCAAGAGCTGAGCAGGTCAGAGGTTCTGATTTGGATCAGTGCTCAAACATGCATAATGTCAATGGCAGTGGCAAGCAAAGAACTTGCCAAAACCTGCCTCGGCTTTGCCATGGATCAGGGAATAAAGTTACTCTCTGTTTCCATGAGGGACACTGCTGCCAGGAACCAGGAAGAATAGAGGTGAATTCTCCTTTGTGCTCCTATCTGGGTGCTGGGTTTAAACAAGTCTCTAAAGTCTGGATCTAATATAAACTGGGTGTTAAAGCCAAGTTACTAGTTTCACTGATCCCCAAGCCACAGATTTCTTCTGCACTGGTCTAGACTCTTGCTATTGCAGTCTACAGAGAGCACAAACGAGACATCCGACAGCTAAGTATGGCAAAAGGGGACCTGTCTATTTTCTCTCAAGGAGGAATTTCAATGAGGCAGAGAAGGAGACTCTTACTAGATGCACCATTTAGACCCTAATACTTTTCACGCTCACTGGGATACAAGGACATTCTCTGGGAACTAAATAATTATGACAATACTCACTTTATGAGACCCTTTTAAGTGTGCTTTTCTCTCTCTCTTAACTCCTTAGAAGCTGAGGCCATTGATCATCACCACTTTCTTAAAGGAATAGATTGAGCTCTAAATAATAGGAAAAAATTAAAGCCCAGAGAAAGAAACAACTAATTCTCTTATTTATCTAGGGCACAAAGAACCCGTGGACTGGGAGCCTTTGCAGGCAGGTGTATACTCTTTAAGTGCCCAGCTCAGCAATGAATGAGTTGAGTGACCAGGAAAGCCTCATTAAGCCCTCATCATAAATATGCGGGATTCTGATACTCACATTCTGGCTTAAAAATTGGCTCCAGATAAGTCTCTTCAGAAATAGGTCTGTTTACAACAAAAAGCCTAAAATCACTCTAATCTAGCGCTGGTTACCTGATTCAAAACCATACAGGGTTTTAAAGTACTAGGTCTGCATGGAAAAAATGCACCAGTGGTGAGGAGATGCTAGTCTCAACACAAGAACACTTTGTTCTACTAACAAGACATTCTATGATAGTCACCTTCCCGGACACAAT
>NW_022103915.1:40270140-40285225 GCF_000313985.2 Echinops telfairi
AGATGTGTTTGACACAATGGATATCTGTATCCATTGTGATAAGAGCTGTAAGAGCCCCCAATAAAATAAAATTTAAAATAAGAGATGGTCAGCACTGTTCACTAGCCATTCATTCCTGCAAGTGTAGCAATTTGACTAGTTCATTACCTTCCTTTCTGCTTGAGGCAACTGGCTGCTTAGCAGTCAAGGCCAGTCTCTACGCAGGAGCCAATCAAGACTAAGCATGCCCATCCCTGCCACCTTGTTCTACACTTTTCATCAGTTTCAGTTTCTGTCTAGTTCTACTTCCTGTGTGGTAAATTTCTCCTGAACTCAGCTTTCCACACATAACGCTATAAATTCCCATTATAAAACACAGCAAAAACACCCCCTCCCAAAACAAACAAAAAATCCCAAACTATCTAAAAGCACTTGAGACTAAACACAAAAAAGCAGGCAAATTCTGCAGACACATTGCGATTTGGAAGAAAGAAAGAGTCTGGTGTGAGTTTCCCATTTTTATGGCTTTTAGGCTGTTAGAAAACTGTAGTATTTCAAGTTGAAAAACAAAACAGAGGACAGAGTTCAATCACAGCTCCTGGAAAGTCAGGGAGAAACTCTTGGGAGGCAGGGAAGAGCCAAAGCAGCAGAACCCCAAATTATACTCAAATCTCTAGTGAGCCTGAACCATACATTTGTGGGACAGATTCTAGTGCAAGATGAAATAACTGAACTGAGATTTGAGCTGCCAACCAAGACAGTTTCCAGTTTGACTATAATAGAGTTAACGGCCATAACATCAACCAGAAAATCATCACATTTTGAGAGAAAGATAACAGAATCTAAAACATTAGCATCTATACTCAGGATACAATCTGACATTACTCAATATATGAAGAACCAGAAAAATATGATCAATCTCCAGAGAAGAGACAAACAACGAGGGCCAACTGTGAGAGGATTCAAATGTTGGACTTAGGGGGAAAAAAGTAAAGCAGCTATTATAACTATGTTCGGTGAAGTAGGAGAAAGTGGGTATGCTTGTAGTAAATAGTGGAAATCTCAGGAGAAAAATGTAAATTATAAAAATCAAACAAATCAAATTATAGAACCGAAAGATACAGTATCTGAAATTAAATCTTTACCACCATTTGGGAAGCATTTCATCTATTTTATCTTTCTGTTCTTTGGTCCTTTTGTTTCTGGAACTGGATCAATTTAGAATGAGAAAGAGATCAATTTACCTTTGGCTATCCTAAAGGGAATAGGAGACCTGATGGTGCAATGGTTACGTGCTTGGCGCTTAAGAACTCACTCCACACAAGAAAGCTACAGAAAGCCGTCGGCTTCCATAAGGACAATAGCCTTGGAAACCCTTTGAGGCTCTGCTGAGTTCAATTGACTTGATGACAGTGCATTTTTCCTCAAGGAAGGCACCCGTCATCCATGATGATGTGCTGAAGACAGATGAGATGGGAGGTGGAAGTAGCTCATCATCTCTGCTCATTTGGAGGTTACTTCAAATGGCTTTTACTTGTACCAAAACTAAATGGAAAATTGGCTACTGATATTCTAGGTATCTTTGCTCTCCAGGAACCTTTGACAGGTAAGAAAGAATTTAGGGAAATTTGTTGAAGAGATTTTGTATCTAAGTGTTTTCATTTTAAGAATGAGGCCCGAGGGCAATGAATGTACAAATGTGCTTTACACAATTGATGTGTGTATGGATTGGGATAAGAGTTGTATGAGCCAATAATAAAATGATTAAAAAAAAAAAAAGAATGAGGCCCGAGGTTAAACCTTCCAATCTAAGATCCATGATATTCAACAGCAGGCCTATTACTGGTTTCTAAATAGATCACGTTTTTCTTTTAGAAAGCAATACACATGCTATGAGATGCTCCTACCAGGCATCTGTAGGAGGAGGGCTACTTACAAATAGGGAGTAGTTCTATGAAGACAGAAGTGTTGTTCAATTGTATCATCAAAATCTAGCTTTTAAAGTGATTCTGACATGAAATATTACAAGGAATCATTTGGAAGGGATAATTTCAAATTCATTTTGGCTTGCAGTTCCTTTTCTCCTATTGTCACCAAATTTCATATAACGTGAGACACATTCCTTAGAAAGAGCTAGCTGCTTAACCCCAATTATTCTGATATTCTAAAAATGCAGGACATGATAGAAAAGGACACAAGTTGGTAATAAGACAAAGCAAAAGGAACAAACATACAGAAAGTGACAACAGTCACAATAAGAAAGGTTACTGTGGTAGTTACATAATCTGTTGTCATTTGAGACTTAAAGAGTGAAGGGGTGGAGTTTAGCTTGTCAATCGGGTCGTAGTTTGATGACCTCAATTGGAGGCTTCAAGGAGATAAACAGCTGCTGGAGGTGAGACACACGTTCACTCCCTGCGAGACATTCCTGTTGACAAGACACATAGCGCTACACTAGAGCCCTGGAGGTGAAGGAGCCACTTAGAGACCCCTGCCAGCGTTGAGATGCTTCCACTGCCACTGGATCCACAAGACTTTCCACCCACTGGCCTGTGATCTTCCGGCATTCAGCATCATTGCATGTGTTGCATGAGTCTGAAGAGGACTTTATAGATTGGTATTGTACACATGGGCTATTATCGGATTTATGGACTTGATCTGGACTGGAATGTTTTCTCAATATTCAACTGCTGTTGCATATGAAGCTCTTTCTTATACACATGAGTGTCTATGAATTTTGTTTCTGTAGTCTACCCAGACTAACACAGTTACTAAATGAGCTGAAATGATTGTTTAGAAATTCAGGTAATAGTTTCTCTGGAGGCAAGGAGTATAATTATTTCATTCAATTAAAAATAATCAAATGATACTGTAAATAGAGAATGAAAACTCACCGACTGTTCTTAATCAGATTTGTAATGTACACCAACTAAACTCAGTTTTCAGTATTAAAATTGACCAATGAATATCTGAGTTGAGATTTGGTTACTCTATCAGAAAGAGAACAGAAAAATGGAAAGCATAAAAACTATAAAGCTTTTTTTTTTATCATGGTTCTTCCACTATAAAGCTAACCACTAGATCATCCAATGATGCAAAATTCTAGAAACTTTACAAAATTGCTCTTTTTTTAATTTATTTTTTGTTATCAAAGAGAATGTCCAGAAACATTAAGTACTAAATAATCTGTCCATGACATTGTTTTACAAAAGTTCCTAATGGAGTGTGAATATTTTATTTTCTGATGTATCCTTCACTTATTAAAGATGAGGTGGGATGAATTGATGCAATTACTTAAAAAAAATATATCCAGACAACATAATAAAGGAAAAAATAGCCATTCTCATTCTGAATCTGTTGATTGGAGTGCACTCAGTGGTCCCATCATCACCACTGGCTAAGGATCAACGCTCCTGGCAGCAGGGATCATCGTGGGTCTTCTCATTGGGTCACATCGGTCTCTCAGATATAGGCACCATGTTTGAAGTCTCACACAAAATTTGTCTGTCACTTAAATGATACAGTGTGGCAGTGTTTGTTTCATGGGTACATAATCTTGAAAGAAGGGGAAAAGTAGAAAACAACCTGTTTGCATGTTATATGTGAGTACGTTATTGGACTGTGCACGGGCTGAGGGCATGGCGACCCTTGTTAAAGAACAATTCCACCTAGGAGGCATCAGTCTGTTCTCAGTTGCTATTGCTGCTGAGCTCAGTTCTCAGTTGCTACTGACGCTGTGTCTCACTGAACCGTACATGGTTAGGTTGGGGCCTTCTTGGTCTACTGTTTGGCTCAAATGTTTTGAACTGGGCGAGCTTTATTTTTCAGCCTCGGGATATGTGGGGTACTTGACGGTTTCGATCTTCTCGCGGACTTTGTAGGAGGGATAGAGGCCCGTCTTTCCCAGTTTTCTGTTGACTCCTTTAGAATAGCCATCCCAGTGGTTTCCAGCCACACCGATGACATCTCCGGGCTCCATGGGGATCTCATCTGCAGTCCGAGGCTGGTGAGGATAAACGGCAATCTGGTTGTGTGCATTCTGGCCCCCAAAATAGTAGATGTCGTCCAAGGAGTGGAAATTTGCAGAGGCGTCAGGATGCAGTGTTTGCATGATTTCATAAGCAACTCGACAGACCTTGGGAAAGAGTGAGGGGGGAAAAAGTTAATATATATAATCTCTCCTTCATAGCAATTTGACAATCCTCGGCCCAAAAGATGAGTCTCTAGGATTGACTAGCTGAAACAGTGAATTCTAGTCTAATTTGCATTCAGATGATTGTATAAGCCAAATAAGTCTTCATTTTTGTGCTTTTTTTCTTATTTATTTACTTACTTTAAAAGGTTATTAAAATTAAGATCTCTAGGAGAAAACAACAATGTATATATATTTGCAAGGTCCTTCATTAATATAGATCAGTGAATTTCAAGAACATTAAGAGCCACACAGTACCACACAATGAGTACTAGTAGTATAAAAATGATTAAAACATAGTTCCTGCCCTTAGAGTATTTAAGGTTTAGGAGATGCGAGAGGTGCCACTCACATTCCTTCATTCAATGCTAACCAATTATATGTTGTTTCTGCTGATTTAGGACTTGGATCTCTGCTCGCCAGATTCAGGTAGTTAGTTACTGACAATCATTTGGTACTGGCAAATGAGATAAAAGACATATATCTATTCTGAAGAGTTTAAGTGTGCTAGGTAAACAGTAGCAAGCTTGGAGCAACATAGGCTAGAGTTAACGTCTGAGAAGGCAGGGCATGAATCCACCAGATCGGTGTAGCTCTGAAAAACCACAACTCAAACTCACTGCCATGCGACCCTGCAGGGCAGGGCGGAACTGCTCCTGTGAGCGTCTGAGCCTGACTGGGCAAGGGAGTAGAAGGTCCTGCCTCGCCCACGGAGTAGGGCATTCTAGGGCTCTTAAAATGATCCTTTTGTCCAAATGATGCCGTCTCTGATCGCTGGTTTCATAATATGAGTACATTTCTCGTTTTTAAAAATATTTTATCGCATTTTAGGTGTTTATCCATAAAATAGAATCAAATATTTTTGGGTGGATGTTTACACACTTAGATTCCCACTCAATAGATTATACCCAAATTGCGCTGAGGCTTTGGTTACAAGCCCATGATTTGTGAGCAAGCACTCTCACCATTTTCCACCCTGCTTACCACCCCATTCCACCTGTCCAGGTTCTTTGCCTTTTCCCCTTGGCTTCTTATAGATACTGACTGCTCCGTCTCTGCACTTTATTTAAAGGGGCATATTCTTCAGAGGTGGGCTGGTTTGGAATCTACTATTTGAAAGGTGACCTCTGGTGGTAGCTTCAGTTTCAAGTTACAAGGTAAGGGTCTCAGGTAAGGGTCTCGGGGTTCCTCTAGTCTCGGGCAAATCCAATAAATCTGGTCATTTTTATGAACTTAAGATTTTTTTCTACAATACTTTCTCATCCTAACTGGGTCCTTCTATCATATTATAAACTGCATTTCTTGAATTTCATACTTAATAACAAAGTTAAACTCTAAATATACCCATAGAGATATAACATTTTAGCAATCAACAGACATTTTCATTATAGAGTAAATGAGTTTCGGAAACTTTTCTAAAAACAGGTGAAGATAAAAAGAGAGAATATTACCATCTTGCTAAGAAAATCCTTTCTTTATGCACATTTTGATTAGGGAACTCAATTCAGGTCAAATTTCCCCCCAAACTCTAGTTGTGGTATCCAATTCAGTGAATAAAGCTGTACCACACGTATTTACTACTATTAATTAGAATTTACTTAAAAGAAACTACTAGAGAGAGGGGGGAGCAGGGAGGGAGGGGAAAAATGAGGAGCTGATGCCAGGGGCTTACGTGGAGAGCAAATGTTTTGAGAATGATGAGGGTAATGAATGTACAAATGTGCTTTATACAACTGATGTATATATGGATTTTGATAAGAGTTGTATGAGCCCCCAATCAAATGATTTTTAAAAAAAGAAAGAAAGAAAAAGAAACTACTGGAAATGATTGCTAACATGGTCAGTGAACCAATTTTGGATTTACTTGACAGTCCTCTAAAACCTCAGCCTTCATGATAAAGATCACCAAAAAGACTAAATGGAAATGCTCATTTTAAACTCTTATTTAAAAAATGGAACTTGATGGGGTTAATCATTACCTTAACTTCTTAGAGAATCTGAAATCTAGAAACATGAAGGCCAATTCCCAAGTGCTCCATTTAATTTGAAAATGCAATTGAACTTGGACATTATTTTTAATGTTGCAGATAGGGACTAAAATACGAAGAAATTAACTGATTTCTCTAAGTTGTAGTGCTAGAATTTACCACAAGGCGAAGAATCAAGACCATAAGAAGCACTACTATTTTACTCATAAACTAATTTAATATCATGGTATAACTATCACAAAATAAGGATCAAAAGCCTTTGGGTCTTAAAACTTCAAATCTAGATAAAGCCTTGCAAAATTAATGGGGACTTTGGGAAGGGAGAAAGCAAATAATTAAAGTAAAGTGACTACAAAAGCAAAAAAAAAAAGCAAATATTTACCAAGCTTTTGCTAGATGGCAGGCATTGTTATTAGATGTTATCCAATCTAATTACCTCAATATCCAAATAAGGCTTTATCATTATTATCACTTTATAGCTGCAAAAACTAAAGCACAGGTCAATTAAGGAATTTGCTCAAGATTATTCTATTTATAAGTGGTTAGATTTTGAACCCTGGCTGTCCATGCTTTTAACTAGATGCATATTATTCCTGGTATCCTTTATTTCAGATGTTTATATTTTAACGTCATGAGATGTAACATCAAGCCAAGGCCAGTCTTTCTCTCCAGAATGAGTCAACTGGTATTATTAAGGAAACCTAGAATAAGGAAGGTTTTCACTGGGCAGCTTTCTTAGAAGTAGGTGTCCAAGTCCCTCCTATCCTATCTTGGCATGAATTAGAACAAGGTTGGGTCGACTGTGGAGCAAACCATCAAGCGCTCATATGGAAGTTCAAGTTGAAACTGATAAATGTTACAAGTCCACAAGAACCAAAGCATGACCTTGAGTATTTCCATCTGAATTTAGAGACTATCTCAAGAACAGACAACATCAAATGGATCTTGGCTGAAAGCAGAGAATATCAAGAAGCTGTTTACTTGTGTTCTATTTACTATGCATAGGCATTTGACTGTGTGCATCATAACAATTACGGATAGCATTGTGAAGAATGAAAATTCCAGAACACGTAACTGTGCTCATGTAGAACTTGTACATAGAAGCAGTCACTCAAAAAGAACAAGGGGTTTTTTTCTTTGCCTAACTTAAAACCAGCAAAGGTGTGTGTCTGGGCTATATTCTTTCATTATGCTTATTCAATCTGTAAAATGAGCAAATAATCCAAGAAGCTGGATTAGATGAAGAACATGACATCAGGATTGGAAGACCCATTAACAGCTTGTGTGATATGCATATGATACAACTTGGCTTTCGCAAAATGAAGAGGACTTGAAGCACATACTGATGAAGAGCAAACACTACATCCTTTAGTATTACCACCTCAATGTAAAGAAAACCAAATCCTGAGCCAATAAAACAATAGTATTGTAAATAGATAAAAGATTGTAGTTGTCAAGAATTTCATTTTACTTGGACCCACAATCAACCCCATGGAAGAAGCAGTAAAGAAATCAAATAATAGACTGCTTTGGGCAAATATGCTGCTAAAGATCTCTTCAGTGTTACAAATATTAAAGAACCAAAATGTCACTTTGAGGCCTAAGGTGCTCCTGACCCCAGCCATGGCATTTTCAAAAGCTTCAGTTGCCTGTCAAAACCGGTGAACATAAAAGGAGGACTGAAGAACTCATGCTTTTGAATTATAGTGTTAGAGAAGAACACTGGTAAGAAGCTGGGCGACGATGTGATTCATCTGTGAGTAATTATAAAGGGGATTCCCTGGAATGCCATTCTGCTGGGTACAAAATGAGCCCTCTGAAAGTCGGGAAGAAGGGATCACATCAGCAAAAGCCAAGAATGGAATGCATCCCCTGGACCCATGGTTCCTGCACAGGGAACCTTCTGGATCCAGAAAACAAATCAAGACGGCAGGGGAGCGGCAGCAGCAGACCAGGAGCAGAACCAGAAACACAGTGGTGGACTTCCTAGGCTCCTGAACAAGTAAAGCTGAGTGCTTTGGGGCAGGCGACTTGATTCCTCTGGGGACTATATTCAGGGCGCTGGGTTTGCTGACCCCCAGAGCTTGAGCTGAATCCTGCAGGTTGAGGCTTACAGCAGAGAGGTACGCCTCTCTGAGCATTTAGTAGAAGACCTGAGAGAACTTGCTGTGCTGATGAACAACTGTATCCTGAGCTTTTCTTACTTGCATTACAACTTGTGAACGTCTTTAACAAACCCTTTAATCATGAGTATTCTCTGAATTCTGTGTAGACACTGCAATGGATATTAGAAGTTAGAGGTAAAATACATTCCAAATTCACTACCATCAAGTTGATGCTGACCCTACAGGGCAGGATAAAACTGTCCTATGAGTTTCTGAGCCTGTCACTCTGCCACTTAGCAACTGGTAGTTCTGAATTGCTGACCTTGTGGATAGCAGCCCACCTCGTAACCGCTAGGTCAGCAGGTCTCCTCAGAGGGTAATAAGGAGTACTAATTAAGACAGCATATGGCCAGAGTGCTCCTTGGAGGCAAAGATGGTGAGGCTTTGTCTTACATACTTTGGGTATGTTGTCAGGAGAGAGGAAGTCCTGGAGAAGGACATCATGTTTGATACAGCAGAGGGGCAGTGAAGGAGAGGAAAGCCCTCAAGGAGATGGACTGACACCATGCTCTAACAATGGCTCAAGTATATGAACAATTGTGAGGATGGTACAGGGCCGGGCTGTTTCATCCTGTTGTGCATAAGGTTGCTATGGGTCGGAACTGACTTGATGGCATCTAGCAACCACAACAATGAAGACAATACAAGTGCATAGCCATAGTCTCAAAAACAGCTGAGAGAGGCCAGTTGGCTATAACGCCCAACCTTCAGACTTGAAACGGGTACTCTCCAAGAGAGAGAGTCCTCGCTCTAATCCGAGAATAAGGCCATCCATGGACACCCTCAGGGAGACTTGAGGGCCCAGGGAGTCTTCCCTTCTAACAAGAATCAGTGCTGCCTTTTCTCTTTGGCTCTCAGTAGTACGGTTGCATTTGCGTTGCACTTTGAAAGAAAGCATAGCCTTCGCCTTGTAAGTTATCTTTCCAACAATCACCAGGCAGTGTAATAAGAAACTGTCCCTTTAATTTCGTGAAGTATATTCTCTTGAGAATTACGTGGCTCTCCGTGTTCATATTTCCTTTTTTCCCTGAATTTTCTCAAGACATACACATACATTTATCTTATACCAATTTCTATTTCTTGGAAATTATTCCCTAGTATTTTATTTGTATTGTGCTTATAAGATTCTGAATCAGGGAAAGATCAGTATTTTCAATCTCCTTTGAATGCACCTCTGCACCTAATATAATGAAGAGGACAAAACAGCCATTGAACAGCTTGTTCAATGAACTAACCAAAAATACGTGCATATATGAAAGCAGCACTAAATAGAATCCACGGTAAATACTGCTATCCTGATTACTCCACTGGGCACAACGGCTGATTGAACAGTCATAAAAACACATACACACACCAAGCCAAAACATATCATCATCTGCAACAATTAAACTCAAAAAAGGATGGTGAGTACTGCTTAGATTTAATGGACAGTTTCCACTTGGTAGAAATGTAATAGTACTTGAAGAGGAAATGCACTTATGCTTTTTTTCTTATTTTATATAAAGCAATTAAGTGAGGCAAAATGCTGTGCATTTGAGCTTTGAGTATCAGTGCACTGATGTGTAGAAATGGACAGATTCTGGTTATACAGAAATGTGTGCAAAAATCAGAAAGTATTAACTAAAGTTAATTACTTACTGTTTCTGTTAAATGCTGTGAATAAGCCAAGCACTTTAAACAACTCCAGTAACTGACTTTAGTAGAGATGTATTCAACCATTGTTTGTAAACAGCTATTCGCTTAAAAGAGCTTTTCCAAGCTGCTTTCATATTTGCTCATTAAATTTTTCCTTTAGAACATAAATATCATGACACCGTTCATTTATTTTTTAAATATAGAATTTGTGTTAACATAGGTTAGATTTAATAAATGTCTTTTCACAATATGAACATTATACGTTAATGGTTATTTTGGTGCACAGAAACAATGATTTTACAGAATCTTTTCATTCTTTTACAAAGGGATTGTTTGTAACATCAAGAAAATTGCACCTGAGTCATGATAACTAACATTAAAAAAAGGTTAGAGAATTCCCTCTATGACTAAAAAATATAAATACCGGCCACTTGCAAATGTCCTCCTGTCACTTACCTGGGATGAGAACGTGCACACGAGGAAGTCGGCTTGGGAGAGAAAGTGTATATCCAGGATCACACCGCGCAGGGAGTTTTCCGTGTATCGATTGTGCAGCCCAGCGGACCAGGAGATAGAGTTGTCACTGATAAATTCGTAACTGGGGTACCTGGACAGAAGGGGCATATCCATGGTCACTAAAATCACTACATCTTGATCACAATGATGAGGAAGCAGATCTGCCCATTGACCAGGAGTTCCTCTCTTTCTAAGAGCAAGGAGAGCTTTAATTATGACATTCAATGGAGCAGTCAGTGAGGCATCTTTGAATCCATCAGTGGGGCAGAAACCATTCTGGAATTCCCTGCATAATAAAAGTTATCAACACATCATATAGAAACACACACACACATCAACATGTCCTTTGAAATTCATTGAAATGGAGAACGGAAAGATCTTTTCATTATGAACCTTTACAAGCTTCTTTCGTATTTGGTCACTACGTGTTTCCTTTAGAATAGGGTATCACGACAAAACTTTTAACTGTATTTTACATTTAGAATTTGTGATATCATAGGCTACATTTCTTTCCTTTTTAAAAAAAATCATTTTATTAGAGGGTCATACAACTCTTATCACAATACATATATTAATTGTGTAATGCACATTTGTACATTCATTGCATAGGCTACCTTTTATAAATCCCTATTTATATAAAAAGTTACTGCTACAAAGAATAGTGAATATTTTTAAAACTTATAAAACACAATAGCTTCTCCTCCCCTCCACCCTTCTTAAATTGTCATTCATTCCTATCCAATAATAGTAATGGAACGCCAACCTAACGCATTTATGAAAGCAACTTCTTTAAGATGTCTACCAAGTAACATTTCTGTAGGCTTATGAAGACATATGTCTCAAAATATTGAAATAGGGCTTTTGGGGAAAATCACTGTGCAAATGATTTTACTCTGAATTAGAGCTTTAGTTTCACTCTAGTATATATGCTTTTAGTGATTTCATTCTACTTCGATCAAAAATTAAAATCCATCCATGCAGCAATCAAGAAATAAAATAGCAGACTGCACTTGAAAAATCTACTGCAAAGACCTCTCTGAAGTTTTAAAAAGCAAAGGTGTCACATTGGTGATTGAGGTACACCTGACCCAAGCCCTGGTCTTTTCAATCACCTCAGATGCATAACAAAGTTGGATAATGAAAAGGAAGACCCAAGAAGAACTGACATATTATAAATGTTTGTTGGTGAAGAATATTGCATATTTGTGGACAGCCAGAAGAACAAATAAACCAGTCTTAGAAGAAATACAATCAGATTACACCTTAGAATGGAGGGCGGTAAGACTGCACTTTGCACACATTATCATGGAAGATCAATTGCTAGAAAAGGGCATCATATTTAGTACAACAGAGGGGCAGAGAAAAAGAGGGTAACTCTCCATGAGACAGGATGGCACAACCCCCACAACAACAGGCTCAAACAGACCAAAGGTCATGAAGATGGTCCAGTGTCACTTTGTTACATATATGGTTGCCATGAGGCAGTGCCAACTCAGTGGTAAACAGTAACTAACTCAACTAATAAACAGTTGGCAGTGCCAACTCAACTAATAAACAGTAGAAAGTGAATCAAATGATTCCAGTTGATGAAGTAGGTCTTTATATTTAAGCTTCAAACATTGGGAAAGTTATATGAAAAGGGGGAAAAGATTATACTTCCTCTATGTAACTTCATGAAAATCAAATCCATTAAGGCATGTAAAATGCTTAGAAGAGTGCTTGACATGAAGTAAATGCCAGTGAATGTAGCCTTGACTGTTAAGATACCCATCTGATTTGATTCCTTACTTCTTCTTTTAAGTCTCTGCTCAAATGTTGCCATATCAGTATGTGTTCAGCAATCTCTACCATTTTTACTTGTGTAATTTTTCTCCATGGCTTTTATTATCATTTGAAATATATATATATATACACACACATATATATTTTTACCATTTATTCATTACTTGGATCCATTTCACACCTCCATCATTCCAAACTGGAAGGTAGTTCTATAAAGACAGGCATTTCACCTGCTTTGCTCTATTATTTTCTGTGAATAGAAGAGTAGCTGAAATATAACAGAGGTTTAGTACATATTGCTGGAAAGAATAACTCACTGCCATCGAGTCAATGCTGACTCATAGCACCTCCCTGTGGGTTTCCGAGACTGTAACTGTTTACGGGAGTAGCAAGCCCAGTCTTTCTCCCTCAGAGCTGCTGTTGGTGGTCTTGAGCTGCTGCTGACCTGTGGATTGCCGCCCAATGTGTAACCACTACTACATCACCAGGTTGAAAGAACAGTAGTTTTTATTTAGAAACCCTGAAACAGCAGGATTCAATCTACCTGTTTCTCTCCCACGTAGTATTCCCCAAAGGTTGGGGCAGTTCTCTCATTTTTCTTTGCATCACTTCACCTAGCAAGCAGTCTTCCACACTACTGGATGAATAAATAAGTGAACAAGTTAGTGCTACCTATGTTTGGGACTTTTTCCTAATCCCCTAACAGCTGCTTCAGATTTCTCTTCATTTCACAGCTTTCCACCAAGGAGCTTTCCCTCATTGCTTTTCTAACGATGACTGTTAAGGCAAAGTCCCTGATCTCTGGGTTGAGACTGGGAGTCAGTGTTCAGATCCAGTTGGCCTCATTATTTTTGACATTTTTGCCCTCCTCAGCTTAGAATCAGAGAGATGAAGGCCAGGTCATTCTAAAGAGAAAGCAACCAGGAAGACTTTCATCATGATCACTATGAAGCCATGTATCCAGGCACAGGAAAAAAACAGCAACAAATAAATTCAAAAAGGCTGGAGGGTGGAGGAGAGGAGGGATTGCTGAAACAGAGCAGAGTTTATCCTTGAATAAAGACCACTTTTGTCAGCATGCTCTGGTGCTCCGTGAAACAAAGAGAGGAGTGATCTATCTCCCGAGAAATGGCACAAACACTGACGCTCTAACTTAAGGGGCCCTTTCTAGAACTCAACAAAACAATGCACCTACACTCTTCATGTATTACTTGTTTATGGAAAAAACTGCTTAGACTAGGATAGAGAATGTGGAAACAACAACAAACAAATAAACAAACTAACTAAATGTGGGGAGAGGGAGATATTCTACCTTTAAATGATAAACATATAATCCTCTGGATTTTACTGAACAAGCATGCGTCTTCATTTTCTGTCAGCTTTTGTGCCTGGAAATGAGGAATTCCTGAACCTTTGAGGTGGCAGAAACTGGCAAAGATAAAAACGAGTTTTTTTTTTCTTTCACCTAATAAACTTTATTTTTTATCACCCACAAAGTACTAGCTTAAAGTTATACACTAATATAAAATTTTCTTTCTGGAATTCTTACAGCTACTCCTTAACTTCATTCTATCTAGTATGAAAATACAATGACATGCATCTAATTACACTGTAATTATCTGTTACATGCAAATTTGCCTACCAGTTGGATATTTCCTGAGATTAGGAGCCATATATTGTTTTATACTTATCTTTGTATTCTTAGTGCCTTGTACTGTGCTATTTATGTGACCAGAATATCAGAGGATTAAAAAGAAAATTAGTAAAGAAATTTAACATTCCTACTGCTGATTCATCTCAAAGGACAACCAAATACTGTAAACAATATTTAACTTTTTTTTGCTTCTACTTATGCCAATGAATAATGTTAAAAGAATTCACCCAGAATTTTTTATAAAGAGCACATGTAAATATTTAATCTGAGAGATCTGTAAAGGCTTATTTTTCCATATCTGCCATTCTGATATTCCTAGTATCAGTCAACACAATCTTGGCAGATAAAATTGATAAGTGAACTTTAAAAGGACTGATTCTGCCTTATTTCCTGACTGCCAATGATTCTGGGATTTAAACACTCTACTAATTAATTATCTAAGAGAGATATTGCCACATTTGCCATATGTGTGCCAGTGTCTGGGGCACTAGTGCTAAAAGATTAAAGGTGAATTCAATCTTAGTTTAGAGAAACCTAAGTAAGGACTAATCAGCAAAGCATTAACATCTCATCTTTAATCAGAAACTACCTGTGTAAAGCTAAGCTCGACCATTTTTTCAAAGGATAAGCTAGCCCCCAAATTGGTGTCTCCTCTGACTGTGAGTGAACTCTGCATCATTTCATTTTCATTTTTTTACCCTCTTGAAACAAAAAAGTCTTAGAATGACCATGAACATTGTGTTTGATAAATTAGTTCATGGCAGAAGTTTCATGATTTAAGTATTAAAATTAAGGCAGAGTTAATTCAGAGTAGAAAAATATTTAAGTAAAATAAAAGATAAACAGCATTTGAATTCCTGAGAAAGTCTTTGAAATGACTCAAAACTAAAGAATTTGCAAAGAAAAAAATATGCATAACATGTGATATATATATATATATATATATATATTTACAAAACACTGGTACCGCAATTATTATGGGGAAGACATATAGCTGACGACTACTACAAAAAGGAAATTTCAAGTTTTTATATCCACATTCCATTTGTAGTTATTGTCAACTGTATTACAAGGGCTATTTGTTGTAAAAATGACATGCTGGAGCAGATGATGGGAGAGGAGGAGAGACTGGAGCACATCCTGGCCCACTAGGCCTTGAGGACGATGACCCCAA
>NW_022103915.1:40290142-40291146 GCF_000313985.2 Echinops telfairi
AGGTAATCGGGCACCGAGGGGAGCAGCTTGGGTGCAGGCATTCCCAAGGCTGGTCTGGGCGGGCCTGTGATTCACAGCCTGCTCCACTGTCACAGGAGCCGGAGCCAGTCACGCTCCTCAAAAAGCCAGTCGAGATCCTGGTCCCAGTCCAGGCCACGGCCCAAGTCCTACTCCCCAAGTAGGCGACGTCGATCCAGGTCCTGGAGTAAGATTTTTGTTCTAGTCATAGCTTGGACCCTCGGGTGCTGAGCTCACACTCCGAGCTCCTTCTGCACCTCCTCCAGGGTGGCCTCCAGGGTCAGTGGGACTGGCTTGTGGCACCTCGGCCTCCTCCAGAGTGTGGTAGTGGAACGTGTCCAGGTGCAGCCATACCAGGAGCAAGCATGCAAGTGGCGGTTGACTTCCATGAAGTGCTGCGTCCAGGTCAGCTGTTCCTCAGCAGGTCCTTCAGCACCAACGTAGCAGGGCTGTGGGCTGTCAGGGCTTCTCTCGAGTCTGCACTAACCACATGTCTGGAGATGGGTATGGGGTCCACGTAAGTGCTTCCCAGAGCAGGGCTGATGGCTGCCACCCTAGCCACCTCGGTCCAGCATGTGTGGATTAAAATATACCTGTTAAGTTACATGTAATGTTTCCACCCCTCAAGGGTAAATAAAGATTGGGCTTATCAACACTGACAATAAAAGGCAATAATATTGAAACTAAAAAAAAAAAAAAAGAACCTGCTCAACATTTCTCAAGCCAAAAGAATTGAAGAAAAAATTCTAACCTAAGTTGTAAAACTGAAAGATTCCATGGGCAAATTATTGAACGACTTGGGAAGCATAAAAAGAAATGGGAAGGAATGAACCGAGTCAATGTACCAAATGTACCTTTCAGGAGGGAGCATATAATTGAGGTGGCGTATGACTGAGAACTGATGAGAAGAGGAGATGATGTCACGGAGTCCATGTACAAAAAGAATGTTTGGAAAGACTGTGGTAGCAATTGTATAATTCTGTTTG
>NW_022103915.1:40291321-40304205 GCF_000313985.2 Echinops telfairi
GAAGGCCTGGCCTCACTCCTTCTGGGGGAGGACAGGAGTGTGGTGCGGCGCCTCATTCTCGGGGACCCAGACGTAGACGCAGGGCTTGTGACCGAGAGCCCTGCCTATTGGGAGGCTGCGCTGCCGGACTGGGGGTGTGTAGGGAGCACGTTCTGGAATGGATGCAGGGCGGGTCCAGCTGGCTGGCTGGATGGATGGCAGCCATGGCTTCCGGAATGGCTTGAGGTTGGGAAGCTTCACACCAGAGACAGGCCTGCCAGCCACGATGGGATCTGACCCAACCAGGGGACTTGTGCTTGGCTCATCTCACGGACTTCCTTGCCGGGGAAACCTCGATTCCTCCACCTTCCTTCCTCCCTGGAGGAATCCAGCAAGCTTCCCAGCAGCTACCTCATCTCTTCTTCGCTGTCAGGCGGGTAGGAGGTCTGGCAGGTGCTCGCAGCACGGGTGCTTGGAGGGCCTGCTCTTCACCCAGCGCACTGCAGGGGCTGTGGGCTCGGTGGGGCTCTTTCTGGAGGAGCCGGCTGTCTGGCCCCCGGCTCTGTGTCTGGCCATATATATCCCTGGGAGGTTTAGTCTGTGGCCTGCAAGGAGAGTTCAGTAGGTCCCTTGGCCCCCGTTGCCAGGCTGGCCTCTGAGGTCTGGGGGTCAGATTTGGCATAGGACAGACCCCACTGCACCTTGCAGCTCCGGATCTTGGTCTCTAGCTGGGCCAGTTTCTGGAGGGCGGTGCTGGCCCGAGTCTGGGAGGTGGAGGTGGGGGGGCCTGAGACCACCCCCAGGAAGGGGCTATCCTTCCGCATCAGATGCCTCTCCCTCAGGGCCTGCTTTCTTTTCAGAAACTGGCTTGGACTGGCTGCTATTTTGCTAGGACCCCGCCCAGGGTGGTTTGGAAATTTCAGATTGCTTCCACTTTTGAATCGCCTAAGGAAATGTCACTGAAGTTGTCAAGGGTCTTGTGCAGAGCTGCTGCCTTTTCTTGCTGATACTATTCAATGCAGCTTTCAACAGCACCCTATTTCCTCCCAGTCATTCTCCAGAGCCCATTCCCCAACCCTCCCAGCCCCCACCCCACCCTGGCCAATCAGCCTCTCCAACATCCTCCCAAGTTCTAAAGTTCTTAAAAGGCAAGTATATCACATAGATAAATAAAGTGTGGCTAACCCAAGCCATGGTATTTTTCATTGTGTCATGTGACTATGAAAGTTGGATAATAAGGAACACCACCGAAGAAGCACTGATGCGTGCAAATTATTGTGTTACTAAGTGTGGTAGTTACGTAATTTCATGTCAACTTGTTAAATAGGTTCTAGGGGTGGAATCTAGCCTCTCAGGTCACAGCCTACTTGATGCCTCCTTGTGGTCATGGCTTCCTCCAGAGGATTCTGGGAGTTTTCCTCTCTTCCCTGCTGGAGTCGGCACAGTCTCTGCTTGACATTCCTGTTGACAAGCCACATGGAGCCACACTGATGGCAGCCAGAGCCCTGGAGCTGGAGAAGCCACATGGAGACCCACGCCAGTGCTGAGATGCTTCCATTGCCACTGGATCTACAAGACTTTCCACCCACTGGCCTGTGATCTTGCATTCAGCATCATTACTTGGCTGTGTAAGTCTAAAGATGAATTTATGGGCTGGTATCGGACATATGGTATAGTATCGGACTTATGGACTTGATTTGTCCTGGGCTGGGACGTTTTTTTAACAGATAATTATTCTTTGATACAAAGTTGTCTCTTACACACATATGAGTGTCTCTGGATTTGTTTCTCTAGTCAACCCAGACTAACACACTGAGAATATGTTATCTAGCAGGGATTGCAGAAAAAGAAAAAAATATATCTTTGAAGAAGGACATCCAGAACGCTCCTTAACAGTGAAAACAGTGAGACCTTTCCCTCACGTGACATTGGGCACATCGTATCAGAAGTGACCAGTCCCTGGAGAAGGACATCTTGCTACTGCAGAGGCTCAGTGAAAAAAGAACAAAAACCTCAAGGAGATAGAAGAACGCAGTGGCTATCCTAATGGGCTCAAACATAACCATGATTGTGAGGGTGGTGCAGGACCAGGCAGGTCTTAAATGTTGTACTCAGGGGTTGCTATGGATGAGAATCAATTCAATCTCACTTAACAACAAGCGCACCACCACGATCAACTATTAAAAATGTTAATCTAGGCAACCGGAAGGCACATGTAAATAATTAAACAGTTGTTGCCACTGAGTAATGGGACTGTGTATAGTATTTTTCTTTATTTTCCAATTTGCACATTTTCTAATGACAGGAAATATTTTTCCAATCAAGCAAAAAAGAGGAAAAATTTGTGATATATTCAAAAACAAATGAGAGTAGATAAAACTGATATCTGTTTCTTCAAACAAGCTTCAAATTCATTGTATAGTTTTAAAATAAAGGAGCGTGGTAAACTATTTTCTCTCATGCATGGGGCTTAAAAAATTCATGGAGAAATTGAATGAAAAGATAACGGATATTTTTCTATGACTTTTTGAAGCCGCTTGTTAAGTCTGAACCTCAAAATGGAAAAAAAATGTTTGTAAAATTTTATTGTATTTTGTGCCCAATGGGTCATTTAATCTATAGTTCATATTTTTCCATGGTTACACTTGGTCAGGAAATGTTTCGGCACCTGCTTTTATTAATGTATAGCAATTTCTAGCATGTTAACTTATATTCTTTAAGAGAGAAATAGGATTTAACCTATTAACTAATGACTTGAATAAACACCTGTATTATAGTCATCATTCTAAGTTTGTTTCTTCTGTGGCATAAAAATAATATGTTACTTAATTGAACAGCTAAGTAACTTAAATGAGTAACTGGTAATAAAAAGTTTTTATACTGATAGTATTAAAAATTAGTTTAATATCCATTGGCTACTTACAAATAATAGGAACTGTGCAAAATGCTTATAAACTAGTGAAGGAGACAGAGCGGAGGAACTACTAAACACTATGACAGAGGAATGTACAAAGCAGGGACAACGAACCCAATCAAGGTTCAAGGCTGACTGTTCTTGAAGACTGTCATCTGGCAAAGCCAAGCCTGAAATCCCCTCTCTCATTTTCTACTCTCACGTACATTTAATAAGTCCTCTATTTACTGGTAGTAAATAAACACTAACTGCTGGTTCACCTAGATTCTCTGATGAGAAATCGCAAGACCGACCAGAATTTTATCTATGTGTCTGTCTTCCTTATACCCTATGTTCAACCCTACAGGAGCATTATGCTGTTGTGTAATTATTTGTTCCCCAGTAGATCTGGGGTTCCTTGAGAGCTAAGATGGTCTTGGTTATCACAGAAACCCCACCATCTAGCACAGTACCTGAAACAGGCTTCACAAATGATTGTTACTACACAATACATATTAAGAGTCATTATTCTGCCACTAACATATCTCATCTTTCAGTTCTTTAACTTTCTTTAGTATAAACTTATAGGATGAAAACTTTTTCTAACATATATGTTCACTTGCCCATAATTTTGAGCGAAGATACTGAAATAAGGTAAAGTACCTTTTATTATTAGCAGCCCTATATGATTAGCAAACATCTGTAGTGATGCCGATGACGACTGGTAATGATGCATAAGTTAATGATTGGGTTCACTTTAGATCTTTTTGTTATAAGACACTATCAGATATGCCTAATAAAAATATGCTTTGATTAAATTCACCAGGATACAATATGCATTTAAAAACTCCAATAACTGGTAATATTATTATAACAAGAATCATAGGATTAAGCATCCTTTCTAATAGAAAGAAAAATCATACTCTAGGTCATCAGTTGCTTTAACTTACTTCGTTTTTGCCTCCTTTAATAAAGAAGGGTCATCTGTGGCCAAGTATACTCGTCTTTTGTCCACTTGCAGCCTGCGTGCGAGAAGTTGAAAATGTTCTTCAACATGCACCATGTACTCCTCGATGGGATGGAAGGCTGCTTCTGTTCCCACTTTGTCTGTACGTCGGACATGGACCCTGAGGGGTGAGGGGAGATACATAAAGGAGAAATTCAGGTTCTGCTCATAATATCCTTATGTAGATGGCCCTCCATGGGAACTCATGGTGGAATGATGGTATTCCTAGACCATTTTTAGGGTTCATTTTCACTATCAGGAAAAAATAAATATTAAAAAATAACAAATACATACATTCTAAATATACTTGCAAGTCATACTAAGAGAACAAGAAGAAGTAAAAAATAAATGAAGCCTTTAAAGAATGTTTTCTTATAAAGTAATTGGCTTATCAGGAATAAGGGAGGATTCAAGGGGTATAATCCATACTAGGATGTGTAAAATACCCACCAGCCTTCCATTCAAAAAATATATATATCACTTTTAAAATTTCTGAGACAAAGTGGTGTTAGGTTTCACAGCTGCTATTATAGATCATTAAAGATATTGTTTGTAATACTGAGACCAAGTTTTGTGTTCTTTCTTCCTTTTACTACTTTTGACAGTGACTGCAGAGTCACTTACAGAATTTAAAACTGTCCACCACAATGTCACAGACCTGCATGGACTCTTCTGATAGCATAGTCAAAGCAGGCACACCGTTAAGGATTTTTATTCTTTTAAGTTCATGGAGCCATCCATCGGTTTTGTCCTATGCACTGTTTTTCACTCGCACACACAAGCCGGTACTGATCCCCTGTCCTACTGAAGAAGGCCCTGGAAATGGTAAAACTTGGGACACAGATTTACACTGTCTTGCACTAAAAAAAAAGACATTGACTTCCCAAAGTATTCTCCTCACATTTGAGTACTTCCAAAGTAATTGTAGTGGTAACAAGAATATGAATACTAAGAACTATAGCTTGTTTTCATAAATTGAGATTCTCCTTACATCCAACACTCCCTAGCTCCTCACTTCAACTCGTGGTCACTTTGATTTTCCTTCAGGTCATAGCATATGTGCACCTTTACTTTGACTAGACTGAAACTTTAATGCAAAACTGAAACAATAAGCAAGGGTCAGTCCTGGAACTAGTTTTTCATTATGCATTCGACTAACTTTATTCAACACAATGCTTTCAAGGTTCATCTGTGTTGTAACAGCTATCAGTACTTCATGGCAAGCAATATGTACACACCATATTTTGTTTGTCCATTCAACTGTTGATGGACATTCAGCCGTTTGCACCTATTCACTCATGTGTGAAGGAACACTGGTGTACAGGTTTATGTTTCTGCAATGAATTATTTTGGATTAGGACTGCTGAGTCATATTACATGGTAATTCTATGTTCAACTTTTTGAGGAATTGCTGAGCTATTTTCCATAATAGCTGTACCATTTTATTTTCTCCCACTAATGGATGTGGGCTCCTGTTTTGCCATACCCCTCACCAGCACCTGCTGTTTTCTGCACTGCTGCATGTTTCCTCCTTGGGCCCAAATCGGATGCACAGGAAACTAGATTTGGTTGCCATGTACTATGCCCAACACCCTTGTGTCCACCTGCCACGCCTGAACCATGATGAACTGGTTTGAAGTCTTGGTTTTCCGTTTTCTTGATCACTGGCATTCCAATGAAAGTCAGGTGACAAGCTCATCGTACTTTTATTTCCTTAATAGCTTATGAGAGCGAGCATCTTTTTATGTGCTTTCTAGCTATCTGACAACTTTCTCTGATGAAATGTCTGCTCGAGTCCTTTGCTCACATTGTGGTTGGGTTGTTTCACTTTTTTGTTGTTACCCTCATCTTTCTGAGCCATCATTTCTCCTGAAAGTCAGAATTGCAGAAAGAACAAATCCAGTGAGTTTCCATAACATGTTTCATGACTGGGCAGGGAGAGAACAGAGTAAACTACTGGGAGGTGAAAAAGACAATACCCCCTCCCCCCAAATATAGGATCGCTATGAGTCAGCACTGACTTGGTGGTGGTGAGTTTTATTTTTCTTTAATATTCTAGCTTCACTATGTAGTTTTCTTTTTCTATTTTAGCTCTAACTTTGTCAGCAACTTCTCTACAGTTAAATACAAAGATACCAGGGAAGATGTGGGGCATGAAATATGGAAACAAAAATTGAAACAACAGCAAAGGAGAGGACAACTAAAGAAGAGCATTTGAAAATGAGAGCCATACCGAGTTTTTACAGGAGAGTCAAAATGTGAATGTAGATATGGGATGTTAGAAGTCATTTAATATAAAGTTCTTCATCTGACATTAAGAAAACTAATGTTTCAGACATTACAGTAAACAAAAATATAACAAAACTTGCAATTCTATTCCTAGGTATAATCCAAAGAATGGAAAGAAAAACTCAAGCAGATTGTATACATCAACATACTTTAGAAACATTATTCACAATAAAGAAAAGTTGGAAATAACCCAAGTCTACCAAAAGAAGGATGAATAAATAAAACATAGTATACACATACAATGGAATATTATCCAGACATAAAGAGAAATGGTTTTCTGATATGTGCTATGATAGAGATGAATCTTAAAAACATTATGCTAAGTGAAATAAGGCATACACAAATACAGTCTATGTATAATACCCCTTATATGAAATATCTATAGAATAGGCAAATACATAGAGACAGAAATATGAGAGGCTAGAAGAAGGGTGTGGATGAGGAGTTATGCTTAATATGAGAGTACATAGATTTTCTGTTTGTGATGAAGAAGTTTTAAGAGATAAATTCTGGGAGTGGTTACACAAAATTGTGAACTAAGGCCACTAAGTTATATGCTTAAAAGGCTAAAATGGCAACTTTTGTTATATATATTTTCCACAAATAAAAAACCTAGATATTTAAGGCAAAGGGAAGCTGGTTTCTCCTATATACATTTCAACTAAGTCTTCACAAAAGTTAGTTATTTGTGTTCTTGCCTGACTTTGCTATTCAAGAATCAAGTTCTTTCAGGGCAGAGAACTTTATTTTATTCATTTCCAATTACACCACACACAATGAATAAAATGAATGGATGACAGGCAGGCACAAAAAGACCTACTGTGTTAGAATTTGGAGAAACCATAGATACGAGATCACCTCATTAAACACACACACACACAGAGCCATAATGATCGTGTAAGTTCCCTAAACCATCAGCTTGTTAGTAGTGGAAGCTGGATGAGACTCAGACTCTTGGGCCTTCGTCGTGCCTCTTTTTGCTGCGGCAGACGACGTCAATGTACGAATAATGAAGCTGCCCGAGATACTTCCGTCTTCAGTATCTGGTGAACTCTTAACTTGGTGGACTATGGATAGCAAATGAAAAGGGCTACCTTTGTGGTACACAGAACTATAGGAAATACAAACTGAGAAGGTTCACCTCCCACAGAAACGAAAGTACATGATGCATCTCAAAGACTATATAAATTTTAATTGAACACTGTTCACTGAACTATGGATCTTTGTATGAGTAAACTGGTGTTGCAGAAAAGTGATGTTATCGTATGAAGGAGAACTGAATTGGGTTAGTCCTAGTTTTCCCTATATTAACTCCGGAACTTTCGGCAGACATTTTATTTCTCTACAATAAGCTTAGTTTTCTCATCTGTGAAATGGTGATCTCCACCCACTGGGCACAGGATTATGCTATGAGATCAAATGAGATCATGTAATTGTAAATATTCTGGTAAGTCAATTATATTAAGAGGAAGTTTCAAAAAATTAATGGAAAAATTCTATCATCTTTCAATTTCACTTTTCCACAAACGTTGTAGGGTCTCCTGTTATTTTCCTCCAACTTTCAATACCCTGTTCAAATATTGTAGCGATACCTTTCTGATTTTGATTCCTAGCCTCAATGCATTTCATTTTTCTCCCAAGGTATTTGTCCTAGTCTACTCTGTATAGTGGTTATTTGTGCTCAGTCGCTGCTACTGTAGACTGACCGTAATGAGCAGGAAAATGTCATTAAAGAAATTAATCTCTGCCCTTCACCATAGGAGGGAGTCAATAAAAGTTCTGTAAATAAAATGAATGAATTAACACATGTTGATATTAATCAATGGCTAATTTTATTATAACTAGTATAAGCTGTAGTCTGTTTTCAGAACTATTTATCCATTGATCTCTTTGAGCGATGACAGTATTTTATAGTACATTTCTTTCACACAGCTAAATTTCCTTTCTTCGTCCATATCACCTTGTTCTCATCTTTAAGACAAGTTATGTTCCCTATTTCACAGATGGGAAAATGAAAGCCCAATACTATTATTAAAGTGAGAGAAAGCTAAGAGTTGTTACAATGTTGGGGGGGACCCATGGGGTAGTTGTTCTACCCTGTACTAATGGGTCTCTATGAATCAGAAAGGACTCAATGGCAGTGAAATAATGATTAAGTAACTTACCCCAAAATCATTCAACAAGGGAAACACTAGTAATATTACCCAGGTCCCTCAACTCTTAGTTTAATATTCTCTCCATTAGGTCTAATGATGTATTTAGAACAGTGGTTCTCAACCTTCCTAATGCTGAGACCCTTTAATAAAGTTCCTCATGCTGTGGTGACCCCCAACCATAAAATTATTTTTGTTACTACTTCATAACTGTAATTTTGCTACTGCTATGAATCGTAATGTAAACATCTGACATGCAGCATGCATTAGGTGACCCCCTACAGGTTGAGAATCACTGTATTAGTATGAAATTTAACATCAAGAACTGCAAGAAAACACCTCTTTCCATGAGTTATGTATGTGTACAGGAGTACATTCTTGTCAGTCAAGGAGCTTTTTTTTGGGAATCTTTATTGCTTGCAGGATTTCCTGATATATCTCCTTTAACCAAGCAGAGGACTAAATATATTCTGATCCATCTCCCTTAACCAAGTGGGTCAGGAGAGAATTTTAAACAACAATTTTAACATTACTTCATATTACCAAAAAACCCCTTATTCTCAAGTTAGCTTCTAGTCTACAGTTAGCTGTCTTCCAGAAAACAGAACAGCAAAAATGTAAAATAACCACAATTAATGCAACCTAAAAATAAAGTGCTTTAAAAAAACTGTAAATGTGACAGTTTCATCTCATTGTCTCGATAAGAAGAGTCATGTATCATATCCAAAATTTTCCCTCCAAATAAAATGTTGACAGATATCCGGAACAAATCAGATTCTTACCCAATAACTGGATGCTTGAAACCAAGCTTCTTGGTGGCCTCTTCTATTTCCTTTTCCAGCCAAGGTTGTGGGCGGATCAAGTATTTGACAAACTGGGACACCCACCACACTGCAGGATCACCATGGACTCGAACGAGTCGGTCTGCAAGGTCTTCCGGTACAGCCAGGGGTAAATATGGAGGACGGGGATGAAGACTGTCTACAATGGGGAGCTCGACCACCTGAACACTTTTGTCCTTCACTTCACCTGAGAGAATATCAAAACATAGCATCACCATATTGTATTCCTCATACAACTACCATTGACTAAGTACTTACTCTGGCTGCTTTAATCCTCACAGCTAGCTAGTCTAAAGAATTATGACAGTATTTATTTTATGGAAGAGGGGGAAAAGTTCTGTGATGTTACATGTCCAAGGTACTAGGATAAAATTGACAGGGCTGAGTTTCACATTAACTTGGTATACCTCTCCAGTCTATGGTTTTTAATTTTTTAATCATAACATGCTACCCGATTAATAACTCATACCCCATTAAAGGCTGATATTTGGCCCCCCAAAAGTATAAACAGAGAATAGGTATGTTCCCAGAAGACACAACTAGTTGGGTAAGGTACTAATGTTGTTGTATTTACTCCTAAAACAAGTATTCTCAAAATTTCCCGCTTGTCATAATAGCAAATGGTTGCTGTACTACTTTCAGAGAGTATAATGATTCGGGGGTCACTTAACTATTCTAATTTTAAGCCAAGAATCTTTATCTTTGGAGGGAAAAAAGATTTTTTTTAAACTAAATTATTTTGAAGTATTTTTATCCTTTGGTCCAAACAGACCTATTAGATTTGCAGGTATTAAGATGAACAATAGACTATGTAACTTGTTTACCTCATTTTTAATTTTAAATTAGAATAGAGATTAGCTACTAATTTTTACAGATGATAAGTTTCAGAATCTAATTTTTATAATATCTTTAATGTTCCTGCTGTTCTATTAACTTTATAGGACAGTGAGATAAGCAAGAAGAAATCAAAATGCAGTTGCCAACATCTCTAGTTTGTTTTACATATTAAAGACCACTTAGTAATAATCAGAAGACACAAAGAAACCAAGCAGATTTCACTAACATAAAAGTATTGAATTAAGTTTCAACAGAAACTATTATCCTGTGAACATACATAATAACCCCACTGAAGAGGTTGTCATGGTGCATAATGAATTAGAATTACAGTAATCACTGGACCAGTAAAGAATGCACTCTTGTAGAATAAAACTAGAGTATGCTTTAAATGTATTCACCAGAATCAATCACAGGCCTCCAATTCCTTTTTCTGCGTGTTTACAAAACATTTAAAAAGTAAATTAAATGATCTGTGAATGTACTCAATTAACTACATGGTTATTAGAAAATTGGCCTGCTATAACTAAGAATGAAAAACCTCTAGTCAATATGCTCCTTCTAGTATGTAGATTCTACAAGAAGGCCCTACACAAATAATCATATCGATGCAAACGAGGGGGGTGATAGTGTGGAGACCCAAAGCCCATCTGTAGACAACTGGAAATCCCCTCACCAAAGGGTCACAAGGAAGGCATGAGCCGGCCAGGGGAGTATAGTATAGCACCGACTAAACTCACAACATTCCTCTAGTTCTTCAATGATGCTTCTTCTCCAACCCACTATCAGACCCCAATTCTACCTTACAAACCTGGCTAAACTGGAGCATGTACACTGGTACAGATAAGAGCTGGAAACACGGGGAACCCAGGACAGATAACCCCCTCAGGAACAAAAATAGGAGTAGTGATACCATGAGGGTAGGGGGAAGGTGGGGGGAGAAGGGGGAGAATAACCAATCACAATAATCGATATATAACATCCCGAAGGGGACAAACAACAGAAACATGGGTGAAGGGAGACAATGGACAGTGTAGGATATGAAAATAATAATAGTTTATAATGTATCAAGTGATCACAAGGGTGGGAGGTAAGAGGGGAGGGAGGGAAAAGAGGAGCTGATACCAAGGGCTCAAGTAGAAAGAAAATGTTATGTGTTTTTTTCCCCATTTTATTGGGGGCTCTTACAACCCTTGTTACGAACCATACATCAATTGTGTCCGACATATTCATACATATATTCCATCGTTCTTTTCTAGACATTTACTTTCCATTAAGGCCTTAGGATCAGCTCCTCCTTTTTTCCCTCCCTTCTCCCCCAGCTCCTGCCCCCAACTCTCATGGCCCCCTGATAGATTGTAAATTGTTGATTATTTTCAAATCTCACTCCGATCGTCGTCTCCCTTCCCCTCTGGTTTTTGAAAATGATGGCAACATATGAACAAATGTGCTTGATACAATTGATATATGGGTTGTAATAAGAGCTGTAAGAGCCCCCAATAAAATGATTTATATAAAAGAAAGAGAGAGAAGGCCCTGCAGATATTTGTTGAATGAATAAAATAGCAACATCAAAAATTTACCACTAGTACTATAGGAAATTCATCTATTGGTGGCAAAAAAAGGTGGGCACTTAAGGGGATGTGGGGAGAGAGCTGCATTTTAAAGTAAGCGCTAATAGTTTCCCCAATGGAAAACAGGTGCTTTCCTTGATGTTCCCTGACTCAAGCCATCTGCAATGGTTGGCTAACCTCAAAGTTAGTGGTTCATACCTACCCAGTGGCACTGGAAAGGAAAGGCCTGGCAATCTGTTTACGAAGGATTACAGCCCAAACAGTCCTATGGCTGCCGACTCACAGTGGCCCTAAGGACAGAAATAAGGTGACCAGACGTCCCTCTTTTGGCGGGACAGTCCCGATTTTTAACAATTTTCCCCCCATCCCGCGGCGTTTTAAAAAAGTCCCGATTTTTGGAAAGAATGCACGACAAGCTAGGTTATGCGGTTTTTGGCTGCCCTGTGGCTATTTCGCTAGGATAGGAGTTTTATCAATGGTGTCCCACTTTACCAATGTTAAAATCTGGTCACCTTAGAGTAGAAGCACCCTTTGCGTTTTAGAGACTGTAAATGGGGAGAAAACAACCTCATCTTTCTCCAATGGAGCGGCTGGTGGGTTGGAATGGCTGACCCACTTATTGTAGTTAGCAACCCATTCTGCCACCAGGGCTCCTTGCATGAGATTGAAAAATCCCATGACTTGGATTGGGCACATCTTAGTCCTCGTGGTAACATCTTTACTCTTTGACTATTTAAAGGAGTTTTTCTTGGCAACAGATTTGCCCAATGCAGCATGTCTTGACTGCTGCTTCCACGAGTGCTGACTGCGGCTCTAAATAAAATTAAATTCTTGACAGTATCCATCTTTTCTCCACATACCATGGCACTGCTTACTGCTCCAGTTGTCAGGATTTTTATTTTATTTTGAGGTGTGATCCACATCAACGGCTATAGCCTTTGATTTTCATCAGTAACATGCTTCAAGTCTTCTGTTTTCAGCAAGGTTGTGTCAACTGTGTATCACAGGTTATTAAAACATCTTCCGTTAGTCCTGATGTCCTGTTTTTCACGTCGTCCAGGTCTTGGGTTATTTGCTTAGCACACAAACTGAGGAAGTATGGTGAAACGGTACACCTTTCCTGATCTTAAACCTCGAAGCATCCTCTTCTTTTTGAATGGTTGCCTCTTGGTCTATGTATATAGGTTCCATAGGAGAGTACAATGAAGCGGTCTGGAATTCTCATTCCTTGAAATGTTCAACACGGTGCTAGTAACTGGCCAAGATTCAGAGCCTAAGAGTAGACAAGGCTCTTCTCTTCAAGTAATATTTGCA
>NW_022103915.1:40304305-40308192 GCF_000313985.2 Echinops telfairi
TCTCATTCCTTGAAATGTTCAACACGGTGCTAGTAACTGGCCAAGATTCAGAGCCTAAGAGTAGACAAGGCTCTTCTCTTCAAGTAATATTTGCAAGAGGCTTGTGGTTTAAAACCCCGACCAGAACTAGATGGCTTTCAGTGGGAGAAAGAAAGTCTTTCAGGGGAAAAAGGAAGACACCACCACCACAGACGCTACCACGAAGGGCTTCCCAGCCAGCTGCTTACAACAAGACGGAGACAAAGATTACCCTGAAACACCTTCTAAAAGGGATGGAATGAAAGTTTAACTCCCTAATACTCATATATACCAAAGCCAAAGAAAAGAACAGTGTATTCTATGCTGGAAGTTCCTTCTCTTAATCAGTTTATATTCTATAACGTTTTCTATTCTTTCAGAAATACATATTGAAAGGAATTTAAATCTAGACAAAATCCTAGAAAGAATCTCAGTGTTTTCTAAATTTTATTCCCTTAGGTCAGTGGTTCTCAACCTTCCTAATGCCGCGACCCTTTAATACAGTTTCTCATGTGGTGGCAACTCCCTAACCATAAAATTATTTTCGTTGCTATTTCAAAACTGTCATTTTGCTACTGTTATGAATCGAGCGACCCCTGTGAAAGGGTCGTTCGACCCCCAGTGGGGTCACGACCCACAGGTGGAGAAATGCTGCCTTAAGTGTCACCTTCAGGATTTTTACTATAGCTCTGTATTACCTGTATTGTTCTATAATTAAAAATTAACTCATTTTCAAAATATAAATGTATTTTATAGATAATAACCTGAAATATAGACCCAATGAAAAGAAAAGCATGCTTTTATACAGACACTATTAGTTATGAATGTTCTAAGTCCCAAACCCTATTTTTTGAAAAGGCATTTTAAAAGTGGCGAATTACTTTCCCTCTTACAATCTGTAAATTTGAAATATAGATTGAGGAACTGAGAAGTGCGACGGCAATGAAAATGTCTGCTTGATTACTAACAGTGGATGAAGTAGAGGTTATAGTTTCATTGTTTTGCACTTAACAGCCTCACAGGCTTCCTAAGTTTCCACCCAGTCCGAGGCAGAGCTTACTAACCAACGTCTACGACTTAGTGGCGAAAACGAAGAATGCTGCTTTTTACCCCCAGGCCACATCTGACCTGCTCTGGTTCACTAGGGGCAAGGAAAATTCCACTCCATGTCTGGCCAAGAATGACTCCTACGAGACAGAGGGCAGACATGTCTCCACTTCTCCAAATGTTAGTATCCTATTCCACTATCAATTCTGCCTTTCCCACAGCACTCTACTGCTCTACTGGGTTCAGTATCTGTTGCCACGGTCACATATAATTCATAGACAATACTCATTATGATGTCATTTCTTAGGGAGGTTAACAGATTACAAGCCAGGATCAGAAATGTTAAGGATACACTTTGTGTCCACAGCACCTATTCTCAGCTATGCGCATAGGCATTTATCCTTCTAGTCCTCAGCCTCTCAGCCATGTGGCCTCTGCTCTGAAAGGCAAGTGTTACCCAGTTACTTAGCACTGCTCAAAGAGCATGCCATTTTGCAAGTCAGCCTCCTCCTAGGGCAGTGGATCTCAACCTTCTGAATGCCGCAACCCTTTAATACAGTTCCTCATGTTGTGGTGACCCCATATGTGGGGTTATCTGCATGTGGGCGGATCCCGCCTGGAGACAGAGAGAGAAGCAGGGTCTTGGTTCCTAAGACCATTGGATATATGGTCTTGGGTGACCCCTGTGAAAGGGTCGTTTGACCCCCAAAGGGGTTGAGACCCACAGGTTGAGAACCGCTGTTCTAGGGGGACTCAACTTTTCTCATTTTAAGAGCAGGAAGTCTGATCCTTTGTTGTATGATCTTTATGCTGCTGCTTCTGGGGCCAACAGCACTGCTTCATGTAGGAATCTCAGACTTGCTCCACATGTGGCTCTTCTTTCTTGATGGTCATGAAATTCTCTGTTCCTGCTTCTGAGATGGTTCACATTACACCTAATGGAATGTCAGAATTAACCATTCCCCACCTTAGAGTTTTACATGTCTTATTTGCATCCTCCCACCCAATCATTTGTTGAGGATTATAAAGACTACGTATAGAAGTGTAATACCAAGTAATTGAACTGTGCTAGGGGGCCATATCATGAGCGAAGTCATAAGGACCGGGCCTCAAATATTTATCCTCCCTAATTCATCAGGTGGATAACACACTTTCCAAGTGGAACCATAAATGACGTAGACAAAGGAGCCAAAAATGCACTTCTACATTTTTCCTATTTAAAGAGTCTAATTTATTTCCTTTCTATTGATCTTGAGAAATCGACAATGAATGACATCTTGATACCAAATTGAGACTTAATCGTTTATGTAAGCAGAAAGGTCAAAAAAAGCAATGCCTTTTTCATTATGCAATTTAATGTGTATTTTAATGCTCTACCAGAATCTTGCCTAACATTATCATATATACCACCAAAAATCATCTCTAATAATTGGTGGTGGGCTTTAGAGTTTGGGAAACACAGATGGATTTAAATCCTCGTTAATTCACAGGGGAGAAAACAAACTAACAAACAAAGAGAAGTGAATCTGTCAAAGATGTCAGCTAATATAAAAAGGCCAAGGTCAGGCTCGAGTGCTCATTCCATTACTTAGATTATATTCTACTTTTTGAAGCCTACCTTTTTTTTTAAGGCAGTTAAGTATAACTTTAATCAATCAAGAGAGCCCTGCCATTCTAGTAAAGCTTAGTGCTCTAAAAACACAACACTGACACTGACTTTCTATCAAGATAATCTTTTATTTGTATAAATCATACACAAGCCAGCACTAGCACGATCCACTTGTAAAGAATGAGGGCAAACCAGCCTTGGTTTTACAAAATTGATTTACCAGTTCAACTAAATTGGATAGGATAATTATTGATTATTTCAGGGACTCCATTTTCAAGACTACCTCCTTTTATTAGTAATCCTGTTTTATAAGGTCATTCTCTTTGCTAAGTACAGATGAGGCTCATTGGCTTCTTAGGAGACTTATATTTTTCTGCCAAAACAGAATATCTGCACAGCTACAAGCAAGCACCTCTAGAGAAGCCCTCTCCCCATGCAAGTGGATTCCTAAGAGCTCCATTCAAAAGGATTACTTGTGTCTTCATTCCATGTGACAGAAGACAGAAGAACGAGCCCTGGATGTGTTCAAATAGAAATGTGAGTCTTCAGCAGACTCAACAGAAATGGCTTGAGAAGTTTAACATAAACCATGAGTGAAAGGTTCTTCTGTAAAGTAAAAAACTCCAAGGATGGAAAGGGTTTGGAGTCCTAGTGAATGAAATGAGATTCTTTTGCATTTACTATATTTCTTCAGTTCCTACTCGGTAACTGTTACTACACCTGACTTCTACGACAGGCAGAATCCTTGTCCCTTTCCTGAAGGCAGAAATCAAACAGTTAAGAACAGCCACATAAAGAGGTTTGGAATATGGTTGCGGCTGAAAAAATTATCCAATAGAGCTACCTGGATTTTAAATGTCTTGCGTATTCAAGACTTCCTTTGATATCCCCTTCTGAGGGGTTGTCTTCAACAGTTGGAGCTGGTAGGTGTCCTCACTGCCAACACACCTAACAGACGACCTAAGGCGTGTGCCAACTTCTGAAAGGTGTGGACGCACTTGAGGCCAGAGCAGGAGAGACATCTAGTAAAATATGCTAAGGCAGTGGTTCTCGACCTTCCTCAGGCTGCGGCCCTTTCATACAGTTCCTCATGTGGTGGTGACCCCCAACCATAACATGATTTTTGTTGCTGCTTCATCACTGTCATTTTGCTACTGTTGTGAGTCATTTGACCCCCAAAGGGGTTGCAGCCCACATTTGAGAACCGCTGCCT
>NW_022103915.1:40308292-40340285 GCF_000313985.2 Echinops telfairi
GATTTTTGTTGCTGCTTCATCACTGTCATTTTGCTACTGTTGTGAGTCATTTGACCCCCAAAGGGGTTGCAGCCCACATTTGAGAACCGCTGCCTAAGGCAAATGCCTACCCATATAGCATCTTGACTGAAGTCTGCAGTGACTAAGGGCATGAGCTTTGGGAATCAAAAACTAATCTAATATTCAAATGCTTTATCAATTACCAGTTGTGTGACCAGGTAAGTTACATTTAACTTCATCTCCTTTGTTTCATATATACATGTGTACACACATGCACACACACTCACACACACAATTCTTGATTTGATATAGAGGTGGGAAAACAAAGAATAATTAAAAAATCAGACAGGAAAAATAAAGCAAAAAATTGCTCAACAGTTCATAGCCCCTGCTTGCTCTGTGGGAGAAAGATGAAGCTTTCTACTTCATAAAGAGTTACAGTCTCATAAACCCATAGGGGCACTTCTACTCTGTCCTATAGGGTCACTATGAAAAAAGTTCTAGATAAGGTAATTTATAAACTCAATAAGAAAAATATAACTAAAGTAATGGAAAATGAACAAAAAGTTAATTAAAAGAAAACTGAAAAACAAAACAACAAAAATAGCAAATTAAATGGACCATGCATGTAGAAAACTTTAACCTCCCAGGGGAAGCAAAGAAATTGCCAGTTAAAAGAAATTACTCAATACCATTTTCAATAAACGAAAATGATAAAAACGAGAGGGCTGACACTAGTTCAAGTCTAGTGCAGTCACTGTGGCTGAGGTGAAACATGCTCTCAGAGATGGTCAAGAAGATATGTGGTAACCACTTTAGACAGCAATGTGGTAGTAAGCATCAATAGCTTTAAAACTATTAAAATGCGTTGACCCTGTAATTCTGCTTCTGGCTATTCTAAGTGAATCATTAGACATGTACTCAAAGAGTTTGGAAGATGCATTTTTTCACCGTGCCATCCAGAGCAGGGGGCTGCTTTCCTTAAACCTGAAATGGCTCTGGTACTCTCAGGTTTTCCACCTGTGCTCCAGACAGGAGGAAGGGAGAAGGGCAAATTCTCGTGCTTGCTAAGTCTGTCCTTTTAAATCAAAACATCAGTAGTTTTATCTCAACATCTCGCATACCTGAGTCATATTATGACCAATCCTAGCAGAAGCTGAAAATTTATTTTTATCTAGGCACAGTATCATCTCTTCCATCTAAAGTGGGGTTCTGCTAATGAGGAAGATGCACAGGTGATCCATGTAATTGTGAAATCCCCCATTGCTATTAATGTCAAGTTTTTAAATTTTACTGAGATGGAGAAATGCTTGTAAAGTGAGAAGCTAGACATAAAACATATAGAGTATAATTTCAATTTTGTTTTAAACAACTTAATTTACATATTCAAACCCATACATGTAAAATAAAAAAATATTACTAGTTAATTTCTATGTGGTTGGCATTTCGCATCTGAGAATTGATTTACAGTTTTATTAATTCCCACCCACCCCCAAATTTTCTATAATAAACTTGTATGACTTTTATAATAAAGAAAATAATATTATTTTTAAAAGTATCCCATAAACTCTCAGGGGAGACTAGGTCCAAAATATATACAATTCTTTATTTTCATCTTCATTGCCCAAAGAAAAAAGGCTACTATTTTTTATTTACTTTTGTGAGTTCTTTTTAACGTAGTCCTGCTTATCTGTTTCATCTTCGTTTGTCTTGTTCCTTTGGGAGCTTGCTGTTTAATCCAAATATTTTTCATCAGAGGAATGCTTGACCGGCATTTGATACACGAGTCCTCCATCGGCTGGTGCTGGCTCTTCTACCTTGGCTGCCTCGATCTCTGCTTTAATTTTCATGACTTCTTCAGCTGACATATTTCCCTTTTTCAAAACCATTACCTGGGGATGTTTGTCATCTAGAGATGTGGTTGGATTTTCTTGATCTCTACAGTGGGTCCTTCCCTGCAGCCAACCCGCTCCTTGAAGCAGGCCAAAAATGTTGGCTTGGCTGACAGCACAGAAGACACAGGATTCCACGTGCACCTCTGTAAGAAAACGAGCTCTGGAGTGGACTCAAAACGCTCAGAAGAGATGGTGCTTTCTCTTCTCCGTCTTTTAAAAAAACGTTATTGACATAATTCACATATCATAAAATTCAATGGTTTAATCATGTTAAAGAGTTGTGACTATTTTTAAAAAATGGAAATAGGATTAAGATTAGCACCTTACTATTCTGTAAAATACGGTTAATAACAGTATGCTTAATGTGATTAATAACCTTACTTACTGAATCATTTGAAGGATAAAGTGAAAGACTGTATACAGATGCTGAGCATAATGCCTGAAACAGAATAATTCTCAAAACACGCCAGCTCTCCTGGCTATAGCAATAGACAGGAAAAAGAAATAAAAGGGATCCAGATGGGAAAGAATTACAATTATTCCTATTTTCAGATGACTTGATATTATATATAGAAAAATCCCAAAGAGTCCACAAGAAAACTTTGAACGTTAATAGAAAAAGTAGCAAAGTTTCAGAGTATAAGATAACAAATAGTTGTTTTGTTATTGTTGTTGTTTTTAATAGTTGGGTTTTGCTCCTTTGGGAAACAACAACAAGTTAGGTTTATATATATCACAGAAATATGAGAGAAAATTTAGGGAAAGAATTCCATGTAAAACAGCATCTCAAAAGAAAATAAACTAAAAAGCTCACTAGCATCCAGTTGGCGCTGACTCACAGCGACCCTGTGCAGGCTTTCTGTGACTCAGCTGTTACAGGAGTAGACAGAGATAGCCTCGTCTTTGCGGGGCAGCGTGGCTATTGGTTTTGAACCACCGGTATGGTGAGTAGTTGAACGCTTACCCAACAGTGCCACCAGAGCTCTTCAGAGTATAAAATACCAAGGAATAAGTTCAACCAGGGACAAGATGGAAATTATATAATGAAAATTATAAAACACTGCTTAAAGAGATCAAAGATCTAAATAAATGTAAAGACATTCAATATTCATGGATTAAAAGGTTAATATTGCTAAGGTATCAATACTACCCAAAGCAATCTATAGATTCACTGCAATCCAGATCAAATTTCCAACAGCCTTTTTCCCAGAAATTGCCACTTTAGATGGAATGGCAAAAGTCCATGAATAGCTAAAACAATGTTGAAAGAGCAAAATGTAACAGGACGCATATTTCCTACTTTAAAACACACTATACAGTTACAATATTCAAACATCTTGGTATAGGTATAACAAAAGACATACAAATGTAGAATTGAGTCCAGAAAAAAACCTATACATCTATGGTCAATTTATTTTTACAATACTTAATCTAATAGATGGGAAGAAAGAATCTGTTTTAATAAATGGTGCTGGGCCGAAGAAACACACAACACTCCTCTAGTTCCTTAATGCTTCCCCTCCCCCACTGCCCTCACTATCATGACCCCAGTTCTACCTCACAAACCCGGCTCAGACTGGAACATGTACACTGGCACAAAAAAAACAGCTTTCAACACACAGAATCCAGGACGGATAACCACCCCCGAGGAACAGTAATGGTAAGGTGACCAGATGTCCCGCTTTTGGCGGGATAGTCCCGATTTTTGGTGTTTTAAAAAAGTCCTGATTTTTGGAAAGAATGCGCAACAAGCTAGGGAACGGTCTATTTGGTCCATATAGACCAAATTTTCAATCAAGACCCCCCGACCCCTGGTCAATGGTGTCCCGTTTTCAATCTGGTCACATGGGTAATGGGAGTAGTGATACCATGAGGGTAGGGGAAAGCTGTGGGGAGAAGGGGAAGAATGGGGAAACCGATTGCAAGGATTGACTTATAACACCCCCCCCCCTTCAGGGACAAACAATAGAAACATGGGTGAAGGGAGACAGCGGACAGTGTAAGATATGAAAACAATAATAATTTAGAATTTATCAAGGATTCACGGGGGGCGGAGGCGGAGAGGAGCTGATACCAAGGGCTCAAGTATAAGAAAATGTTTTGAAAATGATGATGGCAACATATGTAACAAATGTGCTTGATATAATGGATGAATGGATTGTTAAAGGGCTCTGGAGCCTAAAATAAAACGATTTATAAAAAAAAGTAAGTAAATCAATTAATGGTGCTGGGAAAAATGTATTTTTACATACAGGAAAATGAAACAGAACTCATGGGTCACACAACATCCAAAATCATATTTAAAATGGATTCAGGATTCAGGACTTACATGTGCAAATTAAAACCATGAAATCCTTAGAAGAAAATGCATGGACAATGCTGTCATGTCTAGATTTTTACAAATGATCATGTAATAAGAAAAGCACAACTAGCACAACATAATAAATAAATGAGATCACATAAGATTAAAAATTTAGGATCATCAAAAGACTTTACCAAAAAAGTGAAAAGACAAGCCACCAAGTAGTAGAATATCTTTGGAAATCAGATACTGAATCAAAATCTAATAACCTCCCCAAAAGAAAACACACGCATACACAGTGATACTTTAGTTGTTGAAGAGCTCCAAGCTTCAACTTTCCATTACTCGAACAGTAAAGTTCAAAAAAAAAAAAAATCTCCTTGGTGTCCATGACTTTGCTTTACAGTGAACCCAAACTCTGACATGAAGATACCTATGCAGGCTGAGAGTGGATCACATGTCCAGTCTCACTTCTGACACCAGGGGCTGTGCTTCAGTCTACGCGCCACTCTTGCTCAGACTACACATCGTGCTTAAGTACGTTAAAACACTTGTCACGGTTTGTTTGTTTTTAAGCTTTATTTGGGTAAAATATTGTAACCATGGCACCAGAGAAAGTTAGTGATACCAACAGTAAAGCTAAGAGAAAAACTGTAAGAGCCATGATAGAGTTAAAGAAAGAAGGAAATTGTAAATTTTGAATCAGATCTCAGCTTCTCTGATCTGGTGGCTGAATGCAACATGGCTCAGTAGATATTATCAACTTAAAAAAAGTGATTATAGCAGACAATGTAGCAAAAGGTGTGATATCGTTAACCCCAGGAAACAAAGAACACAGACCAGCGAAGAAGTTAAAAAGTTCCTGCTAATTTGGATAAATCAGGAACAACTGGATGGTGACAGCGTATCAGAGAGGGACATACGAGGCGAGAAGCCTCTAGAGCAGCGGTTCTCAACCTGGGGGTCGACTGACCCTTTCACAGGGGTCGCCCGATTCAAAACAGTAGCAAAATGACAGTGATAAAGTAAAAACAAAAATAATTTTATGGTTCGAAGTCACTACAACATGAGGAACTGTATTAAAGGGTCGCAGAATTGGGAAGGCTGAGAACCACTACTCTATAGTGATTTACAGTCCTGGAAAAATGAACTTATAAGTGTAATTTTTTGGGCTTCAGAACCAATTATTTGGTTTTGCATTATTTCTTATGGGAAAAGTATGTTCAGTTCTAGATCTTTTCAGTGTTCAAAGATGAATCGGAACAAATTGAGTTAGATGACTAAAGTATCGCTACACACACAAAGATATCTGTATCTGTTAGCTCTTTACCTAATGTTAGCTCTTAACTGAAGGGCCAATTCTGCTAAACAATTCTTAATAAGGAGAATTCAGTTTGGTGCAGGAAGAGTTACAATAGACTCACATATGTATGTGTGGGTTCTCAATCAGAGTCAACCACTTGACAGTAGAAAAACATTCCGGGCGGTGAAGGAGCCAGTAAGAAGTTAGCCTAATTCCGCAAATGCCATCAGGTCAATTCTAACACACAATGACTCCAGAGAACAGAACTACCGCTTGGGTTGCAGAGGTTGTTAAATCTGTATGAGAGTTCCATCTTTTTCCCAAAATGGCTGGTGGGTTTGAACTGCTGAAGAGTCCTGGTGGTGTAGTGAGTTAGAAGTGAGGCAGCTAATCACAAGGTCAGTAGTTTGAAATCACCAGTTGATTTGCAAGAGAAAGATAAGGCTTTCTACTCCAGTTAAGAGTTACAGTCACAGTTTGAGTTATTTATACATATATGAATATAGACTCTGTTCTATAGGGTCATTATGAGTTGGAATGGAATTCATGGCAGTGAGTTCAGTTTGATTTTGGGGAAATGATTTAATGGATATGGGAGGATATATGTAGGTTATAAGTAAATATACACACTATTTTATATAAGGGGCTTGCATATTTGTGTACTTTGGCTCTGGAAGCAATCCCAAACTATACCGAAGGTCAAATGTATTTGCCAAAATGTCGTAGTCTCTGAAAACTATCAAGGAACCCCATTTCAGTGAGTTCTGCATCCGACTGTATCTTATCATGGGCAATGGAACAATTAGCAGCTTTGTGCTTTGCTTTGCTTTTTCCTCCTCCAAAATATCCAACAAATGGATCAAACTGAAAAGCACCGAGTGCAGTCATCTGAAAGTTTTGACACTCTACAGTTAAAACCTTGACTTGACCAAGCACCTCTCCTACACTGAAAACACACATAGCAGCTGGTTGTCTTGAACCAGGAACACTTCCTGTTCTCAACACAGTAAGGAATGTGTGCACCATATGTACTCGTGTATATGCCTAGTTTTTCAGCACATTTTAAATTCAGTTTTTGTGGTAAAATTAGGTGCCTCGGCTGGATTTAAGTTATATCCACAAAGGCCCTCTGAACTTCTGGAATTTGCTTACATTTTCTTCAGTACTGTGCTGCCAAATAGGACCCTTCTTAAATTCCTAGTAAACTGAGACTTGGTAGAGGAGGCAAGAGTAAAAAGAAATAAAGGCTGAGAGTTAACTAGCTATCTTGAGACTGCTAGAGTCACGTGGGAACTTTCTTGACTTCATTTGTATGAAGAAGATTGACATTTTGTCACTGGGGGTAGCCCTCTTGAATTTTTGTTGTATGTTTTTCAGTCTATGAAACCCAGGACTGATGAACACATAGAGATAGCAAATAGAATAAGCATTCCTGGGGGGCACAGCAGGGGAAATGGGTAAAGGAGGGCTGATATCAAGGAGTTCAAGAAGGAAGAGAATGTTTTAAAACTACTTAATGTTATTGATCTATGGAAAGATATGATTATCTGTATTAGTGCCCATAAAATGGTTTTGAAAACAACAACAAAATAAAAAACCAGGAGTGCAGAAGTGTGTCACGTCTTTGGGATTTCAACAATGATGACATTAATATTTATGTCCTCATTTAATGACGGAGCTTTGTGCTCATTTAAAAGGAGGGGGAAGGATACACTATTAAAAAGTGAACATCTGGGCTACTCTACTTTTGTCTTTCCATCATCGTGACTGATAGAGAGCGCTTCTTGGAAGTGAATGAGCAACTGTCGTCTGTTATATGAATTCCACTGCCACTTTACTTAAGCAACCACTTGAAAAACTATTATTACTGCCAGTGTGAAGCCTTCGCCCAATTGAATGAAAATTCTAAATTCAATCATATGAAACAGTGCAGTGTTAGCAACATTCTTAAGAATTACCATATCACACTATGGGGATGATTGTGCAGCATTCTTAGGAGATGCGTGCTGCTTTCACCAGCAACAGAAATGTCTTGCAAAGGCACAGGGCTCTCATGCTTCACTGACCTCAACGATATTCTGATAGACTTAACTCTGGATAGGGAGCTAAAAGAATGGCTAATGGAAAATATGCAATACCTTAGTGAGTTATGTAGCTCAGGATAAGGCAGACAGGACGGTGTTAAAATAAGAGAACAAAAAGAGTTGCTTTGCTTCATGCCACTAAACAGAAGGCTTCGTGCAGTCATTCTTACTATTTCTGAAACAAATTTAGTCATTTAACTTTACATGCATACAAAAGTTACTTTTCCAGGAGGTTTCAATTCTATAGCTTTCTCATAAAGGGGATATGTCTGCCAATGTTCTTTTTGATTAATAAGCAATTGCATAAGGCCCTATAAATAAATCTATGGCTAGAGTGTTGGAGAAGATTTTGTTTGCTTGGTTTTTTAAAAACAATTTAGTGTATTCTCCCAATTTATGGCTTACCTACCACTCTAAATCCCCAAAGACCCTAAAACAGCATATCTTATTGGCAAGAAACAAGAGAAAGTAGAGGAAAACAAGGATAAATTTAATTACATTTACCAAAAAGCCAAACCCAAACTCCTCTTTTCTCTACTTGATGATAAGGACAATTCTACTCCTGTATTCCTCTTACATCTTTCCCACATGTCCCAATGCCTTGACAACTGTCAGCTGACACGCTACAGTCTCTACCTTGGGGAAATCTTATTGCTGTCTCTGTGATTAGCATAGTTGGCAAGTTAGGAATAAGATGTTTCTTTCATATTGGACCGAAGCTACTTGTAGTTCTTTTACTATCATCCAATTATGTTAAATAAAGTTAAATAAGGAAGGCCTAATATGAAAGGCCTACACAAAAGATCAATCCTAGTATTTTTAGAAAAACTGTAACCGGAAATCTTGAATATACCATAAAAGAAGAAAATGAACATACAGATTCATATTGAGGAAACAATAAAACAGTTCAGAGATATGAGGTTAGAAGACAAGTGTAGCACTATGCTACAGTGTTATACAAATTGCTGGTTTTAAAAAAGGCATATATTTTGGCCTTCTAAAGCAAGATTTGGAATAGGAATCTCCCTAGTATTATATAAGATGGACTTGAATAAATCAATTAAATAAAGGACTGTATTTAACAGGGATCATGAGGCACACAAAAATAATCAGTTAGTTGGTGAGTCTACCATCCAACATCACAAAATCAGTATTACTGGAAAACTTTGAGATTCAGATACCATCAATTGTACTCGGTTAAGAAGCAAACTAGTCAACACTACGCAGCTTCTAATTTATCAATCTCTTCACTACTGAGAAAAGAGAATATTAGTATCTGGTGAGCTGCATCGACAACCAACCAACCAACAGCAATTGAAAGAGGGGGTTGGAGCCAGATGCCTAAAATAGTCTGGCCAGTTTGGGACATAGAAGGCAACATACATGGGTGAGGAAAAGCCAACTTCACAGAATCCACAATAGAGAGAAATAGAGAACAGAGCATAAACAAACCCCGAGTTAAACAAGGTGACTAGAACACGAGCTAGGTCTAAGGAAAAAAAAAACAAGTGCAGGGAAGCAAGCAAGAACTCAGCAACCCAGGTCAGCACCAAAGCAGGAAGGGGGCAGTAAGTAGGGACAAACCCACTGACCAGCAGTGGTCCCTAGTTGTTTGGGTTACGGGCCCAACAAGGGGAAAGGTGGTAGTGTGGGAACTAAAGATGCTAGACTTCACCCCCATAACTTTTGCTGGTGTCAGGGCAGAAATACGGTGACTGGTGTAGTGTATGCTCTTCTACCAACTCCCTGACACTTTCAGTGACAAGGTATAGGTACAACCTGGTGGCTAGTGATGCCGCCACCACCCCCGACCCCCCAACCCCTGGCCTTCACTACCAGCCGTCCCCTTCCTCATTATACTCAGACTTTTTTCCACCTACAGTCCTGCAGTTCACCCCACCCTCAGCAGACTATGCTATACACCTGCTACGAATAGGGTTGACAAAGTACCTTCTCTCAGATCTCATATAGCATGTTTCCACAGCCCATACATTTGGGATCAGGTAGTCACAAAAATGGCATGCCACATGCCCACAGACTCTGTGATTAGTCATTGGGACCATACATCCCTGAGGCTCTGTGGTCACAGCTGTCACATCCTCGTACAGACTGCACTGCAGGCACCTGTAGCCACAGACAACAGCAGTGCAGAGATTCAAAGACAAAGCACTATATGACTGCCACCTCAGAGGTCCAGGTGGTCACCCATTTTCTTTCAATTTAGTCTGCTTTTAAAATTTATTTTCCGACCCCTTTCTCCTGCACGATAGAGCACAGAGATTTATTTCATATTGAACTTATTACAAAAACAAATGGATTCAAGAACAGGTGTCCCAGACTAGATCCAGGGTTGTTTAAGTGAGCTCTGTGTTAGGGGATGATAAGAATGCATTTAAATTTTAATCTAAGAATGCCAGGCGCTAGAGGCCAACAGCATGAAATTTTGTAAAATGCTAAATGAAGCCAGCTGCCACAGAAGGGCACGCAGGCTGGTGGCTACAATTGCTCGCCGCCACGCAACAGCACCCCTTTCTAGAGGGGGCTTATTTGTGAGGCGACTACGGGCTGTGCCCACGATCACTGTGCACGAGGGTTAAACTATTGTAAGCAAAGCATAGAGCTTTGCAAAGTGAAGGAAAAGTAACTTTTGAGATCTTTCTCATATACAATTACCTACAATTAAATCTCTTTTAATTTAGGAAAGATGGTGTTATTGCTCTTAAAATGGTTACTAAGGGAAAGTGAATTCTTCCATTTAGTGTTGCTAGGGAAAATGTTTTCAAACTTCTGTTAAAATTGGGAGATTGGGTGGCATTGTTTCACATTCCTTTGACAAAAAGATATTTTAAAGAGACACACACAAAAAAGCACGAGTGTTTTGGATTGAACTCTGTCCTCACAAAATGTCCTGTGGTTATAATTCCATTTGGGAATAGGGACTTTTTGTTATGTTTATGAGACAGAGAGTAAGTATAAACAATATTTTAAACGAATCTCTTTTGAGTATAAAAGAGATTAAACAACCAGGTGAACAAGCAGAGATGAGTGAAAAGATATGCCTGTAGCCACCTCACCCAGGAGAGCAGCTCAGTGAGATAAGGACCTTCCTCCAGAGTGGAGGGAAAACACCACCCCTAGCGTGAGCACCCTGATTGGGACTAGCAGACTCCTACACTGTGAGAAAAGTAGTTTGCTGAAGCACTTAGAGTGTTTTTGTTAAAGCAGCACTATGTCACTCAGAGACTTAGTTGCACATTTTAGAAGCCAATGAGCTTCAAAAAGCTCACATATTATTTTTCTGAAAGTTTCTCTTTCTCATGGTCTTGTATATAATATATATATATATATTTGATTAATTTAAACTAAAATAATGCCAGAGAAAGAAGAGAGTCTCTACTCTCGGAAAGAGCCACAGTCTTAGAAACCCAGAGGGGCAGTTCTACCCGGTCGTACAAGGGTCGCTATGAGCTGTAATTGACTCTATGGAAGTGAGTGAAAGGGAAACATAACATTTGTTAAAATTATACGTTTATTAAGAACAGAACAACAGTTTAAAAATGGTAGTTTTCCATTGGCAATATTTATTCCGTCAAAATATAGCTGTGTGGAACCTGTCTTTTTCCTCATTTTTAAGAACAACGTAACTAGGCAAAGGGCTCAGACTATTTTCTAGTTTCAATGCAAAGGCTACATTCAAGACTCCTTAGAATGATTCTTTTCTTCCCCCTTTTCTTTAATCTTCTCAGCATCTTTGAAAACGTACAGGCAATTCATTTCCATCAGACAGAACTATAGAGTAATCCTTATGAAATGGCTTAACAAATGCATCAATTTACAGAGGTGTTTTTCTATGCAATAGCCAGTCTTTGTTTTGCTCAATTACATAAATAATTCCATCAGGAAAGAAGATAATAAGGGCTGTTAAAGAAGTAAGAGCACATTATAGTTGTTATGTAAACCAAGTATTAGTATTTCTGTCAAATGATAGAAAATGGCACCAAATACCACATATACTCGTGTATAATTCGAGTTTCTCAGCACATTTTTAATGCAGTTTTTGTGGTAAAATTAGGTGCCTTGACTGATATTCAGGTTGGATTATACTCGAGTATATATGATATATTAAAATCTGTATTTCAATGAAAGCATTGCCAAGGAAAATATCTGCACTGACATAAAATAAAGAAACCAAAATGACAATTGATCACTAATGCACAATTCTTAACAATGTCCTAAGAAGAGATTTCATTTATTCAAATAAGAAACAATTTAATTTAAATTATATATATAGTAGACAAGGAAAAGCAATTTATTCATATACACATTAAATAATGAGTATATATCAATATTAATGTTATTTTTTAAAAACATATAGCTTGAAGCTATTAGAATTTTTTTAATGTCATGAATATAGCCATAGCATTTATGACTGGTATAATAAATGCTGTTCTATAAAAATCATAAAATTGGGAAATTTTTATGTCTCTTTTTTCATTTATTTTTGGTGTTTGGAATAATTTTCTATTAACATATGGTAATTTAGTCTTTTCAAAAAATCCCCAAATAGCCAACTATTTGTTATATTTTAAATTATGTTAGCAGGAAATACATTCTCCTCCCTGAAGGTGGTTTAATATTTCTTGGGTGTTTAATTTAGAAAGCACACATCTTTCAGGGTGATACTCATTCTTTTTTTTTTTTAAACATCCTTGGCACAGTTTCCAAGGAAAGGCTGAATAATAATGATCATAATAATGCCACTCCTGTTAATTTCTTCAAATCAATTAAAAATCTTTCTAACAAGCAATTCTATATTAATTTGACTACTTTTGTTGATATTCTTCAAAAGCACGTTTACATTTATTTATTGTTTTTCTTAAGTGAATGGAAATGTGCTCCTGGATTCTTATAAATAGGAAATCTACTGCAAAAATTGTAATTACTGTGCAAGTAAACACTGGTTTTCAGTTTCCTTTACCCAATAACAGTTAAGTATGGATACAAAATAAAAGGATTATTTAATTAACATATTATCATTTCAAACCTTAAAAATGGCAGCACTTAAGCTCTGTCTAAAAAGTCTTAGTGGCACAATGGGATAAGCACTTGGTCTGCTAATCATAAATTAAAAAGTCACAGATTTGAATTCACCAGTTGCTCTATGGGAAAACTTTGAGGCAGTCTGCTATTGTACAGGGTTACTGTCTGAAAAACCCTATGGAGCAGTTCTACTCTGTTCTATAGGTTGCTATGAGTCGGAATGGATTTGACGGCAGTGAGGTGCGTAAACACTTGCTACCAGATTTGTCTTTGATCCTCTTGAAAAATGCAACACAACTAGTTAGGAGAAAGGCCAAAGTGAATGTCAGAAGAAATTCTGGAAATTGCTCTTGATTGTAGACTAGTGAAAGAAAATGGAATAAATGATGAACTAAGAGCCTAACAGAAAATTTCAAAGGGTTACTTGAGAAGACAAAGTATGATTAAATGTGTAAAGACCCGGAGTTAGAAAGCTAAAAAGGATGAACATATATATATGTTCAAACTATATATATCAAACTAAAGAAATGAAGAACATATTCAATGCTGGAGTAGTCTTACTGAAGGATTCTATGGGGAAAATATTGCATGATGTAGGGAGCATCAAAAGACGATGGAAGGAATACACAAAGTCAGTTTACCGGAAAGAAATTTTCAACAACAACAAAGAAATGGGCAACATCCAACCACTTTAAGGGGTAGCATATGATCAAGAAGTGGCTGGTATTAAAGGAACACGTTCAAGTCTTACTGAGGTATGAGCAAGAATTAAAGCTCCAGACATTAATGGAATGCCAATTGAAATGCTTTAATATGTTAATACAACAGAGGAAATACTCACTTGTCTATGTCAAGAAATTTGGAAGACAGCAGCCTAGTTAACTGACTAGAAGAGATTTCGATTTGTGTCCATTCCAAAGAAATCTGACCCAACAAAATGTGGAAATTATCAAACAGTATCATTAATATCACATCCAAGTAAAACACTGTTGAAGTTAATTCATGGGTGTAACAATACATTGACAGAGATCTGCCAGAAATTCAAAGTCAAATTCAGAAAGGAATATGGACTGAGAGTTACTGTTGTTGATATCAGGCAGATCTTGGAGGAAAGCAGAGAATACTAGTAAAATGCTTGTTTGCGTCTTATTGACTATGCCAAGGCATTCAAGTGTGTGAATCTTAACAAACTATACTAACATTGAGAAGAATAGGAATTCCAGAACACTTCATTATTCTCATATGGAGCCTGTACACAGAGCAAGAGGCAGTCAATCCAACAGAACAAGATATTACATGCGGTTTAAAATCAGGAAGGTATATGTCATGGTTGTATCCTTTCACCAAACGTATTCCATCTGCATGCTTAGTAAATAATTAGGGGGACTGAACTATCTGAAGAACTCAGCATCAGGAGTGGATGAAGGCTCACTAACAACCTGTGATATGCAGATGGAACAACCTTTTTCTGCTGAAAGCCAAAGGGACTTTAAGTACTTACTGACTATAACTTTCAATATGAACCATTGTTCAATGTACAGAAAATAAACAGCTCCACAACTGAGCCAATAGATAGCACAATGATAAATGGAGAAAAGTTTGAAATTGTTAAGAATCATTTTATTTGGATCCACAATCAATGCTCATGGAAGCATCAATCAATAAATCAAACAACGTATTGCATTATGAAAATCCACTGCACAAGACCTCTCTAAGGTATTAAAGAGTAAAGAAGTCACTATAAGGATCAAAACTACTTACATTAACAGATTAACCACGATATATACCTTCCTGATTTTAAACCACATGTAGTATCATGCAGTCTGCTTTTGAGCTTCTGCTAAAAACAATGAAAATGTATGTGGAACAAAAAGTTCTATTATTAAAAAATTATGTGTGTGCACACATACACGCACATAAAATAAAACCTTTACAGAGCTTTTGATTTGTTTGTTTAATAGACACTCTTTTGCGGTGAAAAAAAAAGATGCAATACTTCACTAGAGGTCATGAACAGTATTATTTTCTATTTCATGGAATCAACCTATCATTTATAAAAGCCCGAGAAAGAGAGATAGGGAAATTCTGGACTCAAATCATACCCAGAACTATGGATATTAGACCAATCAAAGGTGATAGGAAGAATTCTTAACTTTCTTCATTTCAAGAGTTAGCTTATTTGTAGAATCACTCTAACCTTTAATCTGGTCTACATGCTTTAAACAAGTAAAACCGTTATCAGAATGCTACTGAAAGATTGCCTCCTTCCTATTACATACTGTGGATGTTTGAATTAAAAGCCAAATGTGACCAAGCCTTCAAGATACACAGTACATAGGTGTGCCTGAAGAAAATACATAAAAAGCCAAACATTAAAGGCTTGAAGATAAACAAGCGGCCAACTGGCTCAGAAGCAACAAAGCCCACATGGAAGAAGCACACCAGCATGTGTGACCACGAGCTGTCGAAGGGATCAGGTATCAAGCATCCAAGAACAAAAAATCACATCATTGTAAAGGTGGGTGAGTGCAGAGGAGAGACTCCGGTGGGCAACTGAACACCCCCTTACTGAGGGGTTGTGGGGAGGAGACGAGCCAATCAGGGTGCAGGGTAGCAACGATGAAACATAACTTTCCTCTAGCTCTTTAATGCTTCCTTCCCCCCCCACTATCATGATCCCAGTTCTACCTTACAAATCTGGCTGGACCGGAGGAAGTACATTGGTACTGATAGCAACCGGGAACACAGGGAATCCAGTATAGATGACTCCTTCAGGACCAGTGGTGAGAGGGGCGATGCCTGGAGGGTGAAGGGAATGTGGGGTAGGAAGGGGGAACCAATTACAAGAATCTAGTATTGCCTCCTCCCTGGGGGATGGACAGCAAAGAGGGCAGAGGGTAACATCGGACAGTGTAACTTATGACAAAACTGTAATAATTTATGAACTATGATGGGTTCATGAGGGAGTTGGGAGTGGTGAGGGAGGGGGAAAATGAGCAACTGATATTAGGGGCTAGAGTGGGAGGCAAATGTTTTGAGAATGATGAGGGCAACAAATGTGCATATGTGCTTGACACAACGGATGTATGCATGGATTGTGATGACAATTGTATGAGCCCCCAATAAAATAATTTTTTAAATCAATAAAAAGAACATAGTGAGTTAGTGAACTAGTAGCTCTTAATAGAAAAAAGATTTTGTGCTTTATGAAAGGATTTCATTTGGGGATCCCTACACAGCTCCATTAGAATGTTTAACACATGACTTGATTTATAGTGATTCAATTTATGCCAAATCTCACTTGTAACACAAAAGTATATCAGTATTTACAAAACTACTGATACATTCCTGAGAGCTATCAAGGCTATGCAGCTCAGACACCCCCAAAGGAAGAAAAGCACTGGATCTTATTCCTGACTCTAGCAGCCTTGGATAGGTTCTAAACAGATTTTAGGGGATTTTTCTAAAACTTTTCCAATGAATTTTTTTCCACTCCACAGTGACTTTGTTGATAATTATGCATTACTACTTCCTAAGTCAAACCTTTTTTTTACTCTCAGAACTCACTTTACAAGAGCTTCATTTTACAAAGAAAGAGTAGAATATGTTTAAAAGATTCATTCTTAGCAATAGCCTATTTTTAAAAAATAAAATCTCCAATTTAATAAAATCATCTCATAGCTCCCAGAATAATGCTTAAGATTTGAAGAGGGATGAAGAGAGTTAGGGTTGTTTGTTTCTTTTACTGCATCTATTTTGCTCAGGCCAAGTGTTTGGCACTGTGTAAATGATCGAGAAGACCAGGGTCTTGCTGATGGCCTTGGATCACCTTTAAGAGAAGCTAAAGAGCTAATGAGCTAAAAAATGTAACCATAGAATGGTTCTCTCTAGAATCTTCTGCCAAACTACTTCAATAGCAGAGGAGGGTAAATTCATACTCACTGCCATCAGGTCAACTCTGAGCAATAATGGTCCTATAGGACAGAGTAATAATAGAATTGCCCCTATGGGTTTCAGAGATTATCTTTATGGGAGTAGAAAGCCTCAGCTTTCTTCTAAAGAGCAACTGTTGGATTTGAACTGCTGACCTTGTAGTTATCAGCGCAATATGTAACTCACTGCACTACTAGGTCTCCAGCAAAATTCATACTATTGAGCGTATAAAACATGACCCAACTCAATGAGCAAATGTTTGATGTTTTATAAAAATTTCCAGTTTATACCATTATATAGAATTTGTTTTGTTACTGAAATTGATTTTATTTATAATCAAATAAGGTGCCCTGGTGACTGGAGGTGACTGCTCGGTTGCCAGTCAGAAGACTGGTGGTTTGAATTCCCTTGGCTTTACAAGAGGGTAGATTTACTGTGTCATATAGGTTGCTAAGAATCAACTTGATGGCACCTACCAACAACCCCACGTCAAATAAAACTGACAGTCCAGGAAAAATCAACTGGGCTTCTCCAGGCAGCTTAAGAACTTCTGTCTCACTTTCTCCAGGTTTGCTCATAACTCAATTTAAGAAGTACTTGTACGATAAATGAAAAAGTACTTCTAAGACCATATTATGGATGCTAAGCAAGGTATACGTGCATGGCTTAAAATATACACCAATAATTTTAGGAACACACTTCAAATCATTAAACATTCAGGAAAGATTCCTATTCTGAATTACCATTCAGAATTTGTGTGGAAGAATCAAGCCTACTCTACTATCTCTAGTTAGTTTGGCTTTAAGAGATACAGAAAAAGAAACTGACCATTTTATCAGCAGCTGTAGAACGCAAATCTGTAGAAATAGCGAGGAGAGGTACAGGTGATGGAAAATATTTTTATTATTTTAAATTGCAAGCATAATCTTTAATATTATGCTTCACTTAACAAAGAAAAGAATTTATTAGAATAAATATGATTTTATACACAAAGTTGAAATAATATAGGAAAAATAGAAGGTAATCTATAAAAAAAGTATGATACAGCTATTGAAGTAATCAGATATGAATATCAATTCCTGTACTGGTGACAGATGTATACAGGAATCACCAAAATTGCAAGTACATCATATCAAGTGTGAATAAACAAAAATAATTTTGCAGCAGTGGTGCTCAGGGAAATATCCCAAGATTCTTTGTATATGTCAGAACGGTTAACAGAAGTATTTGATTTATGATTAACTAACAGATTAATATCAAAAAGGTTTTTAGAATTTATCTGCCTCCTCAAAACCTATAAACAAGTTAACTACTTCCCTAAAATGTACACATGTAGATAATGTAAAGCATATGGGTCACACTTTCTATAAAGTTACTCTATGCTGACACAGAAATCTTTTTCTTTCAGACACAGGTATAATACAGTAATATCTTGTTTAACGAATGGCTCCGAATTTGAACTTTACACTAGTTGAACAGCAAAAGTTCTGAAAAAATCTGCTCAGTGTTCATAACTTTGATTGGCATTTGAACCAAAAATCTGACTTGAAAAAACCTGTGTGAGCCAAGAGTGGGTCATGCATTGCTCTCGTCAGGAACACAAAGGGTGATGCTCTAAGAACACCTACATCTAAGAGCTGCTCTCCCTCACATACCATTCAGTGCTTGTGTTAGTGCATTAAAACGTTGTGTATTTTTTGTGTAAAAATATAGTAATTCAATTTAATCTACTGTGTTTGATATTTAATGTACTGTATTTATTGTGTTTAGGCATTTTAGAGGGTAGTTCCACAAGCTAGGACTGTTAACTGTGTGTTAAAGTTCTGGAAAAATGAATTTATAAGAGTAATTTTAAGGCCTCAGAACCAATTATTAGGATTTCCACTATCTCTTATGGGAAAAATATGTTCAGTTCTCAAATTTTTTGGTGTTCTAACACGATTTTAAAATTAATTGAGTTAGACAACCGAGGTATTTCTGTATCTAAATTATTTTAGTTGCAATGAATTCTGCAAGGATATTGAGAATAATCATAAGTCTAATTAATTAAAAGTGTCCGACAGGCACAGTTCAATTCAATAGCAAAAGGAACATATATAATACCTAAATGATAATGTAAAGATACTTTTAATTATAGTAGCAATTCTGGGCCATCATGACAAAATGATTTCTTTAATTAGGGACAACAAAATACTAAGAAGAAAATACAAAAGCAAACTAAATAACTAATTGTAGCACATTTGTAGGTGTAGTCGAGAGAGTTCCAACTCATAGCAACCCACTGTACAAAAGAATGAAACAATGCCCTGCAACGCCCTCACACTTGTTACCATGGTTGCGTCCACTGCTGCAGCCAGTTTCCATCTATCGTCTCTTTTCCACTAGCCTTCCACTCTACCAAGCATGACGTCTTTTTCCAGACTGGTCTCTCCTAAGAACATGTCCGAAGTACAGAAGACAGTCTCACCCTCCTCGCTTCTAAGAAGCAGCGTAGTTATACACTGCATCTAGGGCAGATTTGTTTGTTCTTATGGTAGTCCATGGTACTTTCAGTATTCTTCACCAGTACCATAATTAAATGCATCAATTCTTTTTGGTCTTGCTTACTCAATGTCCATCTTTCACACACATATGAGGGGATTGAAAACGTCATGGCTTGGCTCAAACACACGCCAGTCCTAAAAGTAACATCCTTGCTTTTCAATACTTTCAAGAGATCATGTGCAGCACATTCACCTGATGAAATGTGTTGTTTGATTTCTTGATTGCTGCTCCCATGAGCATTATTAAGCAAGGTAAAGTCCTCGACAACTTCCATCTTATTTTATTTTATCGGGGGCTCTTACAGTTCTTATCACAATCCATACATATTTCCATTGTGTCAAACACATCTGTACATATATTGCCATCATCTTTTTCAAAACATTTTCTTTCTACTTGAGCCCTTAGTATCAGCTCCTCATTTTTCCCTCCCCTCCCACCTCCCTCCCCCATGTCCACTTGATAATTTATAAATTCTTCTTCTTCTTTTTTCCCCCCCGTCTTACATAAACTGCTGTTTCCCTTCACCCACTTTTTTGCTGTCTGTCCCCCTGGGAGGGGGCCCATACATTGATTATTGTGACCGGTTCCCCCTTGATGCTACCTATTGGTCCAGTTGTTAAAATTTGGGTTTTCTTTATATTGTAATCCATATTGAAGGCTGAAACCCTTGAACTTCATCAGCAAGTGTTTCAAATCCTCTTCATTCAGCAAGCAAGGTTGTGTCACCTACGTAGCAAAGGTTTCTCATAAACCTTCCTCAACCCCGATGCCATGTTTTTCTTCATATAGTCCAGCGTCTCAGATTATTTGCTCAGCATACAGATTGAAATAGTATGGCGAGAGGATAAACCCTGATACACACTTTTCCTGATTTTCAATCACCCTGTTGTTTGGATCAGGTCCAGAGTAGGCAGCCCCCAATCTCCTCTCCCGAGTGGGCATTCCCCATCTCCTCTGCGGCTTCTCAGGAAGATAGAACTTCAAGGCCCCCATTTCAAGCCTCTCAGGAGGATAAATGACCTATTGAAGTCTGCATCTTCTGCCCCAACATTCCAAGGAGCTTATCTCTCCAGACCAAAGTTGTGCCACCCCAGTTCCAGCACTCCAGGGAGTAGGTTGACAAACAACAAAGGCACTTCCCAAGGATCACATCCTAACTCAAGGTCCTGCAGCTGCAAGCAAAAAATCTCCCTTCTTGTCAACTTCTACCTCCCTAGCTCAAGCCCTATATATCTCCCACCGCCTCACTGACAAGCTGCGACTTCCCTAACCTAACTCATTGGATTGGGGAACTCATCCAAGAGTTTTCCCTCACCTTAAAAAAGTCTCTCTATACTTCTCATTCCTGATTAAACCTTATCTCCTTCTGTGCCTGTCTCCAAACTCTCACCTATATTCTCTTACTCTAACAATTGACTCTTGGTCCATGCACAGGTTCTGCTCCAGTCACATGCCTTTACATAATCAATAAACAAGTAAATACCTTTCTAGTATTCTCTGCTTTCTTCCAAGATCTATCTGAGTTCAACAATGATATCCCTTGTTCTATCATCCTCCTCTGTACTGCTGCAACTGTTGTTGGATGATCTTCAGCAAAACTTTACTTGTGTGTGATATTAATGATATATTTTTATAATATCCACCTTCTGTTGGATCATCTTTCTTTGGAATCAGTGTTAATATGGATCGCTTCCAATCAGTTGACTAGGCAGCTGTATTGAGTTAGATATTTCCAGCGAAGCACCAGTTTGTTAAAACATTTGAACTAGCATTCAGTCAACGCCTGAAGCTTTGTTATTAGCTAATGTTTTCAGTGCGGCTTGGTCTTCTTTTTTAATCAGATGCTACCTCCTGAAATGGTTGAATGTTGAGTATTTCTTTTTGGTACAGTGACTTGGTATATCCTCTCCATCTTCTGTTAATGCTTCCTGCATCATTCAATATTTTGTCCATAAAATATTTCAACCCTGCAACTTACGGCTGGAATCTTGTATTGAGTTCTTTCAGGTTAAGATATGCTGAGTGTGTCCTTCCTGTTGGTTGTCCAGATCTAAGTCTTTGCACGTGCCACGTAATGTTCTACTTTGGGTTCCTGAATTGCCCTTTGAGATTTTCTGCCCAGCTTTTGCTTAATCATTTTTTCCCCATTTGCTTTAACTGTTTTACGTTCAAGATCAATTTTCAGAGTCTCTTCTAACATCACTTTGGTCTTTTCTTTCTTTCTTGTCTTTTAAATTATTTTTTGCTTTATTCATGTATGATGTTCTTGATATCACCCTAGAGTTCACCAGGTCTTCTGTCATTAGTGTTCAATGAGTCTAATCTATTCTTGAGATGTTTTTGAAATTCAGGTGGGATACACTCAAGCTTATATTTTGGCACTGTGAATTTGTTTGAATCCTCTTCAACTTCAACTTGTAGTCAATTTGATTTCAGTGTATTCCATCTGGAGAAGTCCACCAATATAACCATGTTAAATGTTGTTGAAAAGTTATTTGCAATGAACAAGTCATTGGTCTTGCAAAATTCTATCATACAAACCCCAGCTGTGATAGGGTTTTTTGTGCCAGCATGGCTCCCTTAGGAACATGTGGGTGGAGTTTAGCTGCCAATCAGGTTGCACTTTGATTGGAGGGCAACTGAGATAACTAGCTTGATGGAGGCTGCCCCCCCACCCCCTGCTTTCACCTTTCTGTTGACAAGCCACAAGGAACCACACCGAGATGTGCAAGGGTCCTAAAGATGCTTCCACTGTCACTGGATCCACAAGATTTTGCATCCACTGGCCTGTGATCTTCCTGCATTTTGCATCATTGCATGTGCTGTATGAGTCTGAAAGGATTTATGGACTAGTATCAGACTTACATATGTATGAGTGTCCCTAGATTTATTTCTCTAGTCAGCCCAGCATAACACACCAGCTTTGTTTCTAGCATCATTGTAACACGTAGGCAAGGTCAAACTATACACTAAATTTGATAAATCCACCAAAGCCAACTTTTATTTCCTTATTAACTGACTGCCACTTAAAAGGCTCCCTCTCCCTAGAGACAGTGGAAAATAAGAGCCTTGTCCTTCTCTGGCTATATAATTCCATAATCACTTGAAACTGAACTAATCTATGAATGAAAAAGTTATGTATGGGAAGCCTGGAAGAGTTCCTTTTCCAACCTGAGAAATTGAGCATATTCTTAACCCTGAAATCTTCTCTGTTCTTAAAAATCCCATTGCCATTGAGTCAATTCCAACTCATAATGACCCTATAGGGCAGGACAGAACAACCTCATAGTGTAATCTTTCCCATAAAGATGACAGCCAAGGGCATCATGCTTTTTAAAGTAGAGGGAGAAGGAAAAAGATGAAGAACTTCAAACACGAATTGAGGCCGTGACCGCAACAAGGTGCTCAAAGGTACGGACAACTCTAAGGATGGCACAGGAGTGGGTACCGCTTTGTTCTAAGGTGCACGGGTCACTGTGGGCAGGAACAGACCCAGCAGCACCCGTCCACAGCAATCCTTACTGTAGCAGATGGCCACACCTTCCAGGATCCTGCAGGGTGGCAGGTGGGTTTACCTCGCAGACTTTTCCATTAGCAGCTTAAAGCTGAAAACACACACCATCTGGACTCTTGTTAGTGGCTGGCTGTAAATTGATGACCGTTATCAGTGGAGCCTCCCAACTAAAGCTAAACTTAATTATAGATTGAGACTAAACTCAGTTCCAGATTGAGGTTCACTTTAAAATCTAAAGTGAGTTTCAAAGTAAAACTGTTGAATAAAAGAACATACTTCTAAATTATACTAAGGAAGAAAAATAATCACATTAGAAGATCCTTTTCATCTATATATTCCCTTTAGACAGCAACTCTTAAGTATTTTACAGAAATTACCCATTTAGGTTTCTCAATACTTCTGTGAAGAGTTGGGTATTATTTAACTTTTGGTTTTTTTCTAAAAGTGGAAAAGGAAACAAAGCAACTAAAGTTATCCACTTTTCCAATGACAAACTCCCAATCCCAAGTACAGTGCTTTAATTTGTGAGAAAAAGGGCCCAGTCACACATGAGAAATATATCAACTGAAATGGCTTCAACTTTATTTTCTTTTAAAACTTTTTATTGTGAATTAGGTAAAGGTTTCCAGAGCAGATCATAGTTTTACAATCACCAAATTTAACTTATCCATTGCAGCCCCCTGGATACACCCTCACTGAACCCATGTTTCCCCAGTTTCCTGTTTCCATTTCTCCTTCTTTCTGACCGCTCTGGATTTTGTCATTGGGTAAACACTGCCTTTTTAATCTTATGTGGTTGGTTATTATAACACGAGAGTGGGTTCAGCCCCAATCCTGAAGGATGACTAGAGGCTATGTCTTTGGTGTCCCACCGTTTTTATCCAGCCAGTGAACCAACACCTCAGCTTTTTGTTTTGTCTTGGGGGTAGAAATAGTTTGACTCCTCCCAAGACATGAGTGTAGAGACAGTAAGTTTACTTTATTTAGATAACAACTTCCTTAATTCAATATCTAGCATACTGCAGGCACCAGTAGATATTTGCTGAAGGGAAAAAAACCTATTAAAACTATTAACAATAGCTAGTGATGATTACATTGATTCTGAGGGAGAAAGTCCTGGCAATCTGTTCATAAAGATTACAGCCAATAAAGCCCTACTGGGCCCTTCTACTCAGTCATAGAGAGTAGCTAAGAGTCAAAATCAATCTGATGATATCTAAAAACAATAGGAAAGTATTGTAAACTTATAAATCAGGTGTTATGTCAAATGTATTACACATATGTATGATTGAACTAAATTCTAACAATAATTCAATTAAGAAAATAAATTATTACTTCTGATTTTATGGATGAGAAAATTGAGGCCTGGGGTAAGTAACTTGCCCAAGAATAAAATGTGACAAAGGCAAGATTTTAACACATGTAGTTCAACTTTACATTTTCATTAAAGATCACCAGTAAAGAAACAGCAATAGATTAGTTGCCTTCAAATTGATTAAGACTCACAGTGACCCTAAAGGACAGGGAATGGTGTTCTCAGTGTTCCAAATCTGTAATCTTTATGGAGCAGAAAGCCACAATTTTTCTCCTGTAGAGAGTCTGATGGGTTAAAGCAGCTGAGCACATAACCACTGTACCTACCATCAAAGCTCCCTTTACTCAGATTAATCAACTGATTGCTGAATTAATGAAATTAAAAGCACATAAACAAGTGAGGCTCTACTGATCTCATTTGTAAAATAAAGATAGGGTTACCCACATAGTCTATTCTCAGGGATTGCCAAAGAATAGTCTCAGAACCTGGGTACTTTCTCAGAAATGCAAATTCTCAGACCATACCCAAATCTACTGAATCAGAAAATGGTGTTTTAACAAGTCATCCAGGTCATTTTCATGCATGCTAAAGTTTGAAAACCACTGTTCTACCTTATGGGACACAACGATGAAAATCATATGAGCTCAATAATGTGAAAGCATTGAAAAAATGGAATGGTGGTATTATCACTGTCATTAAATAAAACAGATCATAAAATACACTTAAATATTGTTCTCCTAGATGTTAGCTCTGCAATACATAATCTTCATAAATCCAGAGCAAAAGGAAAATAGACATTTGAAAATGTGGTCATGTAGCCATTCTGACAGCACAGGCTTCTTACCTGACCAGTGTCCAGTGGAGGTGCCAGATCTATCTGTGCATGTCTCACTTACAGGTCTAAATACAGTCTCCCATCCACCAGTAGCATACCGCCAATTCTGAGATTCCAAGATGAGCGTCCTCTGGGTGCCATAGGCAATCATGAAGCAGTAGACCACGTGATGGAGTTGACAACCATAGCCACAGCCTTTGTTAATATTACACACTAGCTTCTTTGCTTTGCTGCAGTCCTTGGGATTCTGGTATAAAAGAAAAGAAATTAAGGTGAAGATAAGCTGTACAGAGAGGTTAAATTCTCTTTACTGGTGACAAGTGTCAAAAACCAATTAACAAATTAGATCAGTCCACAGTAACTCTTCTTCTTCTTTTTAATCATTTTATTGGGGCTCGTACAACTCTTATCACAATCCATACATCCATCCATTGTGTCAATCACATTTGTACATTTGCTGCCATGATCATTCTCAAAACATTTGCTTTCTACTTGAGCCCTTGGTATCAGCTCCTCATTTTTTCTCCTCCCTCCCTGCTCCCCCTCCCTCATGAACCCTTGATTATTTATAAATTATTATTCTTTTGTCATATCTTACACAGTCCGATATCTCCCTTCACCCATTTTTATGTTGTCCATCCCCCAGGGAGGAGGTTATATGTAGATCCTTGTAATTGGTTCCCCCTTTCCAACCCACCCACCTTCCTCCCTCCCAGTATCGCCACTCTCAGCACTGGTCCTGAAGGGATCATCTGTCCTGGACCAGAGTAACTCTTAACAAGCAACCCCCCGCCCCCCACCAAAAAAAAAACACCAACAAAAAAACCCAACCCAGTTTTAAAGATTGGATTTCAATGAATCCAATGAAAATGTTAAGTACATACTTAGGGAGATGTCAATAAAAAGAACAGTTATTTTGGAATCTTCACTAAATACAAAATTAAGCAATTACCTTTTTGGTTTCTATTTTATTCCAAACTATTTTATTAGGAGCTAATACAGACATCATACCATTCCATAGTTCAATTACATCAAGCAGTATTGTATAATTGCTACCAAAATTAAAAACATTTTCTTCTTTTTGAACTCCTTGACTGTAACCCCCATCCTCCTCTGCTACCTCCTCCTCCATATTCCCTAAGAACCCTTATTCCAGTTGTTGTCTCTATAGGTTTACGTATGGTGGATCTCATATACTACACAACATAGAAAAACACCTAACAAAGATTCAAGAAAGCTACTCATAATGACAAAATAGAATAGAACAAACCCCAAATATGAAAAAAAACACAGAAAATATTAAAAACCAGCTCAAGCCCCAAGTGTATCAGAAGGAAGATCAAGTGACAAAGTTTTAACCGTTCAAGTCAAATTTTAATGTATTATAGTCGTCTCTCCAATAGTCTCTGTCTGACAACCAAGTTATTCCCATCCCTCAAGGATGATTAGAAGGAAATCACTGGAGACGAATTCCCTGTGTAGATCCTGCATATGTATTTTAGGTTTCCACTGTCACCCATTGCCTTCTCCACACCAGAATCTCACAATTTAAGCTCGGATACTGTTCCCTCCTCCAGCTTTGGGTTATGTTACAATCCTTGGGTCATGGATATTGGTGTGCTTCTTCCATGTGGACTCAGTTGATGTGATCTCACTTGGATGGCTGCATGTGTGGAAACAAGCCTTTAAGACCTCAGACACTATTCTATCTGATAGCCAGGCACCATCTAATTTCTTCACCACACTTTGCACCGTATCTTCTATGCTTGCTTTATAAGGGGGAGCATTGAGCAGGGCCATGTCATAAGAACTAGTTGTTCTTAGACTGGAGCTAGGATTAAGTGCATGGTCAAAATTCGTTCCTGAATCTATGTTTTTGTCTTTGTTTCACTTGCCTCTGACTCACCTTCGAGACATCCTCGTTAACTTGTAGTAGAGAATCTTATCGATCATCTCCCTAGAGCTTTTCTGTTTATAATGTCATCAATTAGTCCAGGGTACTAATTTTTAAAACACTATTGAGAAAGGGGGAGTAAATAAGTGTTCAATATGTAGGCTAACTACATATCACTTGTGTACTTGTATAGAGTAAGTCCTTATGTGACTGGACACTATTTGCACAAATGATGAGAGTTGGTGGATAGGCTAAACTTACAGTAATATTCACTGACAATGTCAGTCACAGGTGTGCCAAAATAATATATATCTTAAAACAGCAAGTAGGGCATTGAAATACTAAGCAAACGATGATCCACCTGCCTACAGTTCAATAATCTTGGTAGAGCTGTGCTCTGCTTCTTCAAACAACATGTAATTTCAGTCTTAAAGCCCTAAGGGTACAGGTATGGTTGAAGTTGAGTCCAGTTCACCAAGTGGGATTTCCACATTAAATCCCTCTGGTACGGAGTGGGTTATGTGCCCGGAAGACCCACGATTCGATGTCCCACTGCTCTATGACACAGGGCCTCGGTCCCCAGAAAGCCGCCACATGTTTACCTGGTTCTTTAACCTCTCTAGTACTCAGAATCTATAAATGTGATGACCTCTGAATTCAAAGTTGCAAAATTGAGGTCTTTATGGAGGGAATGAAACAGCATATTTCAGCAACGTTCCAGCATTCTAAGCTTTCCTTTCCTAACCAAACTCAAATTGTCTTAAAGGAAACACTGTAATTTAACTACTGATTCCATCTGGCTCCAGTTTTACATGTCACAGACAAAATCTACTTTTTCATTATGGAAGTAAAAGCCATTGAGTAAAATACCTGAATTAAATGTATTGCTAACATCTGCCATAGGACTTAAACAAACAAAATCAAAACCACAATCTTGACAAGAGCTATGAATAATTTTCACAATTGTACAAAGAACATATTACATATTGGCTATCTTAAGAACAACTCAGTCAAAATTTTAATCGGAAAGTTCATTTTTCTAATTGTATAATGTGTCATTATGCCAGCAGATGCTTCACTATCTAACAGTGGGTGTAACCTAATGTGAGAATTCCTTTTTTTTTTGTATTTTAAAGATTCAATTCTGCTCAGATTTACGTAGCTGTTGTTAAATATCCCAAAGCATCTCTGTCCCTCAAATATAACTCTACTTTGACAAAGGTTTTGTAACCTGAGTTTTCCAAGCCTTGTCTCAAAGGGAAAGAGAGGATGATACTTCTATGAACAGAATCTGTACTCTCACAGAGCAGGAATTGAAGTAGCCAGTTATCAATTTATATGGAAGAAGTCACCCCAAACCTACAACCATTTTCCAGAGATAGCATCTGTTCTTTGTAACAGAACCCTAAAAACAAAAAGCTGAGATGATGACACTGTAAAATGATGGCGAGAGAAACAATGAAGAAGGAAAATGCAACACAGAAACCTTTCGTCTTCAAACGTGTCACGGCAGGTTCTTTTACTTCTTATCTAAGTCTAAGGGATACTATCATGAACCTGATGAAGAGTTGGAGCCTTTAAGAATCCAAGGGCACAACACAGGTGAAATTCAGGAAGATTTGGTCAATGTTGTTCCCTCAATCCAGTACTAGTGTTGTGGACAATTTTCACTCAAGACTTAAAACTCAAGGCAAACTACTAAGGAGTAAGCATTCCCAGTCCAGCTGCAATGGCCACATCAGATCTGAGAAGACCACAATAGTGTGATGTCACATAGGTACTGGAGAGCTACGTAATTGCTTTCTGTGTAAGATCAAAGGATCTGTGACTAAATAATGTTCTAAGGCTGATCCAAAGTTTTACTATTAACTAGGTTGAAAGAACCAATAAAGTACATTGTTATTTCATGACTTGTGAGAAATGTAGCACTTATCTTTAAAATATGTATGAATTAAACTTTCTTTTAGAATACTTTTCAAATAGACATAATTATTACAAAGACAGTAAAATTCTCATGTACCTCACAACTAATTTTTTCCATTATTAACATTCTGTATCATCTTTTATTTGTTTTTGTTTGAAAGAACAAACAGTGAAGGAACATAATAGTTGAAGTGATTGGCCTGCAGTTTGGAAGTTATACTTTTCTTTTTCCACTGTGCTCTGAAGGAAGAGTTTAATTACACTCCAAAACTTTGAGCACAGGATATAAAAACCTAAGAGAAGATAAGGCAATTACTAAAATTAGGTCTAATTCAAAAATCTCAGTATGCTTCAAATCAAGCTGAAAAGGAATATATTAATTTTTTGTATGTCACAGGCAACACAGAGAATGGAAGAAAACCCATGGTGCTTGGTACTTTTGTTTCATAAAGACAAAGTTGTACATACACAAGGCAGACAGTAATAAAATAAAATACTTTTTTGGCATGTCAACAGTATACAAAAAGTGAAGATCTTCAACCTGCAGCCCTATTTGGCTCCAAAATAACACTAAAAAGTCAGCAACATTCAAAGAATCTTGTTTATAAAAAAAATCAGAAAAAGTTAACAGTTAGAAAAAGTATGTGTATTCATAACAAATTAGATGTCTAAAAACAAGCTGGTATTTCAAAAATGAAGAGAATGTTTTTGTTTTCATTTTTTTAAAATCAGCATCTCTTTGAGATAGACGGATTTATTCTAATGGAAAGGATTTTTTGTTTTGTTACTAACATTTTCTATTTATTCATTTATAAAAAGTGCATAGTACAAGCCCTTTATCCCAATCCAAGTACTCAGGAAAATATTAACAAGAAACCCTGGATGACACAGACATGATTTGTTTGGCATGATTTAAACATTTAAAAACAGCAATTAGCATTTAGTATATCACATGGCCACTTTTGCTTGTAACAAAATAATCCTGATGGAATGGAATTGTATAGAAAACCCTTACTCTGATCTAAGTTTTGTATCCACCGTGATTTTGACAAAGGGTTAGAGTAGCAACAAAATGAAGGGATTTATGGGAGTTTGTAAAAAGGACACAAAACTATAGCTATAGACAGATAAGACAGATACAGATATACAGTTGTTGTCTTGAATTAAATTATGCTTGTCCAAAACATGTGTCAACTTGGCTGGACCATGCAGTTATGTAATGATACAATGTTGGAGTTATGCAATCACCCAAGATGTGATTTGATGGGGGAAAAACACAAGTGAAAAGGATTAAGAGTGAGACACAATGCCCTTAATCCTGTCACAGTCCTGATCCCATTACCATCCAAATACCAGTCCTGATTTGATGTAAACTCCAGGGAGTTTCCCTGGAGTGTGCCAGGTAACACTTTTTATTGTTCAAGAAATAAAAGGAGAGAGAAATAAGAGAGGGACCTACTGCCACTACGAAAGAAGAGCCAAGAGTGGAGTACATCCTTTGGACAAAGAGTCCAGGGGAAGATTGATGCCAAAACACATGGAAATATGCAGGGAATGGTTGGCTATTGCAAAGAGACAAGGACCTCCCCCTGAGTCAGCAGAGAGTGAGTACCTTCACCAGGAGCATCTGAATATGGAATTCTAGCCTCTTAAACTGTCCAATAGGGTCCCTGTGGTAGCAATCGACTTGGTGGTATTGAGTTTGGTTTTGCTCACATCTAAGTTCAGATTAAAGCTGAACAAAATTAAGAGAAGTACATGAGAGGCAGAATCTTGAGTACATCCCACCTGAATTTCAAGAATATCTCCAGAATAGACTTGACAAAATGACAGACGGCCTGATGAGGTGTGGGATGACAGCAAGGAAGTCATTCATGAAGAAAGCAAAAGGTCATTAAAAAGACAAGAAAGAACAAAAATCAAAATGGATGTCAGAAGAGACTAGGAAACTTGTTCTTAATCACAGAAAAGCTAAGGCAAATGGGAGAAATTATGAGGTCAAAGAACTGAACAGAAAATTTCAAAGAGCAGCTCAAGAAGACAAAGTTTCAAGTATTATAATGAAATGTGAAAAGGTCTAGAGTTAGAAACACAAAAGTGTTTAACTCCCTTAGCAGATATTTAATAGAAAGAACGCAAGCAAAAATTCAAGCCTCAAGTTGCAATCTTGAAAGAGTCCAAGGATAAAATATTGAATGACATAGGAAACATGAAAAGAACACATAGTCAATGTACCAAAAGGAACTAGTCAATATTCATATCACATCAAAAGGTAGCATCTGAGCAACAACTCCTGGTGCTGAGGAAAGAAGTCCAAGCTACACTAAAGGCATTACAAATACGAGTCTCCAGAAACTTAAAATATCAAGTGAAATGTTTCCACAAGTTGATACAACTCTGGAAGCACTCACTCATCTCTGCCAAGAAATTTGGATGACAGTTATATAGCCGACTGCCTGGAAGATATTCGTATTTGTGCCCATTCCAAAGAAAGGTGACTCAGCAGAATGTTCAAACTACAGAATAAAGTCACTGATATCACATCCACATAAAATTTCTCTCAACATCATCCAACAATGGTTGCAGCAGGACAGTGACAGGGAGCTACCAGAAATTCAGGTTAGATTGAGAAGAGGATGTGACACAAGGGATATCATTGCTGGTGTCAGTTGGATCTTGGCTGCAAGCAAAGAATAACACACAGATATTTGTATTTTATTGACTATGCCAAGGCACCTGACTCTGTGGATCATAACAAATTATGGGCAGCCTTGAGAGAAATGGAAATTCCAGAACACTACATTATATTCATGCAGAACTTATGTACCAAGATCAAGAAGCAGTTATGGGAACAGAACAAAGGAATATTGCAGAGTTTAAAATCAGGGAAAGGTGTGTGTCAGGATTGTGAACTCACACTGTACTTGTTCAATTTGAATGCTGAGCACATAATTAAGGAAGCTGGAGTATATGAAGAATGTGGCACCAGGATTGGAGGAAGGCTTATTAACAACATGTGATATGCCGATGACACAACTTTGCTTGTTGATGCTTGACGTGTGGACTTGAAGCACTTGCTGATAAGGATCAAGGACTGCAGCATTCAGTGTGGATTACAACTCAAATCAAAGAAGACAAAATTCTCACAACTGGACTAATGGGTAACACCATGATAAATGACGAAAAGATTGAAGTTATCAAGGATTTCATCTTGTTTGGATCCACAATTAAGGCTTATGGAAGCAGAGATAAAAAGATATGTTGCACTGGGTAAATTTGCTTCATGAGATCTCTTTATAGTGTTAAAAGGCAAGGAGCTTACTTTGAAGACTAAGCTGTGATTGACACAAGCTATAGTATTTTCAATTGCCTCATAAGCATGTGAAATTTGGACACTGAGTAAAGGATACA
>NW_022103915.1:40341919-40342762 GCF_000313985.2 Echinops telfairi
ACCCCCAAAGGGGTCGCAACCTGCAGGTTGCGAACCACTGGGCTATAGCCATATATACCTATTCTAAGATTATGTACGTCAGGATTATGAGACAAGACTTGGTTTGCATGTACCAATTTGCATGCAATCTAATTTTGATAACTAATAAAAATGAAATCCACTACTACCTCTCATGGCCATTGAGTTGATGGTGATCCATAGCAACCCTTTAGGACAGGGCAGAACTGCCCCTGTGACTTTCTTGGATGGTAATTGTTTACAGAAGTGGGAAGCCCTGTCTTTCGCTCAAAGCGGTTGGTGGTTTCAAACTGCAGAACTTTCAGATCACAGGGATAACCATAGGGATGAAAACATTCCCCGTGGGATACATGTTGGGCTGCTTGCTAACTGCTAAGCAAGTCGTTCAAAGCCATCTGCCACTCTGAGGGAGAAAGAGGAGGCTATCTGCTCCAATAGGAATTTACGACTTGGAACTGACTTGATGGCAGTGGATTTGCTTTTTAGTATGCATTTTAACCTCCTCTAAATCACTGTTAAGGAGTCTTGGTGGCGCAGTGGTTAAGTATTGGGCTGCTAGCAGGAAGGTCAGCAGTCTGAAACCACCAGCTTCTGCATGGGAGATACATGAAGCTTTCTACTCCCATAAAGAGTTTGAGTCTCAGAAACTCACACGGGCAGCTCTACCCTGTCCTAAGGGTTGCTATGAGTCAGAACTGACTCATCAGCAGTGAGGTTTGGGTTTGGTTTGGTTTTTGCAGTTGCTATTAGTGGGAATCGTGTTGATGGCAGTGAGTCAACGAGTGTGTGAGACAGTCAAACAATGCATTACACTAGGAAAATCTA
>NW_022103915.1:40343440-40344953 GCF_000313985.2 Echinops telfairi
GGCAGGAGGGAGCTCCTAGCTGCTCAAAGAGTTAAGAGCTGGGCTGCTAAATGAAAGGTTGGTGGCATCAGTGCACCCAGATTTGCATCTTATTTCTGAAAAATCAGTATTAAGACCCCTAGGGAGCACAGTTCTAACGCACATAGTGTCACCATGTGGTCGAAGGGACTTCATGGCAACCCGATAGGTAAAGAATCTGGCAGAATGTTTACATGATAATAACTAATAAAAATACATAAATCTTTAACATAGTAGTATACCCAATTCCTCAGATGGGTGGTGATATAAACAAAAGACAAAGTTAGTACAAAGTGATTGATTTAATACTCTTAAGGATATTTATACCAGTACTAAGCTATTTAGTAAATAGTTAAGTCTAAAACCTGCTCAAAGTATTTATATGTTTCCATCCAGTTTTGGCTACTATTTTGCATGTTAACACAGGTCTGTGTATTACTAACAGAGATTAAAGCAATTATACATAGCCTAACTATCTAGCCAGTCAACACCAATATCAAAGAACATAGGCTTCTAAGCAATCTATTGGAGCAGATGTATAAAGTACTTTGTACAGTATCCTCATATGCATTTCCTCACTTTACAACAACCAGCTATACAAAAAGCACACTACATATTACACCATATAATACAACACACTAAATAATAGTGTAGCTTTATAAAGCAAAGTATTCAGATGTCAACGCATACCCATTCACAATAAAAAGGAAAAAAAACAACAAGTGAAAAAAAAACCATATTCACAAAATAAGTTGATTTATAGCAAGCAAGAATTTAGGTCTCTAGATATATTTTTCAACTCCTTATATTCCAACATGATGTCTTGAATACAGTCATAAGCTCAGAAACACATGTATCTTGTGTTGCCAAGTAAACAATGGACTGTTAATCACAAGGTGAGTAGTTCAAATACACCAACTGCTCTGCAGAGGAAAAATGAAGCTATCATTTCCTATAAAGATTTACAGCTTCAGAAACCCTATTGGGTTACTATGAATTGACAGTGACTTTATGGCAGTGGGTGTAGTTTTTTGGTCTTAAAAGCAGAACCCAAGGAGAAATTTCCAGTTTCTCTCTCCAAGAACTTTCTTTCTATTGGGAAGAGTTAAGCAATAGAAATGGGCCAGGTAAAATATATTTAAGTGTGCTCTTACTCTGACCACAGTACTACACAATTTTTCTTTAAAAAAATGTGTAAGATCTAGCTTTGTGTTGGTAATAAAGAAATGATTCATTAATGATGTCCTTAACGCATTTTATTATATTGGAAACAACCTGATCTTATTTCTCTAAAATTATTTTTTAAACCACAGCAGGAAAGATAATGAAGTAAATAAGAGAATGAAGTAAGTATTGCAGGGTGGTAATTAAAATGAAGATTCTTGGAATAATTAATAATCATGAAAAAGAAAGTAAAAAAACTTTCTTATTTTTAAAAATCAAGACTGTAAATTATTGTTCTTAACATATTAAATGAGAATATTTTCTTTTTTTT
>NW_022103915.1:40349203-40350960 GCF_000313985.2 Echinops telfairi
TGGCTATGGCCCAGATATGCCATCAGAACTTTATGGTAAAGCAAAAGAACATTATGGACTAGCAAAGGTGGTCGCCAAGCTTCACTTCCTTCCCACCTATGGCAGTTCGATTTCTGTGTTGTCTTGGCTAAGCATGAGCCTCGGTGCTTTGGCAGACAACGTTGGAATGGCTGCTGTTCCATAACAGTGGAGTGCAGGACAGAGCATGACAGGGCAAGGACCTTCCATCACGTGATTAGATATGACTCATCGAGCAGTTGAAATAGGAGTTTCCTTGGGCGTGTGGTCTCCCTTCAGAATATAAATGGATGTTCTGGAAGAGTTTAAACACTCTGTTTTGACCCTGCAGCCTTTTAATTGCCTGTCTTAAGGAATTTTGCATGTAAACCTGCAGAAGTCACTGGTCTGACACCAAACCTATGCAGAAGGCTCTAGTCTGCCAGCCCACAATTGCATGAGCACATAGTTTGAATGGAATCTCCCTCTTACTCTCTCAGTATCTATACAATCATACATCATACATGCACACGTTTCACTGTCTTTACTCCTCTAGAGAACTTAATCTAAGACACCACTTCCACAATACAAGACAATGAAGAAAAGCCAGAGGGAAAATGATTTCATGAATACAGTTGCTTCACACTTCCTCTGAAGAGTCTGGTATTATTTAGAATGAATCAGGATTTAGTCTCAATATTTAAGCAGACATCCTTTTATATTACAATGCTTCAGCCTGTGCAACATTCTTTACTATATCTAAGATCATTGTACTCTTACAGAAACAACAGTGTCCAAAGACTGTGACAGAGTAGGCAGTATATTCCTGGATCCTTATTTAGTTTTCATATTGAGTCCTATGAACTCACTAGTAAAATTTCTAGATTCATAAATGCAAAAACAAAAATACAATTGTTTGAGGTAGAGGTTTCAGCAGGAAGCAGACAAAGTTGATAACTTTCAAATACTGCCAAAAGCTTACATATAGGGGAAGGAACAGGAGGAGGAAGTAAAGGGATTACTACTAGAACCAACTACTAGCTAGTTCATTCTTACACATACTAACCCTAGAGGACAGGGTAGAACTGCTTCCTTGGGGTTGGTTGCAGGATGTCAGGGAGCCAGTCCCTAACAAATCATCACAGGCCCAGCAGGCGCAATTGTACAGCGATAATAAGTAAAGATTTTTTTATATGCCATACCAGGAAGGAGACTGGCACATCTGTCCTCCATGGAGCGACTGCTGGGATTGAACTGCTGACCTTTATATTAACAGCTGAATGTGTAACTCACTGTTCCATCAGGACTCAAAGGAGAATAATCAACCTCAAAAACCAAACTCACTGGCAACCCATTGATGGTGACTCATAGAAACCCTATAGGACAGTGTAGAACTGCCCCGTGTGAGTTTTGAAGACTGTAACTGTTTATGGGAATAGAAAGCCATGTCTTTCTCCCATGGACCCGCTTGTGGTTTCAAACTGCTGACCTCACAGCGCAATGCTCAACCATTATATTATCAGAACTCCTCAAAGGAGAATATAAAGCAAAACTATTCAAGAATATTTTCCATAACTGTATGCTAGAGTGGGCAAACTTTTACGGTACAGAGACAGACAGTAAATATTTCTGGCTCCAAAATTACAGAAATTTGTTATTGTAGCCTGAAAACAGTTACAGACAATACTTTTACAAACAAATAAGCATGATTATTTTCCAACTAAATTTTATTTTCACAAATTAAGTAGGCTGTTGAGTGT
>NW_022103915.1:40351937-40363082 GCF_000313985.2 Echinops telfairi
GGAGGGGGGAGAGGAAGGGAGGGGAAAATGAGGAGCTGATATTAAGGGCTAAAGCAGAAGGCAAATGTTTTGAGAATGATGAGGGCAACAAATGTACATATGTGCTTGACACAATGGATGTATGTATGGATCGTGATAAGAATTGTACGAGCCGAACATCAGACAAGGTGAGCAGCAATTATGCTCCCCGAGGAAATCACCTGTAAGTTGTTCCACTCCGTATTCTGCTTTGATATAACTTCTGATTTATTTTTTAATTTTTTTAAGCATTAGTGAACCACACAGATTTAGTTCCTCAATAAATCTAAGGAGATTCTCTGGTGCCCCAATTCCTTTGTATTTTCATTAATCATTATTATAATAATGTCCTAGATATTAAAATCCAAGCTCAGCTTTTTTGCTGTATTTACTTACTTCATAAATATATTTAAAATTTTCTAGAATACCACTATTATATATGAAACAAAATACCAAATTGGATGGGGGGGGAATGATATTTATTTCTCATATCTAGAAGGAAAGGTATACCACAAATGTAATGGACAGGCAAGGACATTTGTACTCTGTTGAATATTTATACTCTGAAAAATCAGGCTTACTACCATAGAAGCATAGGTAATTATCTGAGTTTTAATCTACTTAGTCTATGTTTTAACACCATTAAACAGTTCAACTGTTCATAATCTACCTCTTGACTACTGTTATGATGTAATACAAAGTTAATGACTTTTCAAACATACTATTCCCAGAAGTATTTTCAAACATACTATTCCCAGAATATTTCCATATTACCAATCTTATTTTCTTTAGACTTGGTCATTCCTGGGGATGGGGCAAGTGTAAATTCTCTATTGACCTTTATAAATTTCTGTGTTTTTTAAATTGAAAACCATTTAATACCGATGAAGAAGAAAAAGAGCATCTTAGTGGAAGCCTTATAGATAAGCAGACGTCACACTTTATGGTTCTTATTCACTTAGCCATGTAAATGTTAGTCACGTTCCCTTGTTACATGAGAAATTTCATCCTTTACTGTTTTTCAGCAAGCTCCCATGCTATTAGTGACAGACAGAGGCAAAAGGTGTAGCTTTGTTTGAATTACAATTGGTTCTGAAACATATCTAATCCTTCAACTTCATCAACGCACCAGGAAAGTAAACAAACTGAATCCCCATACTGCTTGTTAATGGTGAAAATACAGGCTTGAAATTAAGACTCTTCCTTGGCCAAGCTCCTACAAGGAATTATATTGCTTTCAGGCTTACAAACTCCATAAACTAATCTAAATACAAACATGCATTCATTTGTGACCAGTCAAGAACGTCTGGGCATGAACACATGAGTATACATACTCTTGATGAGTCAGCAAAGTGCAGGCCCCTATGTAAATCTTTCTAAGCCTCAATTTGCTCTTCTGCAACCTGCCTCATGTAATTACTTTTTTTAATACCTACCAGACAGAAAGTGCTCTGAAATGGCAACTCACACATATTCTTCATTCCTCATATACTTGAAGAATGAGAAATATTCTCCTTCATTTAACCTTCCCAACTAAGAGAATTAATGGGGCCTTGAGTTATTTGCCTGTTTTAACATTTATTTTCAAAACAAATTGATCTCACCTGGAGACTAGGATTACATTAACGTACTGAATGAGCATGCCTCAGTTGTTTATAGAGAAACCCACCAAACCTCTCAGATTCTGAAGTGATATGAGCTATCCGAGTCCCATATAGCACCTCCAATAAATGTAGATCATAACTGATATTTTAGAATTCAGTAGGTCAAATTATTATATTCCACATAATACATCCAAGCACTTTTCAGAAGGGCTACCACAGTACTGAGGCTATTGGTAGTGCAGTGGTAGAATTCTCACCTTCCAATCAGAAAACCTGGGTTTGATAATAGTGAATGTACCTATATGTAACCACCACTTGTCTTCCCAGGAAACGTGCATGTTACTATGATATTGACTTGATTTTAGCAGATGTTCCAAGAGTAGATCCACTTTCAAAAACCAGCCAATAAAAACCCTATGAATCATAACAGATCAATGTTCAACCAATTATGGAGGATGACATAGGGCCAGGCAATAGTTTGCTCTGTTGTGCATGGGTTGCCATTGGCAGGGAACACCCACCACCACCACTAGAATACTACCATCAAGGTGTCAGAATTATACCAACTTCCTAGGATCAGAGTATATATATATTTTCACTGGACTTGTAGCAAATGTTGTAGTTCACTTTTTTTGGATTGATCACTAACTCATTTCTAAGACTTCTTTTGTCTTAAGAGTCTCAGTAACAGCCCCATCGCAGAGCAATTAGTTCTTATGCCATGGTTCTACTCAAGACTTGCCCTCAAGAAGAGATCACTGAAGATTTGGGTGATACCACAAAGTGCGGTGAAGAATCAGATGGTATCTGGCTATCAGACAGAAAAGCGTTTGGGGTCTTAAAGGCTTCTTTTTTTTATTTTTTAATAAGCAGCCATCTAAGTGAGGCATCAACTAAATCCACATGGACGAAGTACATCAGCCTGTCTGATGCAAGCATTGCAAACAACATAATCCAAGTCTGAAGGAACAGTATCAGAGCTTACATTATGAAGGTCTGGTTTGCAGAAGGCTATGAATGTCAGTAGATGCCAAAAATACATTTGCAGGATCCACACATGAATTAAGTGTTGTAGTTACATCATCTCCTGTCAACTTGAGGGTTTTAAGAGTGAAGGGGTGTTTAGCTTGTCAATCAGGTCACAGCTTGATGACCTCATTTGGATGCTCGATAGAGATAAATAGCTCACTGGAGGCCAGGCCAATTCTCTGGTTCACGTTCCTGATGACAAACCACATGGAGCCATGCTCAAGACTTTCCGCCCACAAGCCTGTGATCTTCCTACATTCAGCATCATGCCATGTGCTGCGTAACTCTAAAGAATTTATCGACTAGTATCAGATATATGGGCTAATATTGGATTTAGGGACTTGATCTGAATTGGGCTGGAATGTTTTCTTAATATATAATTACTCTTTGATATAAAGTTCTTTCATCTCTAGTCTACCTGGACTAACACATTAAGCCTTCAGTGAATGCCCTCTGACCATAGTCCAGGAATGTAAATAGTCTTGCTATCAGATAGAGAACATTGTAAAGTTGATTATGGCAGATGTAGTTAGGTTAAAATGTAATACCTTATTATTTGATCTTCCTTTTGACCCATTCTAACATTGTTTCCATTTTTAATATTTTCTGTTTTCTTGTCAATTGCATTTTTTTTGTTTTGTCATTGCTGAAGGTTTTTGTTTGTTCTGTGTTTTGTATGATTTTCTGCATATGAAATCCATGATTGGTAAATCCAGAGAACTAGATTAATAATTATCTATCATTAACAAGGACAGGTGGGAAGGGGAGAATAGGGAGTCATTTTTAATAAACATTGGGTTTCCATTTATGGTGATTAAAAGTTGGCGATGGGAATTGCTTCACAGTTTATACAACATGAGAAATTAACTGATGCCACTAGATTGTCCATGTGTAAAATATTAAATATATCATATACATAGCAAAAGAAAAATAATAAAAAAAGTCACTCCCAGAGTGCATACCTACTACTCAGAAGTTCTGAGAGAAATCTTTATGGAAGCATACAGTGTTATTTTTCTCCTGCAGAGAGGCCAATGAGTTTGAACTATCAACTTTGCAGTTAGCCCAATGCTCTTGACTTGAGCTAAGCAGTTAAGGGCTGGGGACAAAGAGGCTTACAGTGATAAAAGTCATTGCAAAGTGTGGCAGTTACATAATCTCCTGTCAACTTGGGTGAAGGGGTGTAGTCTAGCCTGTCAATCAGGTCATAGCCAATGAAGCCTCTGTGTGGGCATGGCCTTCTCAGGAGGATCCTGAGAACTCCTTTCCTCCACCCTGGAGGTGGAACACACACGCTCTCTCTCTGCTTCACATTCTGTGGACAAGCCACATGAAGCTATGCTGATGGTAGCCAGAGTCCTGGAGTTGGGGAAGCCACATGGAGAGCCATACCGGCAGTGAGATATTTCCACAAGATTTTTCACCCACTGGCCTGTGATCTTCTGCTTTCAGCATCATTGCATAGGTTGCGTGAGTCTGAAGGGGAATTTATAAACTGGTATCAAACATATGGGCCAATATCGGACTTACAGACTTGATCTGGACAGGGTTGGGATGTTTTCTTAATATACAATTGCTCTTTGATATAAAGCTCTCTCATACACGAGTGTCGCTGGGTTTCTCTAGTCAACCCGGACTAATACACAAAGCCTCACAGTTAAGATCCACAATGATAAGAACTCGGACCTAGAGCATGGCTGACCTACACAAAAGTTGTGGCAGTCAGTGAATAAAAGGCTGACACATTATCTGGGGCTAGTCAATTTAAGAAAGTGCTGCTAGGCTCCAGAGAGTACTAATGGAGGGTTAAAGTCCTAGTCAGAGTCAGCATCTTTAAAGGAAAATTGCTGTTGCAATATCAAATTAAAGTGAAATTTTAACTGAAAGCACCTAGATTTTTGGGGGGGGGGGGGGTCAGTGTTCTTAAGATAGAACCTGCTTAATCTTATAGGTTCTATTATTTTTTATGGAATTTTTCAATATCAGAGGCTGATTTCCTCTGTTTCAGGTTTCTGTTTGTGTTGTTAGGTAATCTCATGTCAGTAGAGCAGTCCTGAGACACCATTAGGGACTTGAGGTTCCCACTCAGTTCAGTGAGAAAGGCTTCCTTAGGAGCTGAGTACAGTTGCTAAAAGTAAAGCTTCAAGAACCCTTAGTTACAATCCCTTTCTAAGGCCCTGAGGGAAACTTGTGTAACTAATTCACATGGTCAAGGGTTTTGTAACATTTAGCAAAGGTTGAGATTTGGACCACAATTTGTTAAGACGGCTGTCTTTTTCTACTCGGAATTGATGCCCATCTCACTTCCAAGTTGTCAGTGTTGGGTAGGAATGAATAACAATATTAGGATCCTTTCATGGGGAAATTAAGCTAAGTAATCAGTTTGTTAGGGTTTAAACGCAGATATACATATACACATACACATATATATACACACATGTATATATATAAGGCAGATATTAATATGGCTCATACTTGCTTTTGTGCAGCTATTTTGGGAACAAACATAGGTGCTAGAAGTTGCAATGTGCTATAAATGTGTCCCTTGACGCTATGTACAGGAAGTACAAGGTAATAAAAGAAGTGGAGGAGTCAGTTCTGAATACCTACTTAAAATAGACATTCTCTTGTCATTACATTAATATCATCAAAAACGTACAGTAAAAAAATACAACAAAGTTTTTAATTTATTGGGATTTCTTTTACCATCATAAATGATTATTTGATTTAATAATTAAAAACATTCATACAGGCAGTACCTCAGTTACTAATATGTGAATAAGGGCAATTTCTATTTACCCTTTAATGCATGCATGGCAGATGAAGCCAAAAAAAAAAATAAGAAGAAGAAGAAGCGCAAAAGTTAATTTTTATAATTTGGGTGATTCCTCACAGTAACTGGAACTAGAAAAAGTATGGATATGGAACAATTAGAAGAGGCCCTTTTAGGATCCTGATACATGAAATAGGATTAGGAGAAGCTCTGTCGAGAGCCACAGAGGATCAAAGCAAAGTCAGATGTGAGCTTTGAGCAGTGTGCTGCCATCTTGGAAGTCCTTTAATAAATTTGCTCTAATTTTGAAACATTTGAAACAACCCCTACTCCCAACTAATTCATCACAATCACTTTCATTTCCAGTATGCACAGCTTTAAAATCACAGAAAAGGCTTTCAAGACTTTTTTGCACTAAACAAACACAAAACCAAACTGACTGCTGAGTGAATTCCAACTCATGGAGACCCTATAGGGCAGAGTAGAATGTCACCATGAGTTCTGAGACTGGGAGCCTTTACAGTAGACAGCCTCATTTTCCTCCCATGGAGCAGCTGGTGAGTTCAAATTGCTGATCTGTGGTTAGCAACCCAGCGTGTAACCCATGTGTAAACTCACTGCCATCGAGTCAATACATATTCTTATCAACCCAATAATAGGACAAGGGTAAAACTACCCGGATGATCGTTGTTCCTCTTGTTCTTCCCCTTGTGAGCGGTTACATAGAACTTGTAAAACAACTGGTTATTACTCATGTTATGATGGGAATCAATCAATATACAAATTATTTTTAAGATGGCTATTAAAATGTGTTTGGTAGTCAAAAACATTAGATTATTTGATGTTAAAAATTAAGTATAATAATAATATGCAGTTATGTTTAAGAAACACTGTCAGATAAGGGTTAAACTGCCAAGTGCAAGGTTAACCACCAGTTGCTCCATGGGAGAAAGATGAGGCTGTTTCCATAAATATTTAGAGCCTTGGAAACCTTATGCAGGATCTCTTCGAATCTGAATTGAATCCATGGTAGTGGGAGTTTCAAATTATTTTGGCTATGTTTAAAGAAACTATCTTTATCTTTTAAAATTTCACATTGAAATATTTACAAATTAAATGATAAGATGTCTGAAATTTGTGTCAAAATAAACCTGGAACTATTGCTACTTATCAAATATGAGTAATAGATAACTAGGAGTTCTAGTTATTCTTTTATTCTATTTTTATTTATACTGATGTTTTCCATAATAATAAAAATAAGCAATAATGAAGGAGCCTGATGTATAAATCACTGTAAAAGATTTGGGAAGAAATACAAAGATCAAAATAAAGAATAAAAAATATAAGCACCAAAATACAGAATTACAGATGTTATAGGCTGAATTGTATCCCACAAAAGATATATTGAAGTTGTAACCCCCAGCTCCTGTGAATACAATCTTATTTGGAAATAGAGTCTTTGCAAATATAATCAAGTAACATGTAGTCATATCAGAGTAGGATAGGCCCGGATCTATTTTTGACTGCGTTCTTATAAAGAAGGAAAGATGCAGAAACAGAAGGAAACGTTCATATGAAAACATAGGCAGAGACTGGAATTATACAGCTACAAGGCAAGAAAGGACCTGATTGGGAATCCAGAGTTAAGAAAATATCTTATCCTACAGTCTAAAAATTAGATTTCTTGCCTTTAGTAAAAGAAAAAAAAATCCATTTAATGATTATTTGTAATGTTAGCCCAAGGTAACTAACATGGTAGGGATTTTAAAAACTGGATGTGTGTCATATATTGAATTGTGAGCCCTCTAAATGTGTGTCAATTTAGCTTTGTCATGAGTTTGTGTGATTATCCGCCATTTTGTTATCTGATATAATTAGCCCTCATTTTGTAACAAATGCTTCATGAACTCTAACTTCTATATGTTACTAAGCCAGGATTAGAATGGGTTGTATCTTAAGTCACATCTTTACAAAATGGTGTGATTTGAGCCTCACTACCTTTACTCAATCCTTTCCCTTTTTGAGTCACTGCATTTATCTTTTCAGATAAAAGGAGAGAGAAAATAATAGAAACAGGAGAGCCCTCCCTATTACAAAAAGAAGGCTAAAGAGTGGATCATGTCCTTTAGAACAGAGACCCCATAGTGAGAATAGCTTAGACCCAGGAAAACATAGATACCAAGACATACAGAGATCTCCAAGCAATCCTGGACCCAGAAATAATGACAGAATACAAAGACCTTCCTCTGGGGTCTTCAGAGAAAGAAAGTCTTCCCCTAGAGCGGGTACCCTGAAGTCACACTTCTAGACTCCTCAACTGTGAGAGAATAAATTTCTGTTACTGCCATCTATTTGAAGCATTTCTGTTAGAGTAACACTAGAAATTAAGATATTATGTGTGTATAATTATTTAGGAAGACTCTCAGAATGCTATTGAAAATTATATTCTGAGCTATCTAATGTTCAATATATTCAAATACTTGTTGAGTGAAGTAATGAGAGAATCAATTATTCAATCAGAGCTGTTCTGTCATAATCATGTATCACTTCTGTGCAAAATCGCTCCACAGTCCTGGGAAATGGCTTACAGGATGGTGAACAGTCCTGTTGCCCATGGGGCTGCTAACCACCAGGTCAGTGGTTCAGAATCTTCAGCTGATCTATGGCAGACAGATGCCATACAGAATTACACTCTTGGAAACCCCCAGGGGCAGTTCCACCCTATCTTATAGGCTCGTTATGAGTTGGGATCAATGGGATGGCAGTGAGGTTGTTTTACAAGTTTTATACTGCCACATTCATTTATCTTTTCTGTGCAAGATCATTCAGCTGTCTGGGGTAATGACTTATGGTACACTGTGGCAACATGCTGACTCAATGACAGTCTCAGCAACACAGAGTTTTAAAATACGTTGAGGTCACCACCAGGAACTACAAAAACCTAAACAACAGCATTTTCTCACTCTGTTATGATTCATGTAGTACGAAAGGAAAAGATCAGCACAAAAGGACATTTAAAATAACCCAATATTACATTTAACTTTACAGATGAGGAAGTTGTTAACTGAACATATGAAAGACTAACATGAGAGATTTTCTTGGTCCATTCTTTTTGAATATAATCGTATGTGTGTGGTTATCTTCATTCACATCATTAGGATCTCCAAATGTATTTAGTTTTTGAATATCATGCCACAGGGGTCTTAATTCTATAGGAAAAGTAATTTAATTTGGAAAATCATGGGCTCTACCCTCCTAAGGTCCTATTAACTAAAGTATCATTTTATTTTGCAACATCTCTTATGTATTAGTCTGGGTATTTTAGAGAAACAAATCCATAGAAACTCATGTATACGAGACAGTTTTATATAAAAGTCAAGTGCACATCAAGAAAACATCCCAAGCCAGTATTGACCAAGCCTACAAGTCCAACATTAACCCATTTGTCCAACACCAATCCACAAAGTCCTCCTCCATCCCACAAAACACACACTGATGCCAAATGCAGGAGGAAAGCGGAATCAGTGAATGTGTAAGCATCTCAGCGCTGGCATGGGTCTCCACACAGGTGCTCCAGCACCCAGGGATGCATCAGGGTAGGTCCATGCAGCTTCTCCTTGGGGATGTTTTGCAGGAAGCGAGCCTTGCCAGCTGAACCAGGGAACTGGCTAAGGCAGCTGCACCCTGGTCTGACCATCACAAAGCAAGAGACCCGAGAAATAGAAAGGCAAGGCTCATGGAGCCATTTATCTCTCCACCCTTCAATTAACCCACATATGTTTATCAGCCAGGTTGGCACAATACACTTTAACTATATCATATGATATAATCCAATAAAATTGCCCCTGCCAAATAAAATCAAGGCATAGCTAAAATTAATGGAAACTAAAATTGTGGCCATGTATCTTTGTCAAATTGTGAATACCTGCTCAAATCAAAGGATTGAAAAGCTGCAGAAAGAAAAGCTTACATTAAAAATGGAACCTGTTATAGATTAAGGTAAAACTTTAAGACAGGTTTTTATCTTTGTATTGGATCTTATATTGTGAGTGAATCATGGCTTAATAAGTTATTGATGATAATGAGAACTCATAGCTAATTTCACCAGTACTGGTAAAAATACAGTCAAACTGAAAATGTTTCACTAATCATTGGAAGTAAATTACTAAATGATCCCAATTACATATCAGGAATACTATTGTATTTAAATGACTGAAAGCATTTATATGACTAAAATATGCCAAATAGCTTAAAAGTTAAAAATGTGTTTAATATACCTTTCTCTTACTTTTTCTATTCAAAGCATGAATTAGTCAAATCCAGTGTACCTTTCAAAGGTCTCTGAGAGCATTACCAAGATTAACTCATTCATCCAGATCAACTCTCATATATTAATATCAATTTCATAATTAACGGAAAAATTTGACAGCATAATGCTTACATGATTGACCCCAGCATGAAGAAGTGAAGCTAGAAGATAAAATTTTTTAATGGATTATAAAGTTAGAGCCTACAATTCTAAGACCAAAACTAAATTTTGAAAATACCCATTACCATGAGATTAGATGATAAGTTAAAGACCCAAAAGCAACTTAAGGTTCAATATAATTTTTGAATGAATTGTTTGGCTGATTATAATCACGGCTGAGCTTTCAAAACAAAATTAGCAAACAGTGAACAAAAAATGCTATAGAGATTCATCTCATTAGAAACCCCTAAATTCTAAATAGAACTGATTAGAAGACTAAACAAGAAAACCAAAAACCCAAAGCAAAAATTACTGCCATTGAGTCAGTTCAGACTCATAGTGACCCTCCAGCACAGAAGAGAACTGCCTCTGTGGGTTTCCAAGTAGAAAGTCTCATCCTTCTCCCGTTGGGGGGGGGCTGCTGGTTTCAGACTCATGACCTGTGGTTAGCAGCCTAACACATAATTCATTATGCCACCATGGTGCCTTACAATGAAATAAAAGCTTTCTAAAATCTCTATTTAAATTTTTTGAAAACCTCTTATAATTATTTTGCATATGGGTATTAAAAGACAATTTACTTTCTTTTATAAAAATTCCTTTTTAGTTCTATTCCATAGTATCCTATTCTCATTCTGTATGTCCTGTTGAAATCTTTCAGAGTTTAAGTTGCTTGAATAGCCTTTTGAGAATAACATTTCACTTCAAATAGTGATATTTTGGAAATCTTTTAGAAATACCAAAAGATTTGAAACTAAAAAAGTTGTCATGGAATAACTAAATTATTTAATCAAATTTTTACCTACATAACTCAATTTCAAATTTTTACCTACATAAATAACTCAATTTTTAAATGAGATTGACTAATTCATTTAGCTCAACTAGTGAGAAATTATTTTTAAATCTGTTTTTAATAATAAAAATTTCAATAAAATAAAATAAATAATGAAAATTCCGGGCAGAGAAAACATTTCTTCCATGTATATTTGTTAATTTTGTTTGTAAGGGGTAAAAGAAGAAGGATGAGTAAGAAGGATGAGCAATTGGCATAATTAATCACAAGTAACATGTTAAATATTCACATAGTTCAACTTTCAATAATTTTTAGTCTAATAAAAAATTACATCATGAATATATTAAATAATTAAAGAAAAATGTTTCTCCAAAATATTTTCCTACGGAGGTTTTCTCTGTGCTTTTGAATATTAAAAAATCACTTTAGAATAGCATGAAAGTAAGAATTTTTAAAATAG
>NW_022103915.1:40364242-40365035 GCF_000313985.2 Echinops telfairi
GCATGAGGGTAGAGGGTGCTCTGAGGTCATTTCATCTTTTCAGATTTGAAGAATTCTACTAATAGTTTTTCTCTAAGGCTCTTCTATCTCTCCATTTCTAGTCAATTAGTGGTATCTCCATTCTCCCAGTCATCTCTGCTCATTCACCTACTTGGCAAGGCCTATCAATTCTATTTTTCCAATCTCTCAAATATGTCCTTTTATCCAATGCAAACAGTCACCTTCTTCAATTGTTTTCAATGGACTGCGGTTCTATCTCCCTATTTCTAGTCGCTTCCACTATTAATTTAGCCCAACAAAAGCTCTACACCAGCAGTTCTCAACCTGTGGGTTGCAACCCCTTTGGAGGTCGAATACCCTTTCACAGGGGTCACCTGATTCATAACAGTTGCAAAATTACAGTTATTAATTAAGCAACAAAAGTAATTTTATGGCTGGGAGGTCACCACACATGTGGAACTGTATTAAAGGGTCATGGCATTAGGAAGGTTGAGAACCACTGCTCTACACTATTTATGTCAATAAAGCACTACTCATCAATGCAAGTTTATATATAAAAACATTCACCATTTTGACTCCAAAATAGATACTTTTGATACATTATTAAGCAAAAAATAAAACTAACAAAATGCAAGGAGCCCAGGTGGTGCCTTGGTAAGCATCTGTTAGCTGCTGAAGGGCTCGGAAGCTAATAGAAATATCAGCCATCTGATCCACCGGCTGCTCCATGGGAGAAGACAAGGGCAGTCGGCTTTTGTATTTACAATCTTGGAAATCCTGTGGGAAAGTTCTG
>NW_022103915.1:40365881-40367564 GCF_000313985.2 Echinops telfairi
TTGTAATGTTTATGTGTATTGTGTGTACAAAGTAGCCCAATTAGGCAAGGACTTTGTTTTTGTCATCAGGGTATTCAATCCAGGCATAAGTGTCTTTTAAAATAAATATGTGAAATGAGTAGATATTTCCAATTTAAGAGTTAGGTAGATTAAAAGCCAATAGCAATGCTTAGTTTTAGTGTTATTATAATTTTCCTACCTTTTCTCTCGAGTTTCTCTTTTAATCTAACCTTCTTACCTGAAGATATGTTATTCTCCTCTGGACTAGCTCTGTCAGATCTTTGGCCTCTTTCTCTCGCCAATCACCGGCTCCATCTGTTTGACTGAGGTAGTATAGATCCGTCATTATAGACCTGTAAAAACAACATTGGGAATACAACTTACTGGCACTGCATTATACTAAGTCATGAGAAGACAGTCAAACTCTTTATAAAGATTGATGCTTACAATGATGCTAGTATTTCACTTTTATTTTCTATCTAGGATGTGAAATTCAGCAACTGGTTTCTATCATCCAAGATTCATCTTTATAAGAAATTTCTACTAAGAAAAAATACATTCCTCACCCACCCCTCAGTTCTCCACCTCCCATTTAGTCGGCAGCCCAAGATTCTGAACACAGAAAAGGTACAATAGAGATTACAAGGTAGTGGATAACCATAGGGAAAAAACAAAAACAAAACAGGTAGTCTAATATAAGGGAGGGAAAAAAAGTTGTTGCAAGAATTTGTATACCTACTACCATTGAGTTGATTCCAAATTCTCTCCACTATTACTGCATGTCCCTTCTTACAGATCAGAGAAAAATTCTGACCAAACTCTTACACAATGGTCTAAAAAACAAAGGTCAGCAAGTATATACTATACAGGGTAAAGTAGTAAATATTTTAGGCTTTGTGAGCCTCTGTTGCATTTGTAGACAATATGTAAATAAATGCACACCACTGTTTTCCAACAAGCCTTTATGTACAAAAACAGGTAGAGTTAATAATTTCAATTATATGACACAATTGCTGAAGACAAAATGGGCACATAAGCAAAAATGGTGAAGAAAGCTGATGGTACCCTGCTACAAATATATATAACATCTGGGTTCTTAAAGGCTTAAAGTTAAACAAGCGGCCATCTAGCAGGGAAGCATCAAAGCCCACCAGGCTGTGTGATCATGAGCTGTCGATAGGGATCAAAAGTTATCAGAAGTTTTCAAAAGGTATCCAAAGTTCAAAAACAAGCAATCAAACTGACGTGAAGGAGCATGGACAAAACCTACCTGTAAGATAATAGGACAGACCCTCACAGAAGGGTCACGTGGAAAGGATGATAAATCTAGGGAGCGATATAGCACTGAGGAATCACATAACAATACTCTAGTTCTTTACTATTTCCTCCCCTTACTATTACGGCCTTTGTTTTACCTCATTAATCTTGTTAAGACCTATGTATGTTCATTTGTATACTTATGAGCAGTTGATGCATGAAAGTCAAGATAGACAACCCTTCAGAAACAGTAATGGGAAGAATGATTCCTTGTGGGTATGGGAAGGGGGGTGGGGGGAGCTGATAGCAATGATAACTATATAACCCCACTGGAGGGGAATGAAAAAAAGAATTTCAGGTGAATGGATACATTGGATCCATCAAAAATGTTTTGAAACTGATGGTGGTCGCAATTGTAAAATTATG
>NW_022103915.1:40368203-40370454 GCF_000313985.2 Echinops telfairi
TGTTTTGAGAATGATGATGGCAACAGATATACAAATGTGCTTGACACAATGTATGTATGTATGTATGTGATAAGAGTTGTACGAGCCCCCAATACAATGATTTTTTTTTTAAGTAGAAAATCCTATTTGCCAGAAAAGTATGTAAATAAATAAAATAGTTCATACTTAAGACTTCTAGGAACCACCTGCAATGCCACGATTAACTAAAAACATAAAACATTAGCCAGGGATCAGAGAATACTTAGAGAAAATTGATCTAACTTGCCCACATGAAGTGATTACTGAAGATATGTATGCTACAGCCAAGTGTGGTAAAGATATCAAATTGTGCCTCGCTATCAGAAAGAATAGTGTCTGGAGTCTGAAAGGCTTGTCTTAAAACAAGCAGCCATCTAAGTGTGATGTTAGCTAAGTCTGCATGAAAGAAGCACACTAGTCTGTGTGAGCCAAAAATTGTAGATAATAAAAATCCAAGAATCTAGAAGAGAATCGTAGTACAGCTTAAGTTCTGGGCACCTGCTTTGCAGAAGGCTTTGGATGACAATGAAAGCCCAAAATCCATTTGCCTGGCCACCGTGTGGATTAAACCTCCACTGAATTTCCTTGTTCCATTGACTAAGAATATGAATAGTGGTGTCCTCAGAGAGAGCGCACTGAAAAGTAGATTACTGCAGATAGTCTTACCATATGCTTTCCCCTTTGGCCCATTTGAAACTTGTTCTAGCTTTTATAATTTTCTGCTTTCTCTTAGATTGAGGATTTCCTATGTTTTATTTAGTTGTTCGTGGTATTTTGTCTTTGTTTTGTATGACTTTCTTATATGGAATCTTAAACACAAACAAACAAAAACCACCTCATTGCCATCTCATAGCAACCCTATAGGACAGAGTAAAACTGTCCCTGTGGGTTTCTGGGACTAACTCTTTACGGGAATAAAAGCCTCATCTTTGTCCCACAATTAGCAGCCCAACCCACAACCTACTATGCCACCAGGGTTCCTCTTTATGAAGTCTAGGGTAGGTAAATCTATAGAAGCAGTAATGAGAGAAACAGTTTCTTAGGGTTATGGCAAAGAAGGTTGGCGGTGAATGGGGAGTGAATAATAATGGGTCTAAGAATTAAGAAAATGTTCTGAAATAGATTGGGATGATGATTGGACAACTCTTTAATACATTTAAACTGTTGAGTTATATGGTATGTGAATTATATGTCAATAAAACTGCTTTAATAAAAGAAAACTGATCTATGATACTAAATAATAATAACAAAGATTAATAGGTATTGAGCTCCCGCTCTCAACCATACATCTATTCCTCATGCTTTACTTCATTTCATTTCATTCTCACAAATACCTTATAAATACTCAAACCACCAACCCCACTGCCATCGAGTTGATTCCTACTTACAGTGACCTGAATGAACAAGGGAGAACTGCCCATGGGGGAAGGCTGTAAATCTTTATGGAAGCAGACTGCACATCTTTCACCTGTGCTGAAGCTGGTACACCTCAACCACTGACATTGTGGTTAGCAAAGAGCACTTTAATTACTGTACCACGATTTCTTCTCCTTATGAGTAGATAACACATAATAATTAATTTGTTCTATGTCACAAACTAAGAAATAACAGAGTGGGACTTCAAACCCAAGCAGATCCTGAGCTCAGCTTTCTAACTTGTACTCTGCCAAATATCACAGTAGGGAGCTTAGGGCACAAAAGTATGAGCTCTTAAAATAAGTATTACAAAACATTCCATAGAACTTTAAAAAAAAGGATTTGCAGTAATGCATGCAAAATACTAACATGTGCTAGCTACTATTTTTATGCTAGAAGGTCTCAGGGAGTTGTTTCAAAGCTTTTACCTTGTGTTTGAAGAACAGCCACTAATAACTCTACAACCAAGAGAAGGGTGCATGGAGTGTGGGTGACAGCAATATGAAGTCCTGAAGGCTAGTCAGAAAAACAGATCTAATTCCTCTAGCATCCTGGGGAAAAGGATTGGTCAATGAGGGGGCAGTTAACATGTGAGACCAGCACCCAACTATGGTGATTTACCTTGATGTGCATGGCACATTCTCACTTCTCCTTTGTTCTTGGTTATTAACCAGATGTCAAACCACTGAAAAGCCCAAAACAGCAGCCCACAGGAAAGATTAAAGTCTTATTTACTCTAATATGAAACGATTTGATTGCACATTAGAAGTACACAAGATTAACAGAGCATAACCAACATCAGCTCTTTTCAATGAAG
>NW_022103915.1:40370588-40372979 GCF_000313985.2 Echinops telfairi
TAATGCATACTCAGGACACTTTGTAGGGTAGCTATTTTCATGTTTACCCTCTTCGAATGTGGTGCTTAACCAATTTTATATTGATTATTTTTGCCCAATATTCAATTTGTGAAATTACTTCTAAAAATTACTACTACTATTGAAAACTTAGTTCTGAAAATTAGCCAATAAAAGCTACGGATAACAACAGACTATTATTGTTTGATACAGTGCTGGAAATGAGTGTCCACCTCCCCTCCCCCCAGTCATGTTGAATACATAGACACAGTGGCACTAGAGCACATACTATCTTGAAACCAGACCTCCTAGAAGAAACCCAAAAGTTGAAATGAAAGTATTTGTACCAGATCATGTATCCATTCAAAAATTTCTATATGTAGGTCTCAATGACATCGGTTCTATCCTTCATGTTACGAGATTCCCTTTTCCACCTGAAGACTCTCTTTTCAATGCAAACTTTTTGGGGAAGATGGGGGAGAGTACCCTTATACAAGATGGAGAATTATGATCTAGCTAATAAAAAGTAAGTGATACTTCACACGAAAACACCTTCCAGAATAAAAAGTGTGGTCCCCTCAATAGACAGAACAGCAGCAAATGGAAATCTAGCCTCCTTCCTTTCCTTCTTGAAGTTACTTAACTAAAGAGGAATGTGTCTTTTTTAAAAAAGCAGAAGACACAAAGGAGCTATGGTAAATTCTTAAAGAGATTTCGATATTCATCCTCAACATCACAAGGAAACTTGTAGAAAGGTAAATGTTTATACCTATTGGATCAGAAATTCTGGAGATGTGGCTTAGCAATTTGCCTTAAGAAATCCTCTAGGTTAATCAAAACCAAATTGATGGCACCTAACAACAACAACTAGGTTATTCTGACACAGAGTAATGATTGAGCACCACTGCTGCAATAGTATTGGTATACAATAATCCTTAACAGTACAACACTTCTACTTCCCTAGTGACTTTTTAATTTACCTGTGTGTTAGAAAGGCAGTCCTATGAAATGTTTCTATTTATCAAGTATCATATTCTGTATTTTTATGTCTGTGAATACACCTTATGGAACAAATGTGTACAAATCAACTCTTTCTTACTTATTATGTAACTAAGAGTATTTAGAATACCCTATTATTTGCTCATTACTTCAATATTTTATTTATATTAGGGTTCCAGGAAAAACAGGGGTTCGATTCTTAAAATTGGCTTACTTATAGTTTCCATAACACAGAGCAATAAGCTCATATTTTCAGACATGTCACATGATGTATTAACTTTTTGAAGAATTAAAATGTAAAAAATTGTAATTTTGCTTATTACATTTAATTGTGTATAGGCAGTGAATTATTTAATGTGGCTCTTCTATCTAAGGTCTCTGTAACTCCCACCAAGTGACCTTGTTCTACAGCCAACAGTAAAAAGGTGGGAAAAGACACGGATAGGATTCACCTGTGAGTAACTGTTAACAGAACTTATTGTGATCGCCATCCTTCTAGGTATAAGATGATCCCTCTGAGAAGCAGCAGGGGGAATATCATCACTATAAGAGGCAGGAATGAAGTACATCGTCTGGACCCGGGTATTCCAGCGTAGTAAACCTCCTTGATCCAGAAGACAGCTGTGACATCACAGGAGTGGCAAAGGAGCAGCAACAGAATCAGGAGCCAGAGCACGAGGCAGAGCAGTGAAATTCACAGTCCACAGAGCAAGTAAAAGTGAATGCGTTTAGGCAGGAAGCTGGCTTGTGGAGAGGGGTGCCTCTGGCCACTTCATTGGGGGATCTGGGTTTGCTGACCCCTGGAGCTAGAGTTGAGGGTGTTTGGGTTGAGCTTCACAGAGGAGTGGTATGCCTTTTTATTAGCAGCCCTAACAGAAATTCAGAACATGTCCTGTCTGAAACAACTATATCCTGAGCATTTCTCACCTGAATTGTAACCTGTTACCTACCTTCATAAAGCCCGTAATCATGAATATTGTCTGTGAGTTTTGTGTGGCCACTGCAATAACATATTAGAATGTAAATGAAAAGTAGAGAAGGTTGTATGAGATAGAACAAAATTGTAAGTCCGATGACACAATAAAGATAAGCATAAAACACAAAAAACAAGACAATATATATATATTTTTTCACCATAAAGTTGACATTCCAGTTTTGTTTTTAAGGTAAGTAGTCAGCTTGACCTCAACAATTCACAATCATCAAAAGAAACAGCTGCCACGTTCATTTTATTCTCTTTTTACTGCTAACAAAAAGGTTGGATGATTTGGTCCATCCACAGGGGACTTGGAAAAAGGCCTGGAGACGTACTTCCGAAAAGCCAGCCAGCCAGACACATACACACAGGGATGTGTGTACAGGAGGAGTTCTACCCTGTCCTATAGAGTCGCTATC
>NW_022103915.1:40373161-40378093 GCF_000313985.2 Echinops telfairi
TATAGAGTCGCTATGGGTCAGGATCAACTGTCAATTTTTCTTCTGGTGCTTTTCCCAACAACAATCCTGTTTAATCCTGGTAATTCTTCAGATTTCTCACACCCACTTTCCTTCCTCTACATATCCTTGATTCCTCTCTAACTAATATACTCTGTTTGCAGAACTCACTGTTAATCACACAGGGATTCCAGAGGTAAATGACTTTTTTCTCTAACTCCTCATAATTTTTCTAATTAACAACTGTTGGAAAAATGTTTTTATTCAATTACAGCATTTTCTTTAGATGCACAGTTCTATAAATCTGTAATTAGAACAAGATTTCATTATTAGAAAAAGGCATAAGATGAAGCATAGAACAATCAAAGGATGAACATACAGCCTCCTCACCTAATGAAAAGGAGACATCCTTTATCCATTAGTAGTGATTGCTAAGGAGATCTGGTAGTGCATTGGTCAAACACCTGACTGCTAACTGAAAGGTGGGTAATTCAAACCTACTATCTGCTCTGTGGAACAAAGATGTGGCAGTCAGTTTCCAATGTTGGAAACCCTCAGGGTCAAGTCTGTCCTATACAGTCCTTTTGATTCAGAATCAATTGGATGGCACAAACACAATAAACAGTGAGTGCTTAGCACTGTGGAGTACAGATGTCCAGAGACTTCCTGTTCTCAGAAGATTACAACATATATATCAGGGAGAAAAGACTAATTAATTATAATACAAGATAAAATGATCTCCATTTATGAAAGTTATTCTAACTGTTCCAACCTTTTGGTGGATCAGGAAACATCATCAAATGGTAGGGACTAGAAAGAATTGGTAGAGGTATTGAATACAAAGAGCATGGGGGGACTTTATGGGACAATAGAAATTTCTACATCTTGATATTGGTGGTGATTACAAAACTGAGTATGTATCAAAGCTTAAAAGTGCTATATGTTTTTAAATGTACATTTTATTGGGTGAACATCATACCACAATAAAGTGGAGTTGGAAAGGAAGGGTGAGAGTAATAAGAGGATCTGTGTTTCTATTAACACTGTCCTAAGAATGAGAGAACCTCTGCTGAAGAAGCAAAATTCATAGTGGGTATTCCCTTGTAGAAAACATCTCTCTCAAACAGAAAAAATGATAATAGCAGTTCCCAGAGCAATGTGAACAAGAATTTTGGCAGATTCAACATCTAATTTCTTAGGGATTAATTAACGCGGGCAATATTAAAAATGAAATAGAGATTTTTGTGTTATATAAAACTGGGGACAAATTTAAAATCATCTGAGATATGATATACTTGATTCAGAAGCTCAAAGAAGTTGGTTTAATTATTATTATCTTAAATATCTTGAAAATGATCGGAAAGAGGATATTTACCTATTTGTACCTTCAATATTAAAAAAAAAATTTACTGTGATTTGAGTGCCTTATAGAGTAAATTAGTTTTCCATTCAACAATTCCTACACATTTTATTACAACACATTTTTATAGTACTAACAAAGGAACTGCATTCTTCCCAGTTCCTTATATTCACTATTTTCATTTATCCCTTTTTTACCTATGCATTCCTGCTTTCTGAGCATTGTTCTTGGTCAAATAATGTTCCTTTGACTTCCTGTTGTTGGTTGTTCCAAGGAGTTCTAAAAGTGTTACTGTTTGCTCTATCAATTTATTAAAAAATTCGCAAAATCACTGCTGAGTTAATTCAAGCCTACTCTATAGGCCTACCAAGTGTTTGGCTGAAAGTTGAGCCATGGGAGAAAGTTCAGTCGAGGCCTGAAGAGTGACCAAGGAACATAGTTTTGGGGTTCCACCAGTTTCCATCAAACTAGGAAGCCTGGTCTGAATATATTGAGCTTTGTTTCACATTTTTCTCCCACTATATCCAGGATCCTCTATGGCAGTGGTTCTCAACCTTCCTAATGCCTCGACTCTCTAATACAGTTACTCATGTTGTGGTGACCCCCAACCATAAAATTATTTTCATTGCTACTTCATAAGTGTAATTTTGCTACTGTTATGAATTGGGCGACCCCTGTGAAAGGGTTGTTTGACCCCAAGGAGGGGTCATGACCCACAGGTTGAGAACCCCTGCTCTATGGTGATCCCTTTCACAATTGTTAGCAATAGTAGATGGGCACCTAGCTCTACTCTCTTAGGGTGGTGGGGTTGAAGTTTGTGTGGTCCATTAGTTCTTTGGGCTAATTATTTCCATATAATTTTAATTTTCTTCATTCTTATTTTCACCAGATGAGAAGAAACCAATAGCAGCAACTTAGATGGTTACTTGCAAGCTTTCAGGACCCCCAGCCAATACTCACAAAAATACCATGTAGAACAGTGATTTTGTAAACCTGACCTTGATAACCTCCAAGGCTAGGATGTCCCTCAAGATTATGATTCCACGGCTCCAGTAGGCCCCGTGATTCATTCCATTCAGGTGTTTAGAGATTGCTAAGAAAGTTGTGTACTTTCGACACCTGTTTGCTCTATTATAAGCATAGAGAAGTTTAACTCATTGCAACACTATGTACAAGAGTACTAAACATTACCCAGTGAGATAGTTTATTGTGCCAGCCTGGCTGATAAACGCAGGTGGGATTGACTGAAGGGCAGAGAGATAAATGGCTTGGTGAGCCTTGTCTTTCTTGTCTCTCGCTCTGTGATCATCGGACCAGTGTGCAGCTGCCTTGCTTGTTCTATGCCTCAATTTAAAGGCTACACTGCCTGTGGGACGCCTAGCCTGTGGACTGTGTCGCTGTAAGTTGAGGTCCCTTTAAGATTTCTCTGGAGCTGGGGACTGGTGGTTGGTGACCTGCCTTGTGATTGGCTGCTGTGCTGACATAGCCTAGCTCTCTCTACAAATAGGAGGAAGATCTGGCAGCAGACTAGACTTGAAGAACTGCTAGTCTCTCAACTTTCTCTCACGGATGTGAGTTGCACTGAGCCATTTGTAGTGCTTTCTAATTTAACTGTTTATTTCTTGTATTATATATTTATTAGTATATGATTTAACAGTTCATTTCTCATTATATATCTAATTATCTTAATAAATAAATATATTAAATTATTAGCAACTTGGTTTTATCTCTCTAGAGAACCTTAACACACCCAGCATTGCATCCCAATTATGTCCATGCTTGAATCTATTGTTGCAGTCCCTGTGTCAATTCATTTCATTGAGGATCTGCTTCCTTTTCACTGACCCTCTTCTTTACCAAGCATGGTGCCCATTCCTAGGAGTTGGTATCTCCTGACAGTATGTCCAAAGTTCATGAGACCGAGTCTCAGCTCTCGCTTCTAAGGAGCGTTCTGGCTATACTTCTTCCAACAAAGATGTTTGTTTTTCTGTCAGTCCGTTGGACTTTCAATACTCTTTGCCACCACCAACATTAGAACACATCAATTCCTCTCCTGCATTATTTAATCAATTTTTAACTTTTACATGCATATGCTATGATTGAAATGCCACAACTTCAATCAGACACACCTCAGCTCTCAAAGTGACATCTTTTCTTTTTATTATTTCAAATAGTTCTTGTGCAGATTTTTCCAATTAAATATGTCATTTGATTTCTTGATTGCTGCTTCCATGAGTGTTGACTATGGATCCAAGTAAAATCAAATGCTTGACAACGTCCATCTTTTCTACATTAATCATGTTGTTTTCTACTGGTCCTGGTATGTGGATTGGGTTTTCTTTACATTGAGTTGCAAGCCATACTGAAGGATTTAATCTGATTTGTGCTTCAAGTCCTCTTCACTTTCAGCAAGCAAAGCTGTATGATCTACATAGGACAAGTTGTGAATTAATGGTCCCCTAATCCTGATGCTGCTTTCTTCATAGAGCCTAGCCTATCAGGCCATTTGCTAAGCATAAAGATTGGATAAGTATAGTGCATGGATACAACCCTGATGCACATCTTTCCTGATTTTAAATCATGCAGTATTCCTTGTTCAATTAAAATGATTGCCTTTTGGTTCAGATACAGGTTCCATGTGAGCACAATGAAGTGTACGAGAATTGTCATTCTTCCCAATGTTAACAAGAGTTTAAGCTCTACCTAATTAAATACCTTTGCATACTCGATAAAACATAAGTAAACATATTCCTCATATTTTCTTTTTCCAGTCAAGATCCATCTAATGTCAACAGCAATATCCCTTGTTCCGTGTCCTCTTCTTAAGTTGGCTTGAATTTCTGGCAGCTGTACTGCTATAACGGTTTTTGAATCATTTTTTGCAAAAATTTGCTTGCATGTGATATTAATTATATCGTTCTATAATTTTTGCATTCTGTTGCACCACTTTTCTTTGGAATTGGTACAAATATGGATCTCTTCCAGTTGGCTGACCAGGTACCTGCCTTCCAAATTTCATGGCACAGACCAGTGAGTGCTTCCAGTGCTTCATCAATTGGTATTTTGTCAATTCCCAGAGCCCTGTTTATCAATACTGCCTTTGGTACAGCTCAGATTTCTTCCTTTGAAGTTTTTAACAAATATGTTTATGGAAATATCACCTCTCATAACTATACATGGTTGTGAGCTGTTCATTTTTTACTTTCTGCCTACACACTTTCATTACTTTAATAATATTTGACTATGTATTGCTCATTTGGCTGTGAAGTACATTATTACCTTGTAAAGATGGTATCACAAGTATATTACAATTCTACTTAATATAGCCAAAGAAATTTATGGGAATTTTAATGTTCCATTTCTAATTATTGTGAAATACCAACATTTAACATGGATTATATAGCGGTATCAGAAATCCCAAATCAGAGGCCAATCAATTTTGTTCAATTTCCTTTTGTACATATATCCACAATATATATGTATAAATGGTATTCATAAAATACTTTAACAAATAGAATTTAATAAAAATCTAAATATTAAATTCCAAAGTAATTAAATCATTCAAACCTTAAAAC
>NW_022103915.1:40378481-40403150 GCF_000313985.2 Echinops telfairi
AATTTTTCTTTTATTATTCACTAATGAGACAATAATTGCTATCAGAATCCTACTGGGAACATAGTCTTTTAAATATAATAGTGTTAAGGATCAGTTTCACTATATTTATAATGATTCTCAGATACAGTTTTCTCTGCATGAACAAACCAATATTAAATTACTAATATTTCTATATAAGATAATGTGTACATGTTTTAGATATGTATATATACAGAGAAACAAATTTAACTAGGCAGAGATACAGGCTCCCCTTTCTAGCAGTTAAGTGGAAAAGCAATGAACAGAAAGTGACTTTTTATCAAAAACCTTTTAACCTTCCATTAGCAATTCTTAAAAAGTGCTATTTAAACATTTTTAATGTTTGAAATAGAAAGTTAACTGCTACTTACATATGTAAGTATATGAATATCTAATGACAGGGATACAGGTCTATGTGCATATATTTATATGTTAAGTAGTAAGGTAGCATTGGACCTCCAGTCAAGTGCTCCCTCAATGCAAGAACACTTTTTCCTAATAACCTGGCAGTCTGTGATGCTCACCTTCCCGACACGTTCACCAAAGATACACTGGGTGCATAAGCTAATGTAGTGAAGAAAGCTGATGGTGGCCAGCTACTACAAGATATAGCGTCTGGGGTCTTAAAGTCTTGATGTTAAACACGTGGCCATCTAAGCACGGAAGCAACAAAGCCCACATGGAAGAAGCACACCAATCCATGTGATCACGCGGTGTCAATGGGATCAGGCATCAGGCATCAGAAAAACCAAAACAAACCATTTCGTTGCAACCATTTCAATGCAAACAAGGGAGGTCAGAATGGAGACCCAAGTCCATCTGTAGAAAATTGGACATCCTCTCACAGAAGGGTCACAAGGAAGGGACAAGCCAGCCAGGGTGCCCTATAGCACTGAAAAAATATACAACATTCCTCTAGTTCTTTAATGCCTCCCCCACCCCATTATCATGACCCTAATTCTACCTTACAAATCTGGCTATACCAAAGCATGTATACAGGTACAGATAAGAGCTGGAAACACAGGGAATTCAGGACAGATAAACCCCTCAGGTACAATAATGGGAGCAGCAATACCATGAGGTATTGCAATACCATGAGGGTATGGGGAAGGCAGGGATGAAGGGGGAGAAAGGGAGAAATAATTGCAGTGATTAACATATAACACCCCTCCACCCCTGAGGGGATGAACAACAGAAACATGGGTGAAGGGGACAGTGGACAATGTAAGATATGAAAATAAAAATAATTTATAAATTATCAAGAGTTCACGAGGGAGGGCGGGAGAGGGAGGAAGGAAAAAATTGAGGAGCTGATACCAGTGGCTCAAGTAGAAAGAGAAGGTATGAAAATTATGATGGCAACATATGTACAAATGTGCTTGATACAATCGATGTACGGATTGTCATAAGAGTTCTAAGAGGCCCCAATAAAATAATTTGTTAAAGAAAAGAATAGTAACTGCTAGCCTCACATAAGTTCAGTATACAGCATGCAAAATTTCACTCTTCATTTCAAATACTGATTATAAGCAAAGGGAATTTACAGGAGGGTATTTTAGTGTGCTGTTAGCTAATACCACTAATTTCAGAGTTTACTTGGGTTATAAAGATACCTATGTATTTAATGAATTTAAACGTTTTCCTGTGATATATGTTAGCAGACGAGTTTTATTTGGACTGCTTTCAATATCTAACGTATTCCTCTCTTGAATATAGTGGTTATTTTTACCATTCAAATGTAAAAGTAACAAAAATTCCACTTTTCCATTCTTAGATGATAATCTTTAGCAAAGTTTGAATTTATAGGAAAAACAGTACCTTTCATGATTTCCCAAATCTGACAGAAATTCATCTGCATGTCTTTGGAGTTCATTTCCTTCTAAATTCTTTAATTTCTTCAATTCACTTTGTAGAAAAAACCAGAGCTCTTTAGCTCCATTTTCAATCCTCCTCCTCAAGATTTCATGATCTTTCCCAAGACCTGCTGTCAAAAAACAGTGTCAGCAGCTGGTGAGAGAAAGTCTTCAATTATTTGTACACAGCTCTAATACTTTGAAATGGAAAACACTGCATCATCACCTACCATTTCTGGTTTGCTTCTTGTAATTTTCAATCTGTTCTTTGGCCTTTACAAGCTGCGCTTCTAAAGCACGTACCCTTCCTGCAGCCGGCCCCTGATCAATGGGCCCTTCTGGTATCCTATAGTTCATGGAAGAAAATGTAAAGATTTAGCTTATAAATTATGCAATAAAATGAATGGCAACTTTAATAAAATATATTTATTGGTAATTCTGTAAGTCATGGAAACATACAACATAACAGGGGGACAAAATCAAATAAAAACAATCCAATGATACTAAACAAAGAAGAATCCAGCTCAGAGATCTATGACCTCCTAGCAATTGAGGAACCATAAGACTTATCTAAGAACTTTCATAATGAAAATGCCACTGTTGCTGGCAGACTGCTCAATTCATCCATATTGATAAAAAGGTGGAGAGGGTGAAGAAATAACCTAAAGAAAATAAGAAGATATGTACCTAAATATGTGCCTATAAACATCAAAAATCAAATGAAAATTTACTTCTCGGTCTAGATGGCTGATTAGACACACAGAAGACAAAATCCCTCTACAACAAACAAGAGAAAAATCAACACAGAAGCAAAACCAGGTTCCTGGAATTTTGAAGACAAGATAAAAGTTTTAGTAGGCAATCAGTCACACCCCAGAGACTGTGGGTAAGAATAGAAGAGGAGGAACAGGCAGGACCAACCAAGCCTGGGAGAGATGTGGGGTGAGGGCTGAACTGGGAGTCACCTGGAGTCATGGGTAATTGAAAGAGCTACTGGCACATCCGCTTGCTCAAGTGGACTGGGGCTACAGAGTTCATGTGGCGATTTTCCATATATATCGGAAATTTTATTCTTCATTGAACCATCAGTGCTGTCAAGAGTGGTAGATGAACACCCCTGGCTGCAAATGCACTCCCGGGTTCTTGTGGACTCCCTACTGCACAGCTATCTCTCAGCTATAGGAAAAAAAGGCCAGCTACAAATTACCTAAAACTCTTGGCAACTAAGGAGAGCCCTACATGCAGCATTCCAAAGAGACAACAAGCGCATAACCCCAGCTATTCTCTGGGGTTGAAGGAAGAGCCCACCCAAAGAGTGCCATTTTTTAATCTTTTTTATTTTTCCTTTTAATATTTCAATCATACACCATGTAATGGAGTCGTCTAGCCAAACACAACCCAGCCACTTATCTTTAATAGCTAGAGCACAATGTCACAGAGACAGCAATTAAAACAAATGTAGGAAATATTGGCACATACAAATGAATAATGATCAGATCCAAAGGAATTGTCATTAAGAAGAAAAGAATCTAGAACCACCAGATATTGAATTCAGGAGAACGATGCTCAAACACTTTCAAGAGATGGAGATAAATACTAAGACAGCTACAGAAAAAAATCTTAAACCCTACTATAACAACAACAGTAGAAATCCAGAAGATTAATCCTAAAATAATAGAATTAGAAAAATTTTAAAAAGCAGAGCAATAGCATTGAAGCTATAGAAAACTGAATTAGTGAGCTTGAAGAGACATCTCTTGATTCCAATCTAAGAGAAGAGCAATCAACAAAAATAGCAAAAAGACTGGAAAAAGTCAATGAATCATGTCATATACTATCAAGAGAAACAATTTAACATTTCATTAGGGTTCTAAAACAGGAGGAACCAAACAAATATATATCCACAGGAGAGACTCCTAAAGAAAATCATCCCAACATATTGTGGTAAAAAATTGTATTGTTAAGGATTATTGTGTACCAATACTATTGCAGCAGTGGTGCTCAATCATTACTCTGTGTCAGAATAACCTAGTTGTTGTTGTTAGGTGCCATCAATTTGGTTTTGATTAACCTAGAGGATTTCTTAAGGCAAATTGCTAAGCCACATCTCCAGAATTTCTGATCCAATAGGTCTAAACATTTACCTTTCTACAAGTTTCCTTGTGATGTTGAGGATGAATATTGAAATCTCTTTAAGAATTTACCATAGCTCCTTTGTGTCTTCTGCTTTTTTTAAAAAGACACATTCCTCTTTAGTTAAGTAACTTCAAGAAGGAAAGGAAGGAGGCTAGATTTCCATTTGCTGCTGTTCTGTCTATTGAGGGGACCATACTTTTTATTCTGGAAGGTGTTTTCGTGTGAAGTATCACTTACTTTTTATTAGCTAGATCATAATTCTCCATCTTGTATAAGGGTACTCTCCCCCATCTTCCCCAAAAAGTTTGCATTGAAAAGAGAGTCTTCAGGTGGAAAAGGGAATCTCGTAACATGAAGGATAGAACCTATGTCATTGAGACCTACATATAGAAATTTTTGAATGGATACATGATCTGGTACAAATACTTTCATTTCAACTTTTGGGTTTCTTCTAGGAGGTCTGGTTTCAAGATAGTATGTGCTCTAGTGCCACTGTGTCTATGTATTCAACATGACTGGGGGGAGGGGAGGTGGACACTCATTTCCAGCACTGTATCAAACAATAATAGTCTGTTGTTATCCGTAGCTTTTATTGGCTAATTTTCAGAACTAAGTTTTCAATAGTAGTAGTAATTTTTAGAAGTAATTTCACAAATTGAATATTGGGCAAAAATAATCAATATAAAATTGGTTAAGCACCACATTCGAAGAGGGTAAACATGAAAATAGCTACGCTACAAAGTGTCCTGAGTATGCATTAGGTTGATGCATCAAACAAATTTCTAAAATGCTGCATAGATGACAGTCCTATTCAAATTTAAGCTGAATATTTCAAATTGAGGCCACAATTTTACATTTTTATTTGCATATTGTTAATAGTTTTCCTTCATTGAAAAGAGCTGATGTTGGTTATGCTCTGTTAATCTTGTGTACTTCTAATGGGGGGGGTTTAAGTGGAGAGAAAATGTTTTGAGAATGATGTACAAATGCGCTTTACACAATTGATGTGTGTATGGATTGCGATAACAGTTGTATGAGCCCCTAATAAAATGTTAAAAAATAAAAATAAAATTAAAAAAAAACAAGCTCAAAAAAAAGATAATTAGTATCATGTGTGATAGTTTTATTAATTGTATTAGCAATGAATTATAATCCCAAAAATGTTTTAGGGGAGTTATTTTTACCATCTCAATCAATTTAAAGAACCTATTTTGAAAATTATAGTTGGCAGAAATAATATCGCATGTCAATGTAAGTCCTTAATTGCAAAAGTCATGGATCATTAGAATTTTTTATAGTTTTTCTTATATTTTTATATAGCTAGTAAGGCTAAATAACTACTAATTATTATTTATCTACAGAACATATGTTTAGCAAACAAACCTTTGTTACTCCAGATTGCTGCATTTTATAATTTCATGTGAATATTTGCTCAAACCAAAACCCACTGCCATCAAATCAATTCTGACTCATTACGAGCTTATATAGGACAGAGAGGAACCGCTCCTTAGAGTTTTCGGGACTTTAAATCAGTACAGAAGCAGACAGCATCATCTTTCTCCCAAAGAGCAGCTGGTGGGTTTGAACTGCTGACCTGGTGGTTAGCAGCTTACTGCTTATCTCACTGCACCATCGGGGTCCGTTTAATATTGACTAGGGGTTTAAAATAATAATCACCCTTAAATCACAAGTGTACTAGGCAGAATATAAACGAAAAGCCTTCATATGAGTACACAGAAAGTGAATGTTTGTAAGTCAAAGCAGTTAGGCACACAATTATCTGATTTATGAGACAAATGTACACCCAGAAATCAAACTCACTGCCACTAAATCCATGCCAACTCACAGCTACCCTATGTAGAACAACAGAGACCTGTCTGTGGGTTTCCAAGGCTATAACCTTTACAGGAGCAGAAATTCTTGCTTCTTCGAGGGAACAGCTATGGCTTCGAAGTGCTGAACCTAGAGTCAGCAGCTCAACTTGTAATCCACTATACCACCAGGGCTCCTTTCAGATTCTTATATATGATAATGTAAAACAGATCATTAGTCTAGTTATGCTTAATTGGAATTAGATTTAGTACTCAAAATGTATCTGCTAAAAATATCATACACTATTTTTACATGCCTGGTTTACTCCTAATATTATTCCATGAATGTTTGAAGAAATGAGATTTTAAAAGAAAAACAAAACCAAAAACTAGACATAATTGTTCTATTGTCTGAATCTCAGCATCACTAAAGTGTGTTCTGAAATCTGCTGAAATTTCTCTGTTTCATGGCGTATTGCCGCCAAAACAAACCCAAAGAGATAGTAGCTTCATTGTTTCAAAATATTTCCTAGAACTCAATCTCCAGATTCAGAAAGAGATTAAGAGTTAAATTTTTAAACTATATATTAAGAGCACATGGAAATATATTGGGGGTGGTCGCAAACAGAGATCCAAGGTAATATGTAGGGAAGGGGACACATCACAGTACTGTGCTGTTTGATAAAGAATGTATATCATTTCTACCTCCTTCAAAGTAACCTTATCAAAACCAGATAACTTACCTTTGTTATTTTATTTTACTTTTTTGTTGTGCTTGTTGAGCCTATGAGGGGACTTCAAAATTTTGTGGGAAAATGGAATAAAAGATGATGGGGGGGAAAAAAGGATGATGGAATTTTTTTATAAACTTTTTGAGGTTTTTATACCAATTTAGGAATTTCTGCATGCACAATTCAATATATGTTACATTCTTTCAGTTATGCAATATGTTCACCTCCTTTTCTACATCATTTCTTCTCATTAACATATATTCACTGCCTGATAAAGTTTCCTACGTAGTTTTTCGAGTTGCTATCGGCAATGTGATCATCCTCATAAAAGAACACATGCTCAAAGTAGACATTCTTCACTAGCTAAGATAAACTACTGTTAGGTTTTTAAGACTGAAGACCTGAGGGGATCTTTTGGAATTAAGATTTAAAGATTACCTCTAAGCAGCAGTTCAGGTTTTGGATAATTGGTTTCACAATGGAAGTTCCAAATGAGATTACAGTATATCATGGAAATAAGACAACCTGATGCTTTATTTTTATCACTGTATCTCAAATAAGCTTTTAGTATTTTTCACTCAGGATAGTTAGGAAAATCTCAATTTAATAGTTGAAATACAGCTGATGAGATTCTAGTTATCACCACCACTCAAGTGAACAGAAACGTTTAAGCAGTAAGTCAGTCTGACTCAGAGGACCCTATAGGATAGGGTAGAACCGCCCGTGTGTGTTTCTGAGACTAATTCTTTATGAGAGTAGAAAGGCTCATCTTTCCCCCACTAAACCACCAAGGCTCCCGTAAAGCAATGTAGAGGCTATTAATTAGTATACACTGTCAGGGACAGTGAATTATTTAATGTGGCTCTTCTAGCTAAAGTCTCTAACTCCCACATAATGATCTTTCCCTGCATGGGTCTGATAAGAAGGTGGGGGAAGATACTGTTAGGATTCATCTGTGAGTAATTGCAAACAGGATTCCTTGGAGTGCCATCCTGCTGTGTATAAAACGAGCCCTCTGAGAAGCAGAAGGAGGATCTCGTTACCAGCAAGAGCCAGGAGTGGAGCCTGTCCTCTAGATCAGCGAGTGAACCTTGTGCAGTGAACCTCCTGGATCCAGAAAACAGCTATACCATCAGAGGAACAGCAGCAGGATCAGAAGCCAGAGCATGTAAGGCAGTGATGGGCTTCCTAATCCACAGAGCAAGTAAAGATGGGTGTTCTGTGGAGGAAGCTGACTTTTGGATTGGGGTGCTTTGAGGCACTTATTGAGGAAATTGGACTTGCTAACCCACAGAAGTGGAACTGAGTGCCATCAGGCTGAGGCTTACTGGAGTGGGGGCCTATAGGCACTTAATTCAGGGAGTTGGGTTTACTGGCTCACGGAAATTAAGTGAAAGCCTTGGGGTTGCAGCTTATAACAGCGTGGTCTACCCTTTGGGCATTATCAGACTTGACAGAACTTTGTAACAAGTCCTGATAAACAGATCAATCCTAAGCATTAACTTGTTAATTTCCTTAATAAACTCTTAAATCATGATGTTTGTGAGTTCTGCGTAGCCATTGGCAACCAATACTGGAACCCACTGAGATAACATAGAGAACACTAATTAAAACATTACAACATCCTGCTTATTCACCTGGGTGGCTTGCATGGTACTCTGAGGCTGGAAACTATGCCGCAAGTAATTCAAATTGCAGCAGGATCACCCATAGTGGACAGGTTTCCGTGAAACTTCTGGATTCAGACAGACTAGAAAGGACTTCTGGATTCAAACAGACTAGAAATGAGGACCTGGTGATATACTGTAAAAACATATTGGCCAGTAAGAACTTTACATAATGCCAAAAGACCAAAATCCCTCGGGTTGGATTAGAACACAAAATATAACAGAGGCTATAGGAGGTGTCGTCAGATTAAAATGTAGTAAGTAATGTGTAATGCTATATCTTATTATTTGATCTCTCTTTTGATCCATGTTAAAGTTGTTTCCATTAAGGAAAAAAAGTGAAAGGGAATTATACATGGATTCAGTATCCAGTGAATTCCCTCCATCATAGATCCAGGATGTGAAGATGCTTGCTATTATGTAGAGTGCATAGAAAAGTGGATTACTGCAGATGCAGTTAGGTTAAAACTTAACGCCTTGTCATTTGATTTCCCTTCTGACTCATTAAATTTGTTCTATTTTTAATATTTTCTGCTGTCTTTTGATTGAGATTTTTATCTATTTTACCTTGTTACTGGTGTGTGTGTGTGTGTGTGTGTGTGTGTGTGTGTGTGATTCTGTATGTGAAACAGAGGATAGGTAAATAGCTAGACAGAATAAATGGATTAATGGTTTCTTGGTGTCTGTGGTAGTTACATAATCTGGTGTCAATTTGGGACTTGAGAGGATTTAAGAGTGATGGGGTAGAGTCTAGTCTGTTGATTGAGTCATAGCCAATGAGTCCTCTGTGTGGGCATGGCCTTCTCCTGAGGACTCTGGGAATTCCTGTATTCCTCCTTGAAGGCAAGAGAGACTTTCCCTCTCTGCTGACTCTATATGAGATATTGTAGCTGAAAAGTCAGACACAGAACTGCACTAGTGCCCTGAGGTGGAGCAGCCACGTGGAGACCCCTGTCAGTGCTGAGATGCTTACAATGCCACTGGATCCACAAGTCTTCCAACTCACGAGCCTGTGATCCTCTCCTGCATTCAGCATCATTGCATGTGTTTCTTGAGTCTGAAGAGGACTTTATAGATTGGTATTGAACGTATAGGCTAATATCAGACTTATGGACTTGATCTGGACTGGGCTGGGATGTTTTCTCAATATTCAATTGCTCTTGTATATAAACCTCTTTTTTTTTTTTTATAAACCTCTTTCTTATACACATGTGTTTCTATGACTTTGTTTCTCTAGTCTACCCAGAGTAACACAATGATATGGCAGGAAAGGTAGGGGAAAATAGGGAATTAATAACAATAAATATGAGAAAGAATAAAATGTTCTGAAATTGACTGTCATAATGATTTTACAGCTATTCTTGATATGACTGAAATACTGACTTGCGTGATATGTGAATTACCTGCCATTAAAACAGTTAAAAAAATAAAATGAGGAACAGCTGCCTCCTCAAAGTAGAGTTAACTTTAATTATATATATGGAACTTTATTTGCTGATATGGTAAGATTCAAAATCTGAAGAAGAGTATCAAGTAACTGTTAAGTATAATTATATGAAGAAGACTTCTAGGGAAAAAAATTGTATGTTGTCAAAAATTAAATAGAATGCAAAAAGATGGCTGTCTCAGTCCTTAGTGGGCTGAAATGGATTGGTACTGGCCATTTTGACCTGGATAATCACATGGCCTAGTATACTAAAGATGACAAATTGGAGAGGAATGATATTGAATTCATCATCAGAAATAATATGTCACGATCAATCCTAAAATACAATACTGTCGGTGACGGATAATACTGGATAATTTCAATATGTCTACAAGGCAGACACATTAATACAACTAGTATTAAAATTTATATACTAATCAGTAATGCAAAAATTATAAATTTAAGATTTTCACCTGCTTTTGCAGTCTGAAATTAATCTGACATGTTTTTGCTGCTGTTTGGTGCCATCAGGTCAGTTCCAACTCATGGCAGCCCCATCCATGTACAACAGGATGAAACCCTGCCTGGCCCTGCGCTGTCCTCACAGTTCTGATGTCTGAGCCCATTGTTGCAGCCCCTGGGCCAATCCATCTCTTTCACTGCCCCTCTACTTTATGAAGCATGATGTCCTTTCCCAGGGTCTGTCTTTAAAAATGTCCAAAGTACATGAGACAAAGTCTTGCCATCCTTGCCTCTAGGGAGCATTTTAATTTCTGCTGACTGGTATGCAAAAGTTGACAACAAAGACGGAGCAATAATTGGAAAATATGGTCTTGGTGACAGATACGTTGATGGAGACCACATAACAGAATTCTGTGAGGCCACCAACATATTCATGGGTGTTAGCATTTTCAACAACATAAATGGCAACTTCCCAAGTGGATCTCACCAGATATAATATACACAGACCAAAAAAACTTCAGCTGTGGTAAAGTCAAGAGAAACTCGATAATCTTAAGTGGTAACAAGGCTAGGAGTTTCAAGTGGAACAGAGCCTGGAACATGAGTTGCTTATAGACAAGTTCAAATTGAAACTGAAGAAAACGAAAACAAGTTCACAATAGCCAATATATAATCTTGAGCATATCCCACCATGGATAAATGGAGAAAAAAATGAAATTGTGAGGATTTCATTTTACTTGGGTCCACAATGAATGCCCACAAAGCAGTCAAGAAATCAAATAATGTATTGCACTGGTCAAGTCTGCTCTAAAAGACTTCTATAAATTGTTACATACACACACACACAAAGATGTAACTCTGAGGTGCACCTGAATAAATCATGGTATTTTATATCATCTCTTATGAATGTGAAATCTGGACAAAAAATAAAGAAGACCAAAGAAAAATTGATGCCTTTCTACTTTGGTAAAGAATGCTGAATATACCATAAGCTTCTAGAAGAATGAACAAATCAGTGTTGATGGAAATACATCCAGACTGCTCTTTAAAAGCAAGGAAGGCAAGAATTCATCTTTTATACTTTGAACATGCTCTCAGTTGAAACCAGTCTTAGAGAAAGATAGGCATCATGTGATACAGTAGAGGGTGAGTGAGAAAGAGGGAGGCCCTCGATGGCATATATTGCCACAGGGACTGAAACAATGGGCTCAAACACAGCAACGAATGTGGAAATGATGCAGAACGTGACTCTGTTTCATTATGTTGTATTGGGGTTGCTGTGATTCAGAACCAACTTGGGGGCCCCTGATAATAAAAACATAGCGTATGTACTACGGTGGTAGATAAATGCCATACAAAAGAGATTACATACTCTGTCATCAACTGAAATTTTTATTTTAAGAACTCAGAATAAAAGAATAATTGCTAATTACTTTTAATGGAGAGTTCTTAAAATCCAAATTAATGCTATGAAATTCTCAGACATCTTAGAAAAACACATTATCATGACTATTTTAATTTATATATCAATATATCATTCACTTACTTGCATATTTTATGGGCAATTTTTAATCTAAATCCCTACTCTGTGAAATGCAGACCCATAGTGCTCATGGTAAAAATCTGAACACCTCAAGAACAAAAGATAACCTAGTTTGTTTGCTAATGGAACAAATCTACTGCAAAATGGACATAGTAGATTCTCCATTTAATTTTTTTTTCTTTTTTAACATTTTATTAGGGGCTCATACAACTGTTATCCCAATCCATACATCATTTAATTTCAATATGCATTTAAATTGCTTTTTTTACTAATATATGTGGAACTATTCTTACTCTACTTCACTTTTTTGTTAGCTTCTTATTAAAAAGTAAACAGGAAGACCGCATTGACACATAAAGACACACAAAAGGTGTGGAATTTACATAATTGTGTTTTACATGTGGTTTAGTAAATGAATCAATGTTCTATAATCCTACTTTGGTGAATAGCAACTGTGATCTTAAAGCTATCAAATGTCCATCACAATTATCGACATCTCCTTGTCTGGAGCAAAGAAGAATGAAAGAAATAAATTCAAAGAAAGATCTAGAGAAGCAGTTCTCAACCTGTGGGTCTCGGGCCCCTTTGGAGGTCAAACGACCCTTTCCTAGGGGTCGCCCAATTCATAACAGTAGCAAATTGCAGTTATGAAGTAGTAACGAAAATAATTTCATGATTGGGGGGGTCACCACCAAATGAGGAGCTGTATGAAAGGGTTGCAGCATTAGGAAGGTTGAGAACCACGGATCTAGAGGAACACATAAACCACAACCTCCACTACCCTGAGGACAGAAGACCTGGCCACTTCCGACTACACTGATCTAGCTCACAACAGAAGGTCCTGGAGAGGAAGAAACAAAAAATGCTAAACAAAATTCAAAACCATTAACACAAAAAAAAAACCGCATGAGACTTACCAGATAATAGAGACTGGTGGAACCTCAGAAACTGGTTGCCCTGAGACTCCCTTCAAGACTGTAACTGAATTTTAAAAAGCAGCTATCTAAGTAAGACATCACCTCGTCCATATGGAAGAAGCACACCAGCCAGTGTGATCCAAAGATGGCAGTAACAAAATCCAAATATGATGAAGAGAAAAGTATCATAGTTTAAACTGTGAACAACCAATGTATAGAAGTTTAGGGAGGGCAGGGGGAGCCCAAACTGTAGTCAGATTAACCTTCTGGTAGAACCCCTTTGGCCACAGTCAAAGGAGGCGAACAGCTTTGCTATCACACAGAAATTACTAAAAACTTTATTATGGTCAATGGAACTACAGTATAATATAGTACCTGGTCAGAAGACCTCCCGTTTGACCCACCCTGAATTTGCTCTAGATTTAAATATTTCTTGCTTGTTCTACGACAGAAATTTGCTCTCTGGCTTCCCACCCTTACTCCCTAATATTGCTGGCAATCCTTTCTTTCTTACTCTTTATTTTTATCTTGATATATTTCTTTCTTTATTTCATTTTGTTTTTGTTTTTTATTGTTTCTGTTAGGTTTCTCAGTTTATGAAGCACAGAAGGAGTGGATGTACAGAAAAAACAACTGATGCAATGGTTTAATGGGAACTGGTAGGGTGAGGAATTAGGGAGCAAACAGTGAATGAGGGAAAGGGGAGGAAGCACTAGAACTGATTGTTATGATATATATATCACTCTTTTTAAAAGCGACTTAACCATGGAAGGGTATGATGTAAATTTTTTATCAATAACTGTCTTTTTAAAAAAAGATTGGAATTAAATCTACTTCTGAGGATGAATTTTTAACTGCACAATACACAGGCCTATAAAGGGGACAATGAGAAAGTACACCCCAGTCAATCAACCATATGAAACCTAAGTGGCAGCATTTTCCCATCAACAAAATTCAGAAGGCAGGAAGGGTCAAGTAAGAAGGACCAACAGAAAGAGTGGCTAGAGATGATGAACTTGATGGCATAATGAATAATAAGAATCAGAAAATGAGTCTCTCTTCCTCTCTCTACCCCTACCCCATCCCCACCTCTGCCTGCTCTTTCCATAACAGAGTAAAGTCATAAAAAACAATAAAGATGAAAGGGCTGGGATTTCAGGAATTTCCCTCCAATCAATTTACAGAAGCAAATTCTTATGGAAATCATGGATATTCCCCTTTAAAAAGTTGATAGAATCCTATAGGATTCCCCAAGATAACAGAGGAAAAGAGGTAACCACTTCACCAACATGCCATTTAAATGATCCAGAAATGTATGGATTGTGATAAGCGTTGTATATGAGCCCCTAATAAAATGATTTTTTTTAAAAACCCAAAAAGTAAAAAATCTCAGATAATTCTAATGATTGGTAAGGTTTTGAACCATTGCTTTTCTATCTAACCTGAAAGAATGTTATTGAAAATTGGAACTGGATAAGATAACACTTCTTAATTATACTATATATTAGTGGTTCATAACACCTAATTTATTTGTAACTCTGATGAGAGCCATGAAATGAGCCAAAAAAAATCTTCTGAGGGTATCAAGTCTCAGAAATAGAACATACTTAATAGCTTCCAACAAGATAAGAAAAGGGGACAAAGGGCAACCAGCCCACTAGGAAGGGGGAAAGGCCTGGTAAATTAGATCCAGCAATCAGTGATAATAGAGAATATTTAATCTTAAGAGCAAAATCTAAACCACTTAAAGTATACTATATGTATCTTTATTTCTAGATAGTCAAGTCTAATTAAATAAGAAAAAATATGCTAAGCATGATTGATTTTTATTTCAAAAACAGTGTGTTAGTCTGAGTTGACTGGCGAGGGTGGTTGAGAATTTGTGATGGGGTCCATGGTCTAAAAGCAAGGCACCCAATGGGCACTTTGGTGAGGCTAAGTGAGGCAGCCAACATTGAGTTAGTCGGACCCGACCAGAGGAAGAGAAGATTTTTGAGCCTGTGAACTGGTGCATATTGCTGCTGATTTTATGGATGGCTTGTCCTGAACTGACTTTGCTAATGAATGTGGACTCACAAGGTTCCAACTGGAATGAAGATTCTTCACGTCAAAGAACAGGATTGTCTCCTCAGAGCACTGGGCTAATGTAAGTGGGCAGTTTAGAAATCAGATACCCCAAATTGGGAGATAAAGGCATGAAGTGGATGGCTTACAAACTCTCATAGGTGGGGGAATATTTTCATAGGGTTATAGGATTATGGTATAGGTGTTCATTTAACTGCAATTGATAGGCATAGAATATTTTTGTTTTGGTCACTTATAGAATATAATGTTTAAATGAGGCTGGCACATTTTTGAAATGTATGCATTTTAGTTTTAACCTATTAGGTACAGATATGATTTTATTATTGTTTGTTTAAAAATTACATATGGCTAAAGAGTTATGTGCAAGTATCAAGTTGACAAGGGGTGGTCTGTGGCACTTACATAATCTCCTGTCAACCTGAAAATAGGTGGAGTCTAGCCTGTCAATCAGGCCATAGCCAATGAGGCCAATATGTGGGCATGGCCTTCTCCTGAGGATTCTGGGAACTCCTGTGTTTCCTCCTTGGAGGCAGAAAACTCTCTCTATACACTGACTCCCAGAGAGAAGCTATACTGACAAGAAACATGGCACTATGCTGATAGACCCTTTGCCCTGGGAGCTAGAGGAGCCACATGGAGACCCATGCCAGTACTGAGATGCTTCCACCGCCACTGAATCCACAAGACTTTCCACCCAGTGGCCTGTGATTTTCCATATCATTTCATGTGTTGCGTGAGTCTGAAGTGGAAACTATACACTGGTATCAGACATGGGCAAATATCAGACTTACGGACTTTATATGGACTGGGCTGGGATGTTTCCTTAATATACAATTACACTTAGATATAAAGTTCTATTACACACAAGTTTCTTTGAATTTGTTTCTCTAGTCAACCCAGACTAACACAGTAAGCACTCTATAAGCAATGACTATTTTATTATCTTATCATTGCTAAAAAATTTCTTGAGTGAGAAAATACCTCAGCAGCATGAAAAAGGTAATACAAATATAAGTGTAAATTTATCAGTTGCTCGTAAGAAGGAAAAAAAAAAGGAAGGAGAGAGATAGAGGGCAATAGGAAGGAAGAGAAGAAAACATTCAATATAAAAACAATAATTCTCCACTATGAGAGCAGCTACCTGTCTTATTCCTCTCCCTATATGTAGCAGGGCCCAGCTGCCAGGTAGTGAATGCCCAAGAAATGTTTACAGAATGAACAGTAGATTGAAGAATTAGTAAGTTTGCAATAAGCACGACAAGTATTTTCCACAAAATGACAGATAATGTATGAATTATCCTCAATGCTGACAATATATACAAGTTCAAACAGTTTTAATAAAGCAATGCATAGGAGATTCATACGGTTATGTTATTTTAAGTGAAGAGGTGACTGAATATGCCTGAAAATGCCTGAGTTCTATCCCAGAGGCTAAATTGTCCTACCACAAAATAAAGTGTCCTGGAACATCGTATGAGACACAAAGATGCTATTTACACAAAAGAAGGGCATTCCAATACATTCCTGGGGATAGGTCCAGGTACTATAGCAGGGGTCAGACCCAATCCAGGGATCTACATGGCAGTCAACTAAAAAGGCGGGGAAAAGAAAGGGAAAAAAAGACATGGGTAGCAGGGGAATAGGGAACTAACCTACCCAAGGGGAGGGTCTTGTTTATATTTCCACAGGCGAGGGAGAAAGGGACCAAACCTCAACCTGTGTGCAAAGATGTGAATGGAGCATATCAGCATGAAGCAGTGAACAAGAGAGAGGTCTGCAGGGCCAGCCCCAATCCCAGCTATATGGACCAACCCCTCCCCATACCTCCCCACCGAAGAATGCACTACAAAGGACAGCACTGAAGTTACAGCTGGGAGAGGGGGGCATCTGATCAGAGCACACAGGAGCAAAGGAAGAGGGAAGAAGAGAGAAAGAAAGTGGAACACATTCTGGGTCACCAAGTCCCAAGGGCAATATTCATGCTGAGAGCAGCAAATGCACAGAAAGGACCATAGGGCCAGCCCCACCACGAGACATGACATACCTCACCGACCCATAGCGCTACAGGGGGTAAACACTGGAGACACAAAGCAGGAATTGTGCCATATCTGCGCCACACCAGGGCAGAACACAAAGGGTATGCAACAGAGCAGCAAAGAGAGCAGAGCAATAAAGTCCTGCAGATCCCAAAAACAGACTTTGGGGGCAGGGCATGGCACCACATCAGACTCAACCAGAAAACACTCATAAAGGTCAACAAACAGACCTGGAACTATTTATAGGTTTTTCTTTTGTGTTGTTTTTATTTGTTCTGTTTTTGTGCTTATTATTGTTTTTGCATGTCTATCTAGGTAAGATAGGTGGGAAAAACAACTGGAGGGGAAAACAACAGGATCCACAGTGCCAGTGGGGACACAGGAGAGGAGGCGGGGGAAAGGAACTGGGGAGCCAACAAACCCAGAGAAAAGGAAACAAGTGATCTAAAATCAATGGCGAGGAGGGTGTAGCATGCCTTGTGAGGCTTGATCAAGTGCAATGTAGCCAAAAGGAATTACCAAAACCAGAATAAAGGCTGAACATGATCGTGGGACAAGAGGAAGGTGAAAGGTATTAGGGGAAAGAACTGAGAGGCAAAGGACATTTATAACGATATATAACGATAGGGAAATAGATCTACGTACATATATTAATTTACCAAGTATTACAGCAGCAGGCGGACATTGGGCCTACACTCAAGTACTCCCTCAATGCAAGAACACTTTGTTCTACTAACACAGCAATCTGTGATGCTCACCTTCCCTGACACAATCGCTAAAGACAAAATGGATGCATAAGCAAATATGGTGAAGAAAGCTGATGGTGCCTGGCTATCAAAAGATACAGTGGCTGGAGTCTTAAAGGCTTGAAGATCAACAAGCAGCCATCTAGCTGAGAAGCAACAAAGTCCACAAGGAAGAAGTACACCAGCCTGTGTGATCATGAGGTGTCGATGGAATCAGGTATCAGGCATCAAAGACCAGAATTAAAAAATCCAATCATAGGAGGATAGCATAGAGACCCAAAGCCCATCTGTAGACAATTGGACATATCCCCTTACCAGAAGGGTCACAAGGAAGAGAAGAACCAGTCAGGGTGCAGTTTAGCAGTATAGCACCAATGACACATAAACTTTCCTCTTTTTTTTTAATGCTTCTCCGCCCCCCCCCCCGCCCCACCCACAACTATCATGACCCCAATTCTACCTTACGAAATCCGGCTAGACCAGAGCATGTATACTGGTACAAATAAGAGCTCAAAACATGGAATCCAGAAGAGATAAACCCTTCAGGACCAATAATGAAAATAGTGCTACCAAGGGGGAGTAAAGGGGAAACCTATCACAATGATCTACATATAACACCCCTCGGGGGGACAGACAAAAAGTGGGTGAAGGGAGACAGCAGTCGGTGTAAGACATAAAAAATAATAATTTATAAATTATCAAGGGTTCATTAGGGAGAGAGAGTGATGGAGAGAGGGAGAAAAAAAATGAGCTGATACCAAGGGCTCAAGTAGAAAGAAATTGTTTTGAAACTGATGATGGCAACATATGTACAAATGTGCTTGACACACTGGATGTGCTTATGGATTATGATAAGAGCTGTAAGAGGCCCCAATAAAATGATTTTTTTAAAACTACGCTGAAAATAAACTTTATTTTAAAAATAATAAAGAATGGTATTCCATAAGTGCAATCAGTGTCATCTTCTGGTAACCTTTGCTTTCCACCATAGATTGAGGATTGAACAAATATTTTATATCATTACAAATAAATGAGGACCTCATTTGTGTCTTCACTCATTGTCTCCCAAAACACAATTACTTTTCCTATAAGATGATGATATTTCAATGAAGGGGGGGCAGGGGGTTATCCTCTCTGTATATCTTACAAATACATTTTTAATTTCAAGTCACACTCACACAATCATTTTGTGTGGATTATTTTCGAGAGAAGAAAATTATAATACAAAAACAAAGTAAAAATATCCTCATCTGTATCCAAAATTAGTCAACTGTTTTAAAAATAAAACTGAAAATACAGCTGCCAATACAAAAAGTGGTAGGAAAACCTTCATTATTAATTCCTCAGTTAAGAAGCAATTAGAAACTTTGAAGAATTAGCAGTAATGACCTTTGTTAAACAAATGAAGGGGGCTTCAAAAAGTTCATAGAAAAATGGAATTAGAAGAAAAAAGAACATAGATAAATGTCTTTCTTCATATGAAATCCAGGATAGAGACAGTAACAAGATCAACAGGTTCTTAGGGTTGTGACAGGGAGGTTGGGGCAATGAGGACCTAATAAGGGTGGCTGCCAGAATAACAAAAGTGATCAAACACTGATTGTGTTGATGGTTGTACAACTGGTTTTATTTGAACCACTAAATTGTTCTACATACAAAGTATATGTCAAAAAAAGAGTTGAAAATAATAATACAACTTTTTTCATAAAGTTTCTGAAGCCCTCCTCATGTGGGTCGATACTTGTCTTGAAATAGTTTCCACTTTTTAGTCGCAACCAAATCATGTAAATAATTGTTACAATCGATCTGATTTGCTTGGAGTGTTAACTCATCAGTAACGTGTGCTGCTAGTAGATTGTATGACAACAAAAAGATGGTGGTTAATGTACAAGAGTAGTTTAAGAGAAAACAACATTGACATTTTAGCTGAGATATTAAACATGGGGCCCACTTCATAAAACATTCTGCCTACACTACTTACAAGTTTAAGATCAAGAAAAAGATTCTCCTAGGTTTTCCCTCACATCACCAGTGAAAAAATGTTCATCCGTTTGCAAAATCACAAGCATAACAGCACTGTTGCTATTGTGAGCTGCTATGAAATTGGATGAAAACATGTCACCAGTCCTGCACTATCTTCATAGTATTTGTCATGCTTTGAATTCATTGTTCCGGCCCCTGTGTATTTAGAGCGCCTTCCAATGTCAGGGACTCATCTTCCAGCACTGTGTTGGACAATACTCTGGGCGTCCTAGTGGGCCTCAGTTTGAAAGCTATGCTGAAATCTGCCCAACCAGTTGGGAGGACCTTACTGATATTTGAAATGCTGGTGACTGAGCTTCCAGCATCCTATCGACATGCAAGCCACCACAGTACAGAAAATTGACAGGTGGTAGATAATAATGCTGTGTAGCCCTTAATAATTTAACTTCTCTTCATCTAACAGTATCAAGCTGTTTTGCCAACACTAATTAAGCTTTCTAAAACCCCAGTGAAGTAAACATTATCAACAAGTAGGGATTAATCCTTTCAAAGAGAGATGTGGGATTTTTCTTGATTATCTTCCTGCCTGGCTGGGGTGTGAAACAGTTGTCAGAACAAGGGAACTGAAGTTCAAAGATATAATGTGTTACATTCTCAAAGGAAAATGGCATGACCCTTCCATGTTCATATTTCCACCTAAATCTGAGCTAAATGTTACTTTTTTTCTCACCCTTTATTGAAAACAATGATAAATGACAGGCCAAGAGGAAGCCATACAGATACTTAATACCAAGTTCAATGGTAAGATACTGTTTTCTTTACAAATTCTGGTTTCTACCTATTAAAACAGGAAAATATTTAAAATGGACAAGTATATTTACAAAGCTACTTTTATGAGGAAACAATCTATTATTTGACCAAAAAGTTCTAAGCTTTGTTTCCATATTGTCAACAAAGTGCTTTCTATTTTGCTTCCATAATCGTTCACTGCACAGGCTTACCTTCATATGTGTATGTTGTGTTTTAACAACATATAGATTAAAAAAAAACACTTTACCAAGTCAACACAGAATTTTTTTGTTTGTCTTTTTCTCCTATAATGAAATAACAAACATTTAAAATTCCCCAAATCCATCAATAATACTGGCTTTTCTCCCCAAGGATTTTTATTACTGCAGATAGAGTGGCAGAAGGAGGTACTTTCAGGTAATACACAGCCATCCTGAAGTATAAAAGCCCATTTCTCACAGATATCAAGAGACCAGGAAAACAAACAGGAGGATTTCACTGAGGTAATAAACCCTAATGTTACTTGGTGCTGTTTGAAATCTTTTTTTCTGTCTAAAGGAACATAGTATTACATTTTCGTTGTTTCCAGTTCACAAAATGACTATTATTTCCAAAATCGGACAATATTCATTCACAATGATACAAAGTGATGCCCTATTCCTACGTCCTCAATGATGGGTTGGCATTAGACTGTTGTAATCCATAAGGTTTGCTTTAGATGATTTTTTGAATAAAGATTACCAGGTCTTTTTTTCTAGTACATCTTAGGCTAGAAACTCCTCAGAATTATATCAACACGTAACCCGCCACTGATAGCTGGTGACTGTGCATGTAATATATTGGCAATGGACTGAATTCAGATTTCTTAGATATAAGGTTAGAATTCTACTGAACCACCAATGTTCCCCAACAGGAATGTGGTTCTACCACAACCCTGATGTATCCCATGGCCTAGTCACACTTAGAAAATGGATGAGGGACACAATAGGATCTATCATGTCAACTAGGCAGTGAAACCGCTTCTACTATTGGCATTCCCCAAGTTTCATTTTCCCAAGTGTTAATTGTTTTTTGGATCCATAATGCCTAGAAAATGTTCGCAGGTTAAAAAATTGTTTTCATTTTTAGCAAAAGCATGAACTCCACCTCTTTCCTGGGAGTCTCATTTTATCCTATGTGACAAATGAACTGGCTATGTCGAGTGACAATATACTCATTTGAAACGTCATATATAATTCCAAAAACTTAGGACCAAATTTCATGCTTTAAAAGGTTATTTAGATAATACATTTTCTGCCCACAAACTCATAGCCAGCATGATTCTCTAAACATATATTTAAATTAAAAATTCATAAAGAAAAATAGTAATAATGTGAACCTATATGGACAAAAGCCAAGCACCTAAACACCAAACACACACCTACATTACTCTAAGTGAGGTGATCCACTGGTAGGTACATATATGTTTATTACTTTCCTTGCAGCTAGGTTTATTTCTGAAGAAATGTACACATGAAACTAATAGAGGCAGTTGCCTTTTTGGAGGAGAACTAATAAAACGTGGTTGGCAGGGAAAGTTATTTGCTGTGTTACATTATTTTGTCGGTAAAGTCAGTTTTGCACAACCACCTGTGGTTCTGCAACACAAAAGGAGTTTCTCTCCTCCCTTACAGACTTACAGTCTTGGAACACTTAAGCCGTTTCACCATGAGAGTCAGATCAGCTTGATGGTAGTGAAGTAGAGCCTTTTAGTGTTGGAGTATTTTTCCAGGTGCCATTCAAATCTCAGGGCCCTGGTGGTTGCTAAACACAAGGTTAGCAGATAGAACCCACCAGCCGTTCTGTGATGAAAGATGAGGCTGTCTATTCTTATAAAAACTGAGACCCCCAGACACCCAAAGAGGCAGTTTCACCCTATAGGGTCACTATGAGTTATAATTGATTCGATGGCAGTGAGGTTTCAAACTGAAATCTCTTGCTATTTCAGAAAGTATTCAAGCAAGCAATAGAAATATATATACAAGGGGGTACTACACCCACCCCCCAAAATGGAATCCCCCCCCTCAAAGATTTGTATTCAATTGTTTTTAACAAAACAACCTTATCATCTTCAAAGTACTCTCCACTACAATTAATACATTTGTGAAATGTGTGATTATATTCTTGGAAACAGTGTTCAAACTCATCTGTTTGGATGGTTGACAACACCTCCGTTGGCTTTTCTTCACCTCTTCTATGTTGTCAAATCACTGTCCTTTCATGTTCCTCTTCATTTGTGGAAACAAAGAGAAGTCACACGGAGCCAGGTCAGGTGAGTCAGGTGTGGGGGGCAAGAGAAGTATGATGGTTTTTGCCAAAAACTGGTCCACTGAAATGGCTGTGTGAGCAGGTGCATGGTCATGGTGGCAAAGCCAGACCCCCATCTGCCACATATCAGACCTTTTTTGTCACACACTGTTATGCAATCTTTTCAGAACCTTTAAATAGAAAACCTGATTAACAGTCTGACCTGGTAGAACAACCTCCAAATGCGCTATTCCTCTCACAGCAAAAAACAAGTATCGTCTAGATCTTTGATTTCACTTGACAAGCTTTTTATAGGCAAGGAGATGATGACATCTTCCACTGGTTTCATTGATGTTTGCATCAGGGTTGTAAGAGTAGCACTATGTCTTGTCACCAGTAATGACCTTGAAAAAAAGTCTGGGTTGCTGCAGAGCTGTTCTTTGAAAGCAAGGCATATTTCCATTTGATGCTTTTTTTCATGGTCAGTCAGAGCCCGAGGCACAAATTTCGCAGTAACCCTTATCATACCCAAATCTTCTGTTAAAATTTACTGAACTTAGCTCCAAGATAGTCCAGATAACTTCCCATCTCTTCAATGGTCTGCCATGGGTCTTTGAGTACATGTGCAACAATCTTGTTGACATTTTCATCTGTCCGGGAAGTAGAAGGATGTTCAAAATGAAGTTTGTTATCAATAGACATTTCACCTTTTTTGAAACTAGAAAACCACTCATAAACTTGAAGTTTTTCCCATAGCGCTGTCCTTGTAAGCTGTGTTCAACATCACAACAGTTTCTGCAGCATGTTTCCTGAGCAGTAAACACAATTTCACAGCACAAGCTCTCTTAAACCAGTCATAACAAAAAAGGAGGTTCAAGCAAAACTGATTTTATGAAAAAATTTATTGTGACCTGAGACAACCTTTACAGGCGACACCACTGGGTGCACTCACTCAAAATGAGTTGCTTGATGCTCATATACATATAGTTATATAATTTCATGTCAACTTGATAAATGAGTATAGAGGTGGAATCTAGCCTGTCATTCAGGTCACAGCCTGATGATGCCTCATTGTGGGCATGGGGAGGTGGGTCATACTCTCTCTCTAATTCACATTCCTCTTGAAGGGCCACAGTCAGAGAGCTAGAGGAGGCGGCGCTGAGATACTTCCAGTGGTATTGGATCCACAAGGCTTTCCACCCACCGGCCTGGGATCTTCCTACATTCAGCATCATTGCATGTGCTGTGTGAGTCTGAAGAGGCATTTAAGGACTAGTATCAGACTTCTGGACTAATATCAGACTTCTGGACTTGATATGGACTGGGCTGGGATGTTTCCTCAATATACAATTACTCTTTGATATAGAGCTCTCTCTTACCCACATATGAATGCCTCTGGATTTGTTCCTCTAGTCAACCCGGCCTAACACAATATATATCTTTATTACTGTGAAAGAAAGCAAACAAATTTCCATACCGAATATTGTGGTAAAACCACTCAAGACAGCACATTGCCCATCACCAAGCAAAGGGGAAATATTAAATGGAGGTCTGGAAAATGCCATGGTATTCTCTCCAGAATTATAGGTAGTCATGCCAAATCCTTATTTTCAACTGTTTGTCACCCCTAATAGCAATTATTCCTTGTTTCTTTTATGTGCATATAAACAATGACATTAATGCATTGGATATTTAGTAAAATAGTGAGTTTTTGAAGACATCAGGATCCCTATTATAAATGATGCTACATCATAAATAGACCCACCCAGATTTTCTATAAGAACAAGTAGTCCCCACTATGAGACATGACATCCCTCACTGACCCATAGCAGTAAAAGAGACAACATTGGAGACACAGTGTGGGAATTGTGCCCAATCTGATCCCACCACACCGAGGCAAAACACTAAGGGCATGCAACAGAATAGCAAGGGGAACAGAGAAAGAAGTCCCCAGGGAATACCAAAAATTGACTTTGGGGCCAGGGCTTGGTGCCCAACAGACTCGACCGTAAAACACTCCTAAAGGCCAACAAACAGTCCTTGAACTAACTACAGGCTTTTCTTTGTTGTTGTTGTCATTGGCTTTTTTTTAAATCATTTTATTAGGGGCTCATACAACTCTTATCATAACCCATACATACATCAATTGTGTAAAGCGCATTTGTACATTCATTGCCCTC
>NW_022103915.1:40405107-40414975 GCF_000313985.2 Echinops telfairi
GGGGGTTTAAGTGGAGAGGAAATGTTTTGAGAATGATGAGGGCAATGAATGTACAAATGCGCTTTACACAATTGATGTGTGTATGGATTGTGATAACAGTTGTATGAGCCCCTAATAAAATGTTTATTAAAAAAAAAAAGTTGAAAACTTAAAAAAAATCAAGTTTCAGCTTTAAATATTTTCTGCAAAAAAGGAACAAACAAGTAGTATCCGTTGGTAGATCTTATGACATACCTTTGTCTGACAAATCCCTACCTACGAAAGAGCACAATTTAAAAAGATGGAGAAAGGAAAAGAGATACAGTGAAGGATAAGGAAAGCAAAAGGGTGGAATGAAAAGACAAAAAGAAAAGAGGAAGAAGGAGAAGAGTGAAAAAGAATAATGGTAATATAATTATAATTATATTGAATGAATAATAATTATAATTCATTAAAAAATATTTTTTGCCAACGGTATGTTCAATGCCAGGTACTAAGGCCAAAAACTTAAGTCAGATACAGTCTCTATTATCAAGGGGTTCAAAACTTGATGGAGAAATCTGACACAAATGATAAATTACAAATGATGTACTAAAAGCTGTATCATATGATTGGACTAGAGGGTAGAACATATAATGTTAAGTAGTTAAAGAGTTTTAAAAGAACATTCATATCTGAGCCAACCTAAAAACTGAGAATTTGTTGACCAGTGAAGGATCAGAAATGCATTTCAAGCAGAAGGAACAGCATGAGCAAAGGAACATCAGTCTGAAAGAATATGCTGCATTCAGAAGAGGTGGGCTAAGTTGGCTGGAACAGGCCGGGCGATAGGACATAAAGGCAGGAAGGCGGCTACGGTGAAAGGGGGACGGTAGGAAATGAAGCTGGAAGAGTGATTTGTTCTTAGGTGCATTAGGGCTCACAGTGACTGCGTGTGACAATACTGCACTACTCCAGAGCACTTTCTGTGATGTAATCAGGGTTAAAGCTGCCAACCTGTATGTTATCAGCAAATTGCTTAATTGTTTGAACCCAAAGAGCACCTTAAAACAGCGAGTAGAGAGCAACCTCTAAGGTACAACTATGGGTCTCTCACACGTGAAGGGAAGAATAGTGAATAAAATCAAATAGAAGTATCGAGGCAATTAGTCCATCATGGAAACATCAGTCTCCACAGCCCTAAGACCAGAACTAGATGGTGCCTGGCTACCACTACTAACGGCTCTGAAATGGATCACATTAGAAGGTTCTGAATCGTGTGGAAGAAAAATGTGAAACAAAACTCAAAATCAAAAAGGCAAGGCTCACTAATCTAACAGAGACTGACGGAGCCCTTAAGACTATGACCCTTACTCACCTTTCAAGTGTCGAATTGAACTCATCCTTGCGGTTCAACTTTCAGCAAAACTATAGATGAATCTATTTAAATATACAGTAATAGTAGAAAGATATGCACTCATCAGATCAACAGGAGAACAACGGGCAGCATCTGCCCGGAGATAAAGTTCGAAGCCAGGACAGAAAGAACTAGTGGAAATGGGAAACACGGAAGGGACATGGCAAGAATATTGTTACATTGTAGGAATTGAAATTAGTCATGAAACTATTCTTTTAATGAATTCTTTAATGGAAAACCAATATGCTCTATCAACTTTCACCCAGATCACAATAAAAAGTTAAAAACGAAAAATAGGGTAGGGTCGGTTGTGTTTTTTTGTTTTTTCAAAATTCTAAAAAAAAAAGTTTATAATAATAATGTAAACATTCCCTAGGATAAAGAGTGATGGTAGTGTTTTAACCTTATAAAACAATTTTCTTTATAATACAAATACACTAATTATAATTATTGGTGTACAAATGAATAGTACTCATTTCCAATTACCCTTTTACCATTAACTTTTCATTGTGGTTTAAGTGAAAGTTTACATAGTAAATGAATTTCCATTAAAAACTCATGCATGAGCGTGTGGCATTGGCTGCAATCCCCACACTATGACAGTAGTGTCCTTATTTCCACTCTTGATGTCTGTTTGATCAGGTTTCTGTGCCCCTTTCTGTATTCTCATTTTGTTTTTGGACAAATGTTGCCCTTCTGGTGATGGCAGGCAAGCACATTCCTCACGGGTGAGAAGTGGACTCTGGGAGTTGCTTCAGTGCCATGTTGATGTTAGGCAATCATTTCATGGGTTACTCCAGTCCCTGTAAGACTAGTAAATTTGGTTGCCTTTATGAATATGAGTTTTGTGCTACCTTTTTCTCCCCTTCTAACTGGGGCCTTAATGGGGGCCTGGTCAAAACAGTCAGCACTAGTAACTGAATACCATCTATTTCCTTCTGTTCTCAGGCCAGAAGAGGTGTGGTTCATGTGGGTCATTAGTCCTTTGGACTGCCAATATGATTCATGTGCTTGTTTGTCATCTACATATCTTTTTTTTTTACTGTGAATTAGGTAAATATATTCAGAAAAGGTGGACTAAGCTTATACCACTGGAAAAGGGCACATGGGATAACAGGAAATAAAGGCATCTAACAGTTTTAAAGTCAACAACTCATACATATTTTGTTTTGACTCACCCATTACAGTCCCCTCAGTGTATCACCACTAATGCCTTTTCTTCCATATGTGTCCTGTTTCCATTCCTCATTCTTGCTAGCCCTCCTCTCCTAACTTGGTTGTTGGTTAAATACTGTCCTTTTGATCTTAAATGGCTGGTTATTCTAACACAGAGGTGAGTCTAGTTCCAGACCTAAAGATTGACTAAGGCCATATTCTAAGGGGGAGTCCCACGAGTCTCTGTCAGATGAGAAAGCCTGGTCTTTTTTATGATTTAGAGTTCTATTCCACATCTTTCTCCCACTCTATTCAAGATCTTTTAATGTGATCCTTTTCAGAGAAGTTAATAATGTGATTCTTTTCAGATTAGGGCATCATCTACTTTTTCTGGTCTCAGGGTTTAGAGACTGATGTTTGTGTTGTCCATTGATCCATTGGACTCATTGTTCCCATATGTCTTTCAATTTTTATCACTCTTCTTCCTTTTAAGGTGCCCTTGTGGTGTAGTGGTTGAGCACTGTGTTGTGATCTGCATGGTTGGCAGTTCAAAACCACCAACAGCTCCAAGAGAGAAAGACTGGGCTCTCTATTCCCATGAACACTTAAGACTCAGAAATCCAAAGAGGGTCGCTATCAGTCAGCATTGATTCAATGGCAGGTTTTTTGGTCTTTCTTAAATGGAGAATAACCTCATATGGCTGCTCACAAGCTTTAAAAGCATCAGTCACTACTCACCTATATTTCATTGTGAAGTACATTACATCTATTCACCTTAGTTTTCCCTGCGACTTTCTCAATGACCTTTTCCCCACACATTGTGCTACATGCAATGGGTTCTCTACTTAGAAATAATTTGTTAAGACTTATTTTGATATATATGAACTTGGAAATAATAAAGCTGTATTTATTATGAAATACTACATATGTCACAAATTGCCATTAGTTCAGGTTGATAGCCTAAGGAAGAATGAATTGCTAAGGGCTCACAGAGGCATTCTCCCCCTTCCCCAGGGTTGCTATGGTTTGGATCAACCCAATGGCTGTGACTTTGGTTTTTTGGATATGGCAGCGAGTTTTTGAGTTGACAATTAATGTATAGACTTACCTGCATTTCTGAAATGAGACATTATATAAATATAAGCCCCAGAAATATTTATTTTTTCAATATTTTAATAGTCTAAGAATCCTTGAGGTTCAGTATTTTAACTGCACTGTTATCTTTTATGCTCAGTTTTTGAACTTTAAATGTTAACACAGTTGTCATGGAGACAATGCTAACACAAAGCAACCCGTGCATATCAGAGTAGAACTGTGCAAATGTTGCCAAGACAATATAATTTTACTCGCAGACTCTTAAAACTACTAACAAAATATTAACAGCACGTACTACAGACATACGTTGTTGCTATCTGATATCATTGGTGAGCTAAAAACCATTCTTGCCTCGTTCTGAGAACATGTCAATATTCCCGGAAATTACTTAGCTAAGCATGTTCATTACATGGCAGTTGGCCAAGCCCACGTTCATACCTGTTTCGGGTGGCATGGGAATGGGGTCCTTCTCCTGAAGTACAGGAAGGCTGTGTGCAGACAATCTCCCTGCGCTGGCTGTGGAGTGAGAATGACACCCATGAGAGAAGCTAACTTCCTTTTCTCATCTTTATGTGAGTAAAGTGCATGAGTTGTGTCTTGGTGACCCTGACACCTGCAAACTAGGGAGTGGTATATACTACCCTCCATGTGAAAGAACTCTTCCCATAGAGGGGGTAACAGTGTCAATCACTCAAAACTAATATCATTACAGTTCACAGATTTGTAATTAACTGTATGATCTCGAAAATCACAGTACTGTTTTAAACTTCTAGGAAGGTTCTTTTCTAGAGAAGACTATATTCCATCCAGATATAGGAGTCACATATCTTATGAAAATTTTCCTTAGATCCATTGCTTATAGAATCAAAAGGAACATAAGAGGTAATAGAATAATTTCCCTTTTGTTTTGTTGTTGTTGCGTATTTTTTTATTTTAATAAATCTTTAATAATTTCCCTTTTGTTTTATAGTTTCCTGATCATCAGACCTGCTGTACAATGATATGAAACTGTTTCACAGCATTTAAAAATACCATAACATTTTAATGACTCCCATCCTCAAGGTCCCTTTCCAACTTGCCATCCTATAAATGATAATTACAATTTATTTTTTCTTGATATTTATGAATAATTGCAATAGTTTCTCTATAACATCTTAAACATAGTAACTAATCAATCATTTTATAGCATAGGTAAAACTCTTACATTTTACTCCATTGCTGTATATGTGTTTAAACATAAGACTTTTTTTCTTGCCACCACAAATGTCAAGATTAAAGCCTCCACATTTAGATGTCTACCAGTTTACGTTATATAAAGAATATATCCAATGTGGACAAAAATTACTAGGTGATTAAAAAGATCAAAGGTGGGGGCTATATAATGAACTATAATTAATCCACTAAGTTTATCATTCCTTTTTCAGATAGATAATGTAGACAAGAACAGTATGAGCAATGTAATTCATCTCCTAGTTCCTTTTTATTTTCTCTTTTCTGATTTTGAGTTTTGTCCCTCATTTTTCTTCCACTCTATGCATGACCTTCGAATACAGCAGTTCTCAGCCTATGTGTCGGGACCCCTTTAGGAGTTGCACAACCCTTTCACAGGGTCATCCGATTAATAACAGTAGCAAAATTACAGTGATGAAGTAGCAATGAAAATAATTTTATGGCTGGAGGTTACCACAACATGAGGAACTATATGGAAGGGTCGCAGCATTAGGAAGATTGAGAATGTGATCCTTTTCAAAGCAGTTAACCCACTGCTGATAGCTGGGAACCATGTAGTTTTTCTGATCTCAGGATTGTGGAAACTGATGTTATTGTGATCCATTAGTCAACTGGACTAATTGCACATACCTTTTTGATTTTCATCCCTTTTCTTTCCTCTGGACAGGGAAACACAAATAGTTGTACCTTATAGGGCTGTTAATAAACTTTTAAGATCCCTGTCTCTACTCATCTAAGTCAGATACAGAACACTGTCTTTGTGAACTATATCATGCTATTTGACCTTGAGTTCACAAGACGATGCTCCTGATTCCCCAAGTCCAGCTATTTACTGCCACAAAATGCTTGATTATGTCTAAGTTTTTATAGCTTTAATACTTATATGATCTATTAAGCTTTCATGCTATGAAATAATAGAGGTTTTATAAATTTATACATTGAATATTTTAATCTGGAACTTTGTGTATACTTTTCTAATAATAATAATAATATAAGGACAATTTCATACTGTAACCAGGGTATAATGAATCGCTTATTGTCTGTTACCCCACTCAGGTAAGAAGCATGATTCTCATGGCCACTCAATTTAATATCAACCCCAATATTGCTCTGATATTACTACTGCATTCTAAGCCATCCAAAGGAATTCATAAAGTTCATGAAAATTCTTCATTATTTTTCAATTCCATTTTTCCACAATTTTTTAAGCTCTATAGATACAAACTATAAAATTGCATTAAATATGAATGTATTACCAATCTTTTCATGACTCACTTAATATTCCTTATTGGCCATCTGCTATGTCTAATGTATGTATTAACTATAAGCTATTAGAGATCATGGAAGGGTCAAAGCACTCTTCTTGGCATGGCTTCATGTGCTATTAGGAATTCATTAAGTACACTTTGATGAAGAGAATAAAAAACCCTACAGGCGTAGTCTATTTCTAAGTCTAACACTATTTCACTCTGTAACATTAAGCAGGATGCTTAATATTTATGTGACCAACTATAAGATGTGAGTGGTGATTATTCCTTTGCCCCTAAAGATTAAGCCAAGCAATTAATAGCTGGGAGATACAAGTTTTCAGTGATAGACACAATTCTCTACTCTACCAAAAGTTAGTTCTCTTAGGAAAGTCACTGCTATTCATATCATATTTAACTAAGTCATCACAGCAGCTCTAAAGAGACAGGCATTAAGGGGACAGTCACTATTAACACCAACTATTTCCCGCAGCTATAGTTGTCTTGGCACTTATTTGTATCTTATGACACTCCTCTTCCTCTTCCAAAGACAATATCATTATGCACACACAGCTGATACAAACTGGGCCAAACAATGTCTTTCTCTTTGAAATTTGTGATTCGAGCTGAGAGTCACTAGTTAGTCACAGCTCACCACTAAAAACTGAGGTTAACTCAGGGGATGATGTATAATTTTCTCTATCATCAAACAATAAAGAGGTATCTTAGTGAACCAAAGACATAAACCATAGATATATGAACGCATTTGGGGCTTGCACTTAACTCTAGCCCCGATCTAAGAACAACTAGTTCTTATGACATGATCCTACTCACTACTCGCCCTCCTGAAGAGATCACTAGATATGGGTACTATTAACAAAATGTGTTAAAGAAACTAGATGGTGCCTGGCTATCAGAACGAAAAGCATCTGAAGTCTTAAAGGCTTGTCTTAAAACAAGCAGCCATCTAAGTGAGGTGTCAACTAAGTCTACATGGAAAAAGGATCCAAGAATTATAAATATTAAAATTCAAATCCAAAGGAAGGAATGGTACCAGCATTTAAGTCGCAAACACTTGGTTCGCAGAAGGCTATGGATTGACAGTGGAAGCCAAAAATCCATTGGCAAGGTCCCCACGTGGATTAAGACTCTGGTGAATCTCTTCTGAACATAATCCAGGGATATGAATAGCTTTGCTATCAGACAGAAAATAAAGTCAAGTATGGCAGATGTAGTTAGGTTATAATGTAATATTTTATCACTTGCTTTCCCTTTTGACCCATTTCAAAGCTGTTTCCATTTTTAGTATTTCCTTTCTTTTCAATTGAAGCTTTTCTCTTTTGTATTGTCATTTTTATTGGGTTTTGTTTTTTATGTTTTATATGATTTATGCATATGATATCCAGGATAGCAGGTACATCTATAGAAACTGTAGCTGGATTAATAATAATTACCTAGGGGCATGACAGCAGAAGTTTGGAAGAAATGGGGAGCTAACAATGAGTATGAGAAAAAATGTTCTGAAATTAATGGTGATGATGATTGCACAACTCTTTCATTTTGATTGAACAATTAAACAATATGATACGTATATTATATGCCAATAAAACCTCTTTTTTAACAACTAGGGGTGGGGGTAGGTTCAGTTATTGAGGGCTCTCGTGCTTGGCCTTAAGTACATCAAAGCAATAACACTCCCCTGTGGAGAAATAAAGAAAGAAGAAGGCAAATATACAAAGAATTAAAATAGGAGATGAGAGAAATGGAGAGGAGGAGAGAAAGAGAAAAACTGAGAGCGAGACAGGTGCATTAAATAAATGTCTCAGTTTCTACCAGTTTTTCAATTCTTATTTCTAGATCCACAAGGGTCTGCGCTTGCTTTCTGTCCTTACCATCTCAATACATCCATAGCTGTTGTTGTTAGCAGTCATCCACTTGGTTCCAGCCCTAGCAACCCGAGGCACAACAGAACAAAACACAGCCCGTCCTGCGTCATCCTCACAATTGTTCCTGTGCAGGAGCATGTCTATCTGGTTGAGGGCCTTCCTCTTTTCACTGTCTCCCTACTATGCAAGATGTCCTTCTCCAGGAACTCGTCTCTCCTTTATCGACCCATATTGAGAACACTATGTTGTGATTAGGTGGAATTCTGTAACCTGAAACCAAAAAACCTTCTGTCACAGTTACTAATGTCCATGGCTTAAAAATAATGAAACTAAAAGCACAGAGAGGTAAGTAGCTCACAGAATAATAACTAGCTAATAATTAATAATAATAATCAGAAATAGCAGAGTCAAATTCAAATGTGTCTGACTAGAAAGCTTTGATGAATGAAAAAATGATGAGAAGTTTTATACAAAATAGTTAAATTCTGAGAATATGTACAAAAAAGAACCTAAGGCAAAATAAGCTGTAATTTTCACTTGAAATTAAGTAAATAAATTCCTACACGTAAAAATACCTCCATACATAGTCTTCAAATCACACTAAATGCTGGGTGGGTACATGAAAATAAAGGATAGAAGAATGTAGCTCGTGGGGACTGGTCATTTTTGTCATTACACTGGGTATAAAGCAAGCCATATCAGAAACAGAACATAGAATGCCACAACCAGCCCAAGGAGGAGCTATGCTAAGCTAGGATCCCAGCTAAGAAGCTATGGCAAAAGAGGTCATGAAGTAGTAGCCACAGTGACAGCAGACCATGAGATACAGCAGCAAGCTCCTCAGCCCATGCAACAAGAAAAGCTGAGTACCCTAACAGGAGGCTGACTTGCAGGGTTATCCTTTGGTCATTCATTAGTGCTAAAGGAACTTTGTAACACTTTCTAGAGGAGGCCAGAGGTCATTTGGTCACCTAGCTGAGAGGATGAGGACCATAGAAAGACATGCCTAATGGCATGGCTGAGAAGAGACATTGTGGGGAAAGGCCTACGTATATCCTTAATGGGTTTTCTTTTGGTCTTACACGTAACATGTCAATTTCCCTAATAAAACCAATAGTTAAGTGATGTTTCTGAGTTTGTGTGGCTACTGCCACCGACATCTAACCCAGCAGAGAAGTAGGACCTTGGGTGGGATGACTGGTGTTTGAACAGGATAAATAAGAGAGGAAGCACACATGACCTCTGCCTCATGGGAATGATCCTTGTGCTGATGTGGAGCTGGATTCTCCTCCCTGATGTAGCCAGAGAGAGGGAACCAGACTTGGCCGTCACACCATTTCCTTACAGAAATCTACCCTCAATCTCTTGACCTTCTATATCTCCTCTTTAACTGAGACCATGCTGACTTAAAACCTTCTATTTTTGCTCCATTTTAATGATGCTAATGTGCAAAAAGCAACAGTAGTAGATAGCAATCTATTTTCATTACTCAAATGAAAAGTTACAAGGTTTTTATTAAGTACACAAAGACTCATGGTTGCCTAGTTCAACCTAATTCAACTATCTTAAAAGAAATAAATGTGAAACAGTCTTCTTGAATATCTGCTTACTCTACAAAACCAGTGAGAATCTTCAATATCTAAATATGGATTGAAAAGGTAAAAGAATCTCTAAAAACTCTCTGTGAATCATTAAAAATGAGTTGTTACAGATGCTAGTGAATATGGAGGCTGATTCAGGGTTCTCATTTCTTTCCCTCTCTTTTCCAAATAAACGTATAGTCCTGAAGGCTATAACACACTCATCAGAGGCTTTCTTATTAAGAATTAGCAGTACAGTGAACCCTCGCCACTTCGCGCTTTGACTTCCGCGGCTTCACT
>NW_022103915.1:40416956-40420820 GCF_000313985.2 Echinops telfairi
TGGGTAATACGAGTGTAATGGTGACTAAAGGGTGTTTTTTCATGTCCTCTATGCTCTAACTACGAAAATATTTGATTTACAAATAAGGAATCCTACTTCACGGAATTTCATTTATCACGGTAGGGCCTAGAACCGATTACCCGCGATAAATGAGGGTTCACTGTATATATTTTTTGAACTTTATCACAATGGTAACTATCATAGTGACCTGACCTATAAAAACTATTATCTCTAATGTTTTTCACAATGGCACGGGATGCAAAATTTGAGTTAACTAATAAAAGATTTCTATAGCTAAATTGAAGGCATAACAAAAATTTTTAAATGTTATGGAACCCAAAAGGAGTACTTTGACTTAAAAGGATATAAAGGCAGATCGATGACTCTTTAAAGGCAAGATGATATTCCAAGGACATTAAACTTTAATCATAGAGTAACTAATCTATAAATAAATATTTCCAGTGTTTGATTTGTAGAAAATATAGTCCTAATTTCCAATTCACTCATGCAATATTTACTATACCCAAGCTGCTAGGCTAAATAATATGCAGAATCAAAGATACATAAGGCACTGAAGAAGAATTTCTAAGATGACAGTTATCATCTGGGAATAAAAAAAATTTTTTTAGTCAGATTCAAATGTTCCTCAAATCAATCAGGTTTGTTCATTCATTCTTTGGATGAAAATATTATTAGAGGCTTATTATTGATTCTTTAGAAAAATAATGAGTATGGCAATATATAAAAAAAAGATGAATGAAATATGACCCACACCTTCAAGAAACTAAAAATTGTGCCAAGTACAACAACAGAAATAAGCCACTGGTGCAAAAAGAACATGTCACAAGGTACTGTATACAAAAAAAGTGGGTGAGGAAAGGGTTCTCAGAGACAAACACACTTGTGCTGAGTCTTAAACAATGACTTGCCAGGAGGTCAGCCCCAACTCATGGTGATTTCAGGTACAATAGAACGAAACACTGCCTGATTCTGTACCTGTCCTAGGCCTTTGAGGTTTGAGCAAATGGTTGAGGCTATTATGTCAACCCATCTCATTAATGGTCTTCTTTAATCATCTACTTTACCAAAGAAGCAATGAGCATAACTTACTAAAAATGCTCAGGAAAGATGAAAGGGAGAGGTGAGAGGTACTCTCAGAGAAGTACCACTGTTGTTAAGTACTATCAAGTCAATACTGACTCCTGTTAACTCATGTACAATGTTGCTGTTAGGTGCAGTCAAGTTGGCTCCAATATAGCGACCCTATGTTCATCAGAACAAAGCAATGCCCAGTCCTGCACCACCCTCACAATTAAGTCCAGGCACTGTGCCAACCCATCTTGTCGAGAGTCTTCCTCTTTTTGCTGCCCCTCTACTTTACCAAGCATGGTGTCCTTCTCCGGGACTGTTCTCTCCTGACAAGATGGCCAAGACACATGACATGCGCTGTTGGCATGCTTGCCTCTGTGGAATATTCTGGCTGCACTTTTGTTTGTTCTTTTGGCAATCCATGACACTTTCAGTATTCTTCACCAGCACCTTAAGTTAAATGCATCAATTTTTCTTCTATTTTCCCTATTCAATGTTCAACTTTTGCATGCATATGAGGAAATAGAAAATGCCATGGATTGGGTCAGGCACATCTTAATCCTGAAAGTAATATCCTAGCTTTACTTTACAACACAACAGAGCAACCTTATGCAGCTGATTTACTCAATGCAACTGTCATTTGCTCTCTTAACTGCCTCTTCCATGAGCACTGATTGTGGGTCCAAGCAAGACAAATCAAAATGAGAGGAAATACCTAGGCATATCCACTAATAAACAGAATATGAAATATGACCCTAGCAAAATTGGAAATCAGCAAAAAAGAAATGAAATACAAAAAGATCAGCATGTTAGGTATTTGTGAGCTGAAATAGGCAAGGAATGACCATTTTAATTGGACAATCATGGTCTACTATGATTGTCAGGAAGAATGGAGTCACAACTCATTGTCAAAAAGAATATTTAAAGATCTATTTTCAAGTGTATTGCTGTCAGTGATAGGAAAATATCTACACATCCACAATGAAAACCAGTTAATACAATATCATTCAAATTATTAACCAAACATTAATGCCAAATGAAGAAAGTAGTGATTTTTACCAATTTGTACAATCTGATATTAATCAAATATGCAATCAAGATACACTGATTATTACTAATGATTGGAATAGGGATATTAACAAGCAAACCTCTTGGTAGAATGCAAGTCATATTCCCTTGCTAACTTATCAAGAATGGCATGGTTCAAGGAGTCCTAGTTGTACAGCGGCCAGAAAGCTCAGCTGCTAAGCAAAAAGTATGAAAGACATGGCCTTCCGCTTCTCTGAAACGTAGTCTTGAAAACCCTCTGGGTAGCTCTGTTCTGTCCTATAGGATGGCCACGAGTCAGAATCAAGTCAAGTGAGGCGGGGTTGGTTCTGTGTTGCGTGCCATCATTTGAAGAAGGAAAAGTAAGTACAACAATAAGTAAAATGATTCACATCTATTAATAATAAAACATACTAACTCACATATCTTATTTCAACTGGAACACATAAATTAAATTGAACTGGAATGTATAAACTAAAATTATACACTTAAGTTTACACCTGTTATTTGGTATTCTTTGTTACAAACATGCAAATAGTAAGCTTCTGTTTATAGTCCTATGTCAAGGCTGCTGCAGTGAACAAAAGCTCTGACTGCAATAATGAGTTCATATAAGTCTTGCAAAGAGCAGCACTCCTCCTAAAATGAAAAAAGAAATTGCCCAGTAATAATTTTTAACTGAATTTCCCTTCATCATACTGAAGTTCCACACTGAAGAGGAAACAAGATGTAAATATTTATTTCAGTGCCGAACCCCAAGTGTCTGAGACTAAAAGTCATGAAAAATGTCCGAAGATGACTCATTGGTAATGACTGCTTATTTTCTATTATGAATTTCCTGTCAGAACTTAAAATGTCAAAACACTCTACTTTAAGGAGTAGACCTCAAACCTCAGTGTATGCCAGGACTATATAGAAAGGTTGTTAAAAATCAGACTGCTGCAGCCCACCCTAGGGTTTCTGATTCAACTGGTCTGGGATGCAGCATGAATGTACAAATGTGCTTTACACAATTGATGTATGTATGGATTGTGATGAGTTGTATGAGCCCATAAAATGATTAAAAAAAAATCTCATAACACATGGAATCCAGGTCAGATAAATCCCTCAGGTACAGAAATGTGAGTAGCAATACAGAGGGTTGGGGAAACATGGAGGAGGGGAGGAAGGGGGAACCGATTACAATGACTGATGCATAACCCCCTCCTCCACCAGGGGGATGAACAATAGAAACGTGGGTGACGGGATACAGTGGTCAATGTAAGATATGAAAACAATATTAATTTATAAATTATTAAGGGGTTACGAGGTTGGAGGGGAGAAGGGAGGGGGGAGAAAAGGAGCTAATGCCAAGTGCTCAAATAGAAAGTAAATGTTTTAAAAATGATGATAGCAACATATGTACAAAGATGCTTGATACAACTGATGTATGGAATGTTACAAGATCTGTAAGAGCCCCCAATAAAATGATTAAATAATAATAAAAAAATTAAAACTACCCAAAAAAAGAAAATTGGGGTCACTGATAATTTCCCAGGAAAAGTTGATGCTATCTGAGGACCATACATTGAAAAACTGCTTTGAGTTTTCCATAAAAACTGAAGTCTACACAAAAAATTATATCATTATGAATGAGAGAGAGTGAGGAGCGGAGACCCAAAGCCCATCTGTAGGCAACTGGACATCCCCTTACACAAGGGTCGCAGGGAGGAGACGAGCCAGTCAGGG
>NW_022103915.1:40422441-40451283 GCF_000313985.2 Echinops telfairi
TGGACAGGGCAAGATATGACAAAATAATAATTTATAAATTATCAAGGGCTCATGAGGGAGGGGAGAGCAGGGAGGGAGGGCACACAGGCTGGTGTGCTAGGGGCTTAAGTGGAGAGAAAATGTTTTGAGAATGATGAGGGCAATGAATGTACAAATGTGCTTTACACAATGGATTTATGTATGGATTGTGATAAGAGTTGTATGAGCCCCTAATAAAATTATTTAAAAGAAAAAGGAAATAAGTAGTTTTGGAGGCTAATGAATGTACAAATGTGCTTTATACAATTAATGTATGTATGGATTGTAATAAGAATTGTATGAGCCCCCTTTTAAAATATGTGCTGAAAAACTCAGCTTATACGCAAGTATATAAGGTATTTCTTAAAATATATTACTGAAAAGTTACCCTGTAGAAGGCACAAATCTTTAATCTTGCTGGGTGACAGAAATAAATTAAGTTCCCTCTTCTTTTATGTACTTAAAAGAAGTTCCCTCTTCTTTTAAGTACATAAAAGAAGAGGTCAAGACAAAACAAGCTTATAAATGGATTTAAGGTAATGTTTAGCAGAGTAGATGAGAGGTACTAATAAATACAGAGCACTACGGCCCAGTGGTCAAGTGCTCAGCTGCTAAACAAAAGTTGCCTGGAAGAAAGATGTGTGTGAAAGTCTGTTTCTGTAAAGATCTGCTGCTGCTGCTGCTGCTGCTGCTACTGGGTGTCAGTGAGTCAGTTCCTACTCAAAATTATTCTACTTCCCAATCCTTTCCCATTCCTTCTGATAACTTGTCCAAAAGGCATGAGATGGAGCCTCACCATCATACTTCTAAAAAGTAGAGGTGTATGTCTTCCAAGGTTTGCTCATTCTTTTGATAGTCCATAGTATATCAACATTCTTCACCAACACAATTCAAAGGTATAATTAATTCTTCTTTGGTCTTTGTATTCATTGTCGACCTTCACACGCATATGAAGGTATTGAAACTACCATGGTTTGGGTCAGGTGTACCTTGATCTGCAAACTGAAATCTTTGTTTTTTAACATATTAAAAGAGGTATTTTGCAGTTTCGATTTGCCCTATGCATTACACTGTCTGATCTTGACTGCTGTATCCATGACCACTGATTGTGGATATGAGTATAATGAAATCCTTGACAACTTCAATCTTTTCCATGTATGATGTTGCCTACCAGGCCAGTTGTGATAATTTTTGTTTTCTTTATATTGAGGTGTAAACATTACAGTCTTGCCAACACCATAGGACCATTCTATCTTTCCTACAGGAAGCTATGAGTCTGAATTCACTCAAAAGTCCATAACAACAATCAATAAATACAGTGGGAGACAAAGAGAAAGGAATTATTCTATGCAATAAGGAAACAGGAAATTATTTTGGAAGCTTACATGACAAGGGCTTGAAAATTGAACAGGGCTTCAAGGGAGAGAGAGAAGTTTTAATGTATGCACACACACACACACACACACACACACATATATGGAACTACATATTTATTATATTTCCTTAGAGAATGATATGTCTAAAGTGTACCTGATCATTATTCACTTCCTATTTACATTGTACTAGGAACCAAGAAAAGAAATTGAGCCATAATGAATAAGATTAGAATTTTCATACTAAAATAGTGGTGACAAACCAGGTTATCATTCTTCCTGATACAAAAATACCATCCCACCTCAAATGTAGAAGATTTAAACAGATCAGAAGTACTAATTAAAGCTTTCCATGCTTATAAAAGATAGTTATACTGCATTTTATTTCCTAGAGGAAGACAGACTGCATTCCAAAATTGGTTGCAGCACTTCCTCGGCACATCACAAACCAGAATCGATTCAACAGCAGTAAGTGTGGTGTAGTCATGGGATGTACATCCCAGTTGTTCAGTGCTATCAAGTCAGTTCTGAGGCATAGAGACCCTATGGACAGCAGAACCAAGCACTGTCCAGTCCTGTGCCATCCTCACAATTGTTCTTGTTTCAGCCCGTTGCAATCATTTTTGTCCTTGGGTGGTTCAAATTGTTAATGTATTTGTTTGCTAATCAAAATGCTGGAGGTTTGCATCCACCCAGAAGCTCCCCCAAAGAAAGGCTGCCGTTCTACTTCTAAAACCTCATCTTATGAGCACAGATCTACTCTGACACATGCAGTGGCCACGAGTCAGAATTGACTCAACAGTCCCAGTTTACCATTTATTCAAGGACAAGTCACTTAAACTTTAAATAAAAGGGCTTGGTACTTAAATTGCATTATTATTACTGAGCCACTAGACTCATGTAAAAAGACATGATCTCTGTTATGATGAGTTGGCTTATGTTGGCCGTCAATGATCTTGGCCTCTTAATAATCATGTTCATGTGCAAATCCCTCCCCAAGTGAGAAAGACCGGTGATTTCTTTCTAACTAATAAAATACAGCAAAAATGATGGGTTGTCACTTCTGTGTTTATGTTACAAGACTGCAACTTCATCTTGCTAGCTAACTTTTCCCTTGCTGGCTTTGATGAAGCAATTTACTTGTAAAATGCTCAGTAGGAAGGAAACTAAGGGCAGCATCTATTGGCAGTGAGTTAGAAACTCACGCAGGTCCCTCAGTCCAAAAACCCACAAGGAACTAAAGTCTGCCAACAATCATGTAATCTTAGAATTGTATACTTGCCCAACTCAGCCTTGAGATGAGACTGTAAACACTGGCTTCTGCATAAGAAATAGCTAAGCTGTGCCTGGACTCCTGATCCGAAGACTGTAAGATAATGAATGTGTGCTGTTTTAGCCACTACATTTGTGGTTATTTGTTACAAAGGAATAGATAACTATTGCTCAATAAGCTTGATTCAATCAGATACATTTTGTTTTCAATTAGTTCCAAAAAATCTAAAGCAAACAATTCTAAGATAAATATTTTAAAAAAATCATTATCAAACTCTTTCACTTACTCCACTCCCAATTACCTTTCACTAATCTTCACTATTTCCTGTTTGCAATTGTAATGGTCTACATCGCTTCCTTTAGAAACTATATAAAGAATCTGACTTGACTACTTTTAGATGAAGTTGATTGATACTGAGATGTAGTCAATTAATATGACCTTTCTAGATAAACTTAGGTAATATAGTATAATTCTGGACTCTATACCTGTAGCTAGAACTCTATTGTGGAGGGTGTTCTCTACTATACTAATGCATAGAATTAGAGTGGGATTAAGACCTCGCTTTAGTAGAGGGTGTGAACCAAGTCACTCCCCTTTCCTTGGGGGCATCTTTAGCTTCCACCTAAAGAGAGGGAAGAGCCCTGGTGGCAAAGAGGCTACCGGTTGGTCTGCTAGTTGCAAGGTCAGCAGTCTGAAACCACCAGAGGCTCCTCAGAAGAAAAACAAGGCTTTCTACTCTTGTTAATAGTTGTGGTCTAAGAAATCGACAGGCACAGTTCTATGCTGTCCTTCAAGATTCCCGCAGTCAGAATCACCTCAATGACATTGAGTTAGTACACAGTGTGAGCCAAGCCACACCCTTTGTCCTCTGGGAGCATTTTTCTCCTTTACTAAAGGATGTGACTTAAGACGTCATCTTTCACTTTCTTTGTGGGTCTGTATAGTCAGCTAAAAGGCAAACCATACCTCCAACAATGCCATTCCTCAATGGTTTAGAGCCATCTGCGGCACAGAGAGAAAGAAGCCATAGGACTATTTGGAAGACCACATACAAAACCTCTGACTGAAGTGGTAGAGGCCTCAGGGACTAGATGCACCAGAGACTGTGGAAAGGAGACTCAGAGAGGCTGAGACTACAGCCTACATTCTTCTCATCTGACAGAAGACTGTGGAACTGTGAGACAGAGCAACAGTTGGTCTGGCTTTCTGGCACATAAAGACAGAAGTCAGGGAACCAGGTAGCTGAGAGAGTGAGGACCAAGTGATGAGAGAGACATGGCTTCTGACTGAGGAAGTGTTGCTGTGGACCAATGACTTTATTCATACTGTTAGCCGTCCTGACTTGTGGTTACATATTAACTTCCCTAATAAACCCCTAATTGTCAGTTATTTTCTTTGAGTTCTGTGTGGCCATTGCAATGAATTATTTAACCCAGCATAGAAGAGTGCCATGGGAGGAAGGAACGGTTGGTATCAGAAGAGGTAAAGAAGGATGGAGGATGGAGGCATGTCTGATGCCTGCCTTGCATGAATGGGGAAGCCAGAGGAGGTCAGCACAACCTCCAGTGTTGTCTAACACAGACACTACTGTTCTGGTCTACTATATTGTTAATTGTTTTCCCACTGTCTGATTAATCAATTCCTAAAATGAGCAGTACTGAAGTCTCTATTCATTATAACGAATTTGTATATATTTTCTTGCAGTTCTATAGGTTTTGCCTCACATATTTTGATGTTCACTAAAGAATGTTTTGTCTTCTTGGAGAATTCACTCCTTTACCATTATGGAATAAAGATTCCTTATCCCTATTACTTTTCTTTGTTCTGAAGTCTGCTCTAAGGTAAATAGGGAGTTAAAGAGGATCTGATAGACGATATGCACATTGGTTTATGGTATAATCTACTACACACACACATACAACAAGCACAGGGTGTGACCAAAAAATATTGAGGTATGAAGAATTTGTATTCTCTTCACACTTGGTTCTGATGGACACAGGAGAAAGGACAGTGGTACATATTTTTGTGACATAGCAGTTACTTTTAGAAACACCTTAGCTATGGTAGAGTAGATTTTGAGCTGAGTACCTGAAACTGCAGACCCAACACACAAAATTGTAAATTTAGCAAATTACTTAATTTGTAGATTTATAGGGATTAAATGAATTGATATATATGCATGTATATGTCTGTGCATATAAACATTATATTGAATATGGCACCAATAATAATAGTCAGTGCATCTTGATTACATGTTTGATCAATATCAGACTGCACAAGTTAGCAAAAATCTTCATGTTCTTCATTTGGCATAGAATTTGGACTGTGAATGCTGTTGTTAGGGCAATTTAAGTGCTAGCAATGAAAGCAGAAGCTAATGTATTTGCTTGCAATCATTTACCACCATAACCCAACTCCCAATCAATGAAGTGCTGCCTGAAACCTGGAGAAAACTACTAAGATAATTATAATAAGTTGCAGCTCTCTTATGAATATAAATACAAGCCACTCACTTTGTCTATACACTGATGAGACTAGTTTTTATACAATATTTGAAAATTGTGGGCAAAGTGAGTTTTTATATTTCAGTCCAAATTCATTAAGATTTTGTGATTTTTCAAAACCTATTTTACTTTCTACCTCTTGTATAAACTCACATTTTCATACATTAAGCTCCCATCATGTTATACCTTTTAATGTAATATAAAGACGGTTGCAGTGGTATATAATAGTGCTCTGAAAATACAACAACTAGTATAACACTTACTGGTTGCCTAAGAACCCTTTAACATTTTGCCAAGAATATGTTTGTTTGTTTGTTTGTGTATACAAAGGACTTCAAAAAGCTCGTGCCTAAATGGAGCTAAAACCTAACAGCATTTTCCAAAAATTTTTTGAAGCCTCTTGGATATAAAGATGAATAAACAGATATAGATATATGGAGTGAAAAATATATTATAGGCATTGATAATAAATTGAGAGCACTATAAGCAATTTACACTAATGCATTTGATATTTTTCATAAAATAGATATTACTTCAAAAATACACCTATCAAAATTGACAAACACAAGAAAAATTAAAATACTCTGAATAGTCTAATTTCTTTTATACAAATCAAATGACGAATGTAAAATGGATCTAAGCTTCTATTAAGGATGATGGTATAGTGTGAAAATGGATAAAGATGATTATGTCAATTTATTATGAGTGAAGATTATTGTTAGTCTGATATTTTATTATATATATTTACAATTAGAAAATAAAATCTTCCCATATGAACAATGACTCCAGATCCAAATCATTTCACTGGTGGAACTGTCTCAGTATTTAAAAAAAAAAAAAGTTTAACAAAGGAAAAAATACCAATTTTATACAAACTCTTCCAGAGAATGAAAGAGGTATACATAATATAATACCTAAATCTGAAAGATTTTAAGAATAATTACTAAATAATGTTTCTTGTTAATTAAAAAAAAATCTATAGCGAAACAGCAAACTGAATCCAGCAACATATAAGAAATAACAATACCAACTTCAGGGAGAGAACATTTGACTGACAAAGCTTGGTTCACAAACTCACTCCTCAGGCTGGGAAGGTTAGTAACTGGAAGGCCCCATTAAGGAGAGGGATATTTTCTCAAGAGGAAAAAAAGAGATATTCTTGGTAGCATGGATAAGAGTTGACTAAAATAAGAGCCACATATAATTGAAAGCCATAGCTAGATGGTAGGTGCTCTATATATATTCTAATCCAGATCACTTGCTCTAGGAAAATATATACATATACACATACATACAAGGGGATTCCCACCCAAAAAAAGCCCCTCCCCAAAGCTACCTTTTAATTTTTTTTACAAAACAACCTTATCACCTTCAAAGTACTCTCCATTACACTTACTACATTTTCCAAATCTGTGATTCCATTCTTGAAAACAGTTTTCAAACTCATCTGTTTGGATGGCTGACAGCAGCTCCCTCGTTTTTTTCTTCACCTCCTCTACTTTGTGAAATTGCTGTCTTTCATGTCCCTCTTCATTCACAGAAACATGGAGCAAGGTCAGGTGAGTCAGGTGCATGGGGCAAGAGAGGCATGCTGTGTTTTGCCAAAAACTGGTGCATTGAGATGGCTGCGTGAGCAGGTGCATTGTTGTGGTGGCAAAACCAGTCCCTGTCTGCCACAAAGCAGGCCTTTTTTTTGGCACATCATTATGCAATCTTTTCAGAATCTCTAAATAGAGAGCTTGATTAGCTAGACTGACCTAGTGGAATGAACTCCAAATGCATTATGAATTGACATTTTCGTCCACTGAGGAAGTTGATGGACATCAAGAACGGGGTTCGTCATCAATCAACATTTCACCTTTTTTGAAACACTCATACACTTGCATTTTTCCCATAGTGCTGTCCTTGTAATCAGCCTTACAACAGCTTCTGCAGTATTTTTCCTGAGCAGGAAACAAAATTTCACAGTTGCATGGTGTTCTCTTTTATCAGCCATCACAAAAAACGGGGTTCGAGCAAAACTGCTTTTATGAAAAAGTTCACTGTGACAAAAGAACCTTCCAAGGCGATGATGCCCCTGGATGCACTAACCCAGAGCGAGTTGCTCAATGCTCACCAAGTGGGAAAATGCATACTGCGATAGCTCCACTCTAAAATGTACCGGTATATATAGATATAGATAGATAGATAGATAGATAGATAGATAGATAGATAGATAGATAGATAGATAGATAGATAGATATAGATATACATACACACATATATGCAGATATACACATACAAATATATATACAAACACAGATGAGGGGACTTCCAAAAGTTCATGGAAAAATTCTATTCTCTTAATTTCATTTTCTCATAAACGTTTTGAAGCTCCCTCATAGATATATGCCCTTCATGTTGAGAGTAGGTGGAGTTCAGTGAATATTTAATATATCTCTTCTATCAATAGTCTCTAACTCCCACCAAATGATCCCTTCCTGATGGGTCTGAGTAAGAGAGAGTGTGAGATGACCCTGATAGGACTCAGTTGTGATTCGTTAAGAGGGGTAATTGTAATAGCCATTCTCCTGGATGCAAAATGTGCCATCATAAAAGCAGGAAGAGGGGTCTTCCTATCAGCATGAGAGAAGAGCCAGGTGAGGAGTGCTTCCTTTGGTCTGAAAGATCCTGGTGCAAATGTATAGGAGACAGCTTTGGTGGCAGAGGAGTGATAGAACGGCAGCAACAGCAGAACCAGGAGCCAGAGCACAAGACAGGGCCGTGGACTTCCCAACCCACAGAGCAGTTCAAGCTGAGTGCTTTAGAGCAGGAGGCTGCCTTGTGGAGTAGGGTGCCTGGAAGCATTTAATTGTGGGCACAGGGCTTGGCTGACACAGAAGATCTGGAACTGCGTGCCTTCAGAGGGAGGCTTACAGAGGAGTGGTATACTCTTTGGGGGCTTTATTTGAAGCCATAAAAGAGCTTTGTAGCATTGTCTGAGGAGAGAAGGGGCCTGGCAGACCAAGAAGCTCAAGTCCAAAGAGAGGCCTGCCTGCAGGCACAGCAGAGAAGAAACTGTCCTGACTGAACCACTGTATCCTGAGTATTTCTACCTGAATTGTAACTTGTTAACTTCCCTAATAAAGCTCATACTTGTGAACACCATCTGTAAGTTCTGTACAGCCACTGCAATGAATTATCAAATCCAGCAGAAAAGTCGAGTGTGAGGAAATAGTGTCGTGGGAGGAACAGTTGGTGTCAGAATAGGTTAAGAAGAATGGAGAGTGCAGGAGGTATGTCTGGCCACTGCCTTATGACAATCAGGCTTGGGAGCCAGCAGACATCAGATGTGGCCCCATGTTGTTTCTACAGCAGGTCAGGGGAGAGCTAAAATCCAAACTCGCTGCTATGGAGTCAATTCCACCCCACAGAAACCTTATAGGGCAGGGTAGAGCAGACCCTATGGGTCTCCGTATCTAATTCTTTACAGGAATAAAAAGCTTTGTCTTTCACGAGTGGCTGGTGCATACTTTGTGGTTAGCAGTCGAACTAGTAACCACTACACCACCAGGGCAAGGGCACCTTGGGTCCAGGAATAGAGTCTAGAAAAAAATCTTCCATTCAGCTAACTGGGATATAATCCTCCCCACTTTCTAATATAAGGTTATCAAACAAAAGTAGTAAGACGGAGTTAATGTTCTACCGCTGTTGCCTGGGATAAATATCTCCATGATACCAAACATCTCCATAATACAGTTCATGATTTGATGCTAATCCATATGGGCAGATCTACCAACCCAGAAAAACAGGTAATCACAAGTCAACTACACATTCTCTGTGGTTTATAAATACATAACTTAGAACTAGCATCTAAATTCCAGAATACTTCGAGGTTTTTTTAAGGGTACCCTCAAAAAATATTTGGCCCAAGAATGACAAAGATTTAAGTGATGGGGAGAGTTGTGATTAACATTAACTTTTATAGGTTAAGTGCGACCCTGATAGCTATCCTGTTTGACCATCATTGATCAAGGCATCATCTGCACAAGCTTCAATCATTTTCTGAGTATTTTCTGCTAAATTTCAACCCTGAAAGACAAAGTGGCTGGTTCATATCTCAAGAAGCAAAAATTATGTTGGCCAATAGCACACTCACATTACTAAAGACTAAGATAAAATAAACATGAAAGGTTGACAAAGTAAAGACTTCTAAATTTTCTCAAGAAAATCTGTTTGTGTTTCTAACATAATAGTATTTGGTAAGTAAGAAAAGGAAGTCTGGGAATAACCAAATAAAAGAAAGCATATGGGAAAATAAGCAGATATACCTAAACACCTAAGCCAACAATTGTTTTATGGCTAATACTGAGAGCTACAGAAATATTACTTTATTGGCTCTTTAAGTATTATAAATGTACCATAAAGTATCTTTAGGGTATAAACTATAAAATCACTTTCATTTAACCAGTGTCACTGAATTGTACATGTAGAAATTTTTTAATTGGTGTAGACTTTGCCATGTATATTTCCAACAACAGGATAAACAAATAACTAAATATATACACATACTGGCACAACTTTCATTTGCTACAAAGACTTTTTAAAATTACCTGTACTGGGTCAAATTGATAACAACAACTCAAAAGGCTAGATACAAAATTTAGGGGGAAAGGCATTTATGTTAATGATGGAGAAACAATTCAGAAAAGGAAGGTGATAAAGGTTCCACAACTTAAAGAATGTAACCAACATCCGTGAATTGTACATGGGAAAATTACTAAATTGGTGTGGTGTTCTGTTGTATATAGTTTCAACAGTTAAAAAGCAAATTACTAAGACAAAGTTATATATGATCTTCCTTAAACTAAAAACTATCTTAAATATTACCTGATTACACTTTTTAACAGAGGATCAGATATAAAAATAACAAATTGATTGGCCTCCACAAAGTTCAAATTATAATTGTCAAGGTGAAAAATTAAAAAAGCAATATTATCCTTTTATAGAGACTGTGAAGTTTGCTACACAGTCTGAGAATAAGCCTCAACTGAAATATCTCCTGAACAAGGTGGCTAGCTACACACAGTAATGTCTTATAATGACTTTACACAGAAAAATTTTATAGATGTATCAAACGAACACAGGAAATATTCTGAGTCCTTTGTAGGTCAGGTCACTGTTAACAGTTATTACTATGATTAAATATACAAACACTCATAGCCAGTAGAAGACCTAATAAAATGCCTTGTAGGCATTAAGTAGAATAAGCCACATTGAAAGTACTCACTATTTAGATTGATGAACAAAATTAGTGAAAAAAAAGAAAGAATGCTGAATCAAATTAAATGCATTCAGTCTATACTATAGCTCAGTTTTTAATGATTAACCAGAAAGTGTATAGAAATTGTTTGCTCTTCCCAACTCCACATTCAGATACTAAGGCCCTCATCTTTGTTGTGCAGAGAAGGCAGACATTCAAGAGCAAAGTGTTAAAAAAAGAAAGAGCTAAGTGTTTCACATTTATTCCAACTATTTCAATTAGCTTTAAAGTAGGAAGAATTAAAGACTTCATTTATATCTTAGTATCAAATCTTGAAATTCAGCAAGGTTGGAGGATAGAAAAATCAATAAACAAAACCAATTTGTATTTGTATGCACTTGCAATGACAAATCAAATAAAATTAACAAAATAATGCCACTTACAATAGCAATAAAAACAATAAAATACTTAGGAATAAAGTTAACAAAAGAAGTGTAAAATTCTAAGTATTGCTAGAGAAATTAAGGAAAATCTAAACAAATAGGGAAAAGAAATCCATGTTCATAAAATTCAGAAGATTTAATATTGTTCAGATGGTAACAGTCCCATAATTAGTCTATATATTCAAAACACTCCCTACCAGGATCTCAGCAAACTTCTTTGGGAAAATTGACAAGCTGACAAGCAGATCCTAAAATTACATGGAATAGCAAGGGATTCAGAATCGTCAAAACAATTTTTAAAAGGAAGAACAAAACAGAAAGACTCAACCCTCCCAATTTCAAAACTTACTACAAAGCAACAATAAAAAGTATGATACCGGCATGCATAAGAATAGATAGAAAGATCACATTAAAATCAAACCTAGTGTCCAGAAATAAAGCCATGGATTTATGATCAACTGATTTTCAATAAAGGTTTCAGATCATGCAATGGGAGAATAAGTCTTCTCAACGGGGTTGTGCTAGAAAAACTTGATTTCCACATGGAAAAAAAAATTAACTTAAAGTGGATCAAAGGTTAAAATATAAGAGCTAAAACTATAAAACTTAAAGAACACTACTAAGAAAGTGAACAGACAATCCAAAGAATAAAAGAGAATATTTGCAAATCATATATCTAATCATTTATAATCCAGACAACATAAAGCACTCTTACAAAGATTAAACAATACCTCAATTTTAAAATGGGAATAGTTTTGTGTCCATAGGATTAAAAACCTCTGATAGAATGTTCCTCAAAAAAACACCACCAAATAATCCAATTTTAAAAATTGAGATATGGATTTGAATAGATAGCTCACTAAAAAATAGATAAACAAATGGCAAAACACAGTAGGGCACAAGAAAATGCACATAAAAAGTAATGCACCATTAGTCATAAAGAAAATTCAAATCAAAACCATATGGAGATATCTTTTCACGACCACTATGATAGTTTGAGAAGCTCTGGTGGCAGTGGGTTAGGAGTTGGGCTAAGTACCACAAGATTCATATGTCAAATCCATCAGCTACTCCCTGGAAGAACGATGAAGCTATCTGCTTCTATAAAAATGTACCATCTGGGGAACCCCCAAGGGACTTCGACTCTGTCTATACAGTCACTGAGCCATAATTGACTCAATGGCAGTGGGTTATGATGACAAGAATAAAAAAGTCAAATGATAAATATTGGCAAGGATGTGAAGCAATCAAAATGTCCACGTACTGCTGGTGATAAAGTTAAATAGCTCTACTTTGGAAAGTATTCTGGAAGTTTTTCAAATGTTTAAACATAGAGTTACCATAAGATGCAACAATGTATAGCAGTTTTATTCATAGTCAAAAGCTCAAAACAACCCAAGGGTTGCTCAATTAAGAATGGATAAATAAACATTATATACATATATATGTAGTGAAATATTATTTGCCTATAAAAGAAATGAGGTATTGATACATACTAGAACATGAGTAAACCTTGAAAACATAATGCTAAATGCTAACTAAAAGGACAACAAACCCACTGCCATCAAGTCAATTCTGACTCATAGGGGCCAAACTAATCAAAGACCATATGCTATATGGTTCTATTTATATGAACGATCCAGGATAGAAAACTCCACAGGGGCAGAGAGGAGACTAGCAGTCGTCTAAGTACTCCCTCGGTGCCATGACTAGCTGTCTAAGTACTAGTCGTCTAAGTACTCCCTCGGTGCCATGACTAGCTGTCTAAGTACTAGTCGTCTAAGTACTCCCTCGGTGCCATGACTAGTTGTCTAAGTACTAGTCTTCTAAGTACTCGCTCGGTGCCATGACTAGTTGTCTAAGTACTAGTCGTCTAAGTACCCCCTTGGTGCCATGACTAGTTGTCTAAGTTTTAGTCATCTAAGTACTCCCTTGGTGCCATGACTAGTTGTCTAAGTACTAGTCATCTAAGAACTCCCTTGGTGCCATGGATAAGCACTAGGCTGCTAACCAAAAGGTCAGCGCTCTAAGCCCACAGCTGCTTCAATGTCCTGCTCCTCATGAAGATTACAGCCTAGGAAATCCTACAAGGAAATTCTACTATGAATTAGAAATAAAGTTATAATAAAGCAATTAAGGAAAGTATTTGGATGTGTATTTTTTTATTTCAAAGAGAATAATACTGTTATTAAAACAACTCCCAAAATATTTATTTAAAACATATAAAATACTGAGGAATAAATCTGAAAAGTAAATTATGTGACTACTGAAAATTATAAAATACTCATAAAAAAATTAAAAACCTAATAACTAAATGAAGATATAGGCTGTATACATGAATTATAAGACTCAATTTTGTGAAGATGTCAATTTCTTCCCAAATAAATCTACAGATTTAACACAGTCTCAATCACAAACCCAGCAGGAAAAAAATGTCATGACCTTGGGTTAGGCAAAGATACTACACCAAAAGCACAATCTACTTTTTAAAAATCCATAAAAGGAGTTTTCTCAAAGTCACAAGTATCTGTACTTCAAAAGATATTCTGTAACAGAAAGAAGACAAGAAACCGCTTGCAGGGAAATATCAGCAAACACATATTGATAAAAGATGTGTACCTAGCTAATACAGAAATATTCTTAAAAATCAGTAGTAAGAAAACAAACAACTCACAGAAGTGGTATATAGAAGAGATGATTCAACCAAGGTGCAGTAGCACCGACGAATCACACATTGCTCTAGTTCCTAAAAGTCTCATGGGAAATTAGAAGGCAGCTACTTGCTTCATTTCAAAAAGAGTTAACTGCTGCACAAGTGTATTTTTAAAGTATGCTTTGATTGTGGTAAAATTGTGTTCTATGCATAGGAGTTTTGCTCCTTAAAGATGACTTTGCCTCTTAATAGTTTGGGTTCATAAATTATTGCCCTGTGTCCTCTTATTTCCAGAACAATACGGATATTTCAACTAGCTTACTTTCGACTGCCAAGTATTATGCTTTTACTGTATGAAGGAAAACTTGTGGTTAAAATGTGCTGCTTTCTTCTGCAAAAATGTTTTTGGTTCTATTAAGTCGCTTTTTAAATATTTCTCCAGGTTGAAATGAAATTCTCAACTATTTCCTTCAACTGTAGAGATTACTTTCTAAGAACAAGAATTTTATATATTTTGCTGGAGTAAGGAAATAAAATGTAAAAACAGCGACTCATCATATGAGCCCATTTTTTTAATATGGGTATATAATTTCAGGAATATAAGTAGTTATCTTTACACATTAGGGGAGAAAATCTTAGACCATGTCATTGACTTTACTGGTGGGGCTCTTTGTGTTTCATGCCAAGCCACTCATTTTGGAGCCCCTGGCATAAAAGGAAAGTACTATGAGGATTGGTATCATCTTTCTCTTTTATCATTTACTCATATTTTGTACCCAATTTACAACATTCCTATAAGAAAATGTGTTCATAAATGCCAGATTAGAACAAATTAATTCATATATTTGTAAAAGTGAAACAGATTGATAGTCAGTGCTCAGAAAAACTTTTTGAGATAAGACATATGGATTGGAGTTGGACAGCAAACCGTAAACTACAACTTTTTAAAGATTTAAAACAGTGGATTAAAAATAGTCAACCAACTTTCAGCAATTTGTTAGCTTTGCTGACTGTTATAATTTTAGGGAAATGATTTAAAATTCATTTCTCATGGACCCTGGGTGGTGCCAACAGTTTTCACTCAGCTGGTCACCCAAAGGTTGGTAGTTTGAACCCATCTATGTTAGGCTGGGTCTTGATTCCCTCTCACTTCTACTCCATGGGGAAAGATAGTTCCTAAGACCTCAAGGTTTGGAGTCTCATGTCTAGGACTAAAAGCATAGAAAAAGTGTGACCTTAGAAAAGTGTGACCTTGGGTAAATTAAGTGACTTAGTATCTCTTCAGATTCCTCATCTACAAAATGGTTATGAAAATAGTAGTAATAACTCATAAGTTGAGGAACTTAATGAGATAAGTCATGTACTCATTGGTACAATACCTGGCATAGTATAAACTCTCAATACATGATAGCTGTTGCTGTGAGCTGCCATGGAACCGACACACAGCAAGCCTCAGCACAAGAGAACAAAACAGTGGCTGGTCTGTACCAACCCCATGACCAGTCGTGGACAGTACTATTGAAAATCCATTGGTAGATTTTCAGAAGCACATCATCTAATCTTGCATCCTTGACTGTCTTAATCTGTCTTCATCTGAAATCTGTTCACAACTACAGCAGCATACAAGCCTCCGCAGATGGACAGGTGACACCTGTGCATGTGCTGCACTGGCCAGGTATTTTACCTGCACCTCCAACATGGATGATGAGAATTCTATCACTAAACCACCACTGGCCAAAATCACTACTATTCCTAAGACTTAAATTACCAAGCTTTGGTTTCATAAAAAATGAAATATCTCTTCTATGATTTTCCCTGATTTCCCCCAACAGAAAATAAAGTTACATGTAAGTTCAGGATGTTACCTGTCCCACTTTCCTGACCCTACCACTTCTTACTCTGCTGAATGGTACTATTGCCTTTTAAAAACAAGAACGATGTTCCATTCGTTTTTGTTGTAACTTTTCAACGAGTAAAAAAGGTCAAAATTATGATGATGATGAAGAAAAAAGTTATATAACTAAAAAAAGGAGGGAAGGCTGAATTCTAAAGTAGTAGTAAAAGGCAGGAAGTGGGGAGCTGAGAAAAACAGGAGGAACGCAGGCACCCACTCTGAAGCCTCAGGGGAATATGACACTGCCAATTATCTTCTTGATTCATAGAATGATCCTCAGCTTCCACACTAGAGTTACTCTGCAAGCTTCCTCTGAACAACTGGATGTTTTCCACTGTTCACTATTGAACTTGTTTTTCAAAATTAAATCAGCGTTCAGATTCGTCTCTACGCTAGTTCCCATAAAGTCCATTATTCCCTCTATAATTTTCATTTCTAGCTGTAATCTTTATCTTCAGAGATAAAACTGCAAAACAAACAAGTTCACTGGCAATGAGTGGATTTCTATTCGCAACCACACTATAAAACAGACTAGAATTGCCCTGTGGGTTTCCAAGGCTATACGTCTCATGGGAAGAGAAAGCCTTTCTCTTTCTCAGCTTTCTCCTGTGGAATGGCTAGTGGTTTCGAAATACAGGTGGGTCGCAGCCCAATTCGTAAGCCACCATACCACCAGGGCTACTTTCTGAAAGACAGAAAGAACTAAATATGATTTCCCCTTCATATATTAAGTAGAGGAATTAAAAGATAACTACTTGCTCAATTTTTTTAAAGAGAAATACTTTTTCAAATAGTGAGCAGCCAATTTATTCACCCCACTCATTCAAAACCAAATATTGTCAGAATGCTCTACTACTATATGAAGAAGCCCTAGTCATGTGCTAGTAGAAGCACTCAGTGGTTAAGATGCTCACATATTAACGACAAGGTCACTTGCTGGCTCAGAGGAAAAAAGATGTGGCTGTCTGTTTCTTTCCCATACGGTCACTGTTCTAGGTGTCATAGAGTGTGGGCCCTAGCCAATTGCAAAACTGAAGCCTACATATAATATATTAAATATGAAATAAAAGAACTACTCTAGTATACATCTTACTTTTTACAAAAGAATGTACTAAAAACTAAATGTGCTTGCACAGATTCAATTTGGTTAGGAAACTAAGTAACCTTTAAACGTCAGTAGCTCTGGGGTAAATAACATAGAGATCTACATAACACAATGTTCACTGGCTTCCTGAAGCAAGACCTCTTTTCCACCGTTGAGGACTTTAACAGCATGTCACATTTCCTTAATACTGACCTAGAACTAGCAAAAACAATAATTGAGCAGATTCCAGACCCAGTTGTTTTGTTTAAAGATAATTTTTGTTTCTTCATTTTAATAAATTATAGTTAAGCTACCTTCATTTCTTCATTACTATGTTGTCTTTGCTATACACACTAATTTAAATAAAACACTTATTGAATGTATCACAATTGTCAGAACGAAGAGAACTGCAAATGAAACAGAAGCACATGAATTAAATGACATGTTTCATATATTAAAATTCATATGCAAAATAGGTTTTACCTCTATGGAAAAATTCTGCATATTAAATAAAAAAACAGCACCAATATAAAAGTATCCTACTAAGATAAAGAAATTATTTCAGAGCTCTAGCAATTTATAAAAATTATAGCAGCTTTCAATAACTAAATAAACCTCATGCCTAAAACTTATGAACAATTTTTCAATACTTATCCAGTTTTACAGAACCTACCGAAGAGATTCAGCCATTCGCCTCAAGTCTTCATTCTGCTGTTTTAAGCGTTCAAGCTTTGCCAGAATCTTGGACAGTTCTCGGCTAGAGTGATCAGGGTGGTCATTATCTCGTACCAAGTGACCACCTATGTAAAATAGCAATGTTCCCCACGCAAATAAAATGAGCATAATCCAACGCCAAGAACCAGTCCATGGCCGCATTTTCAGATTTTCCACTCACTCTCCTGGCTTCTGGAGCTCAAAGAATTGACGACATCATAACTGTGTTTCTAACTAGTGTAAAGGTGATAGCTTCTTGGTGCTTTCAATACATGATGCTTCCAATTTGTCTCTGGTAGTCCTGTGGTGAAGCTTTCAAAGAGATTCTCCTGATGGCATGAGTAGGAAGCTTTATTTTCCCACACTTCGTAGGCTCTACATGCTGTGGAAAGAGAAATGCATTTGAAATATTTAACATATGTAAATAAGCATACACTGCAATTCATGGCATTTAAAGGAAACACATTGGTGTCCACTTGCCAACAAGCAGACAAATATCCTGAGTGTCTTATTACAAGTAAAAAGCAAAAGCTTTTAATTCTGTATACTAAATCAACCATTACAGTAGGGCTCTAGTAAATAAGAGAGATTAATAAACTCTAAACCTGAAAGTACTCAGCACCAACATCACTTTTCCTTTTTACATCATTGTGCAACAGCTCACACACCGAGATTAAAAGACTGTGTTTGAATAAAAACAAACAAAATGTATTCAACTACACATTTTGAACAAATGTTTTCATTATCTCAAATAGAAACATATTCTGTATATGAGTAAATTAGCACTTAATAGTGTTCAACTCCAATCATCCCCCCTCTAATTCCCTCTATCTCACTGTTCAGCTGCCATTACACCACTTAACTCTGCAGGTGACAGGCAAATTGTCATTTCTAAGATAAATTCTAAAACTGACATGCACATTAGCCAAGCAAAGGTCATCACAGCCATTAAGCAGCTGGTAACCACTCCAAAGATCACAAGCAAAGGTTCAAATGGAGAGAACTAGACTATTCTTTAATTGCAACAACTAAAATACCAGCAAACAATTGCCGCAACATCTAATATTAGTTAAATCTTAACTTGCTTTATATATTAAACAAGTGAATATTCTTTATCAGACTTGCTTAGTTTCATTTCTCACTTTCCTGTCATTAAGCTTAGAACTCATCAAAATAAAATTCATTTCTCCCCAAATAGGACAATTTTAGCCAAAGATAAAATTTCAGTATCATGTAATAATTCCATAGCTACAGAAAAGGTCATGCCTATAGGCAGAGATTTGTTTATATAGCGGAGAAGGGGAAAAGGGAAAAACCAGTTTCCGAATACAAGATGATATATGATGGGCACTTGACCGCTAATTAAATCATATAATAGAAAAGATTAAAGATCATTGGTGGTGCAGTAGTTAAGCACTCAGCTGCTAAATGAAAGGCCAGCAGTTCAAGTCCCCCAGCAGACCTGGCTATTTGTTTCCATAAAGATTACACAGTAGGACACCCCATAGAGTAGTTCTATTCCATCATACAAGGTCATTAAGAATGAGAATTAATTCAAAAGCATACAACTAATTCAAGTTTTAGTGAAGAAAATTTAGATAAATCCATGAGAAACAATATATAACCTTGAGTATATCCCATCAGAATCGAGACACCATCTGAAGAACAACAGATTTAATGCAATAAACACGAATGACCAAGGACCAGACAAATTCTGGAATGACATCAGGACATTATAAATAAAAAGGAAAAGATCACTGAAAACAAAAATAAGAAGAAAAGACTAGAATGTGTGTCATAAAAGGCTCTGAATGGAGAAATAATGACATAAAAGAAGTGAACAAAGGTTATAATGAAATCTGTAAAAATAAACAAATCTGTCTTGGAATAAATGCAGCCAGAAATCCCATTAGAAGCTAGAGTTTCAAGACTGCCTCTAGCATACTTTGGATTATTACCAGGAAAAGGGTGTCGTGTTTAACAGTCACACAAAAAGAAGACAATGGACACAATGGCTGCACAGTGGGCTCACACAGCAACTTCTGTGGAGATGGCGTAGAGCCAGCAGTGTTTCACTCTGTTATCGTTCCAACCCACTTGATAAGCCCTGATAATCTGCTTCTAGTTACACCCCATTTGTAAATGGGTTATCTTTGCTACATTGATGAGGCAGATAAAAGGGTGAATAAAAATTATTACTGGTAGGGTGCAGTTCATACATACACAGGTTTATTCCAAAACAGATTTAAACATGACTCTGCAATCAGTGCATGGCTCTAACAAGTTCTCTCAGAAATACATTTTTTAAGTTATTAGTTGGAATTTAATACATATCATTCCAAATTTCAATCACATCAAGTAGAATGTACAATTGCTACCACAATCAGTTTCCAAACATTCTTTTTGTACCTGGACTCCTTGATATCGCCTCCCTTTTACCCCACCACTATTGCTGTACCTCCCCCTCCTTTCCCCCAAACCCCTTACTTGCTGTCCTTCTAGGTTCATCAATCCTAGGTTTCATATAAAAAAAAAAAACCGCAAGCATATAATGCAGTTTCAAGAGGGTGACCTCCAATCACATAGCGCCTTTGAGATACTGTATTATGAACAAACAAAAACCAAAGAAAATAATACAAACCAAAAACACAGAAAATTTTGGAAACCAGATTGGAACCAGCCCATATCATAGGAAGATCTACTGACAAAGTTTCAACTGTTCAAGTCAGATTTATGCCTTTGCTCTTCTTTACTCCTCTCTCCCAAGCACTATATTTAGTGACCACTTTCCTCTCTTCCTTCAATTTTACATATGGGGAGTTCTCTGGAGGGTTAGTTCCTAATAGTTGCACAAATGAATCTTGGGCTTCCACTGTCACCCATCACCTTCTGCACACGGGATTCTCACGATCTAAGCCCTGATACTGATCCCTCCTTTGACTTCAGATTATATGAATTCCAATCCTTCTTTGACTGATAATGGTGTGCTTCTTCCATGTGGACTTAGTTGACATCTCATTTAGATGGTTGTTTGTTTGGAAACAAGTCTTTAAGACCCCACACATCCAGGCACCATCTAAATTCTTCGCTACATTTTGCTATAGCACCAGTATCTTCTGTGTCCCCTTCCTGGGGTGAGTATCGAGCAACGGCCATGATGCAAGAACTCATTGTTCTTAACTTGGAGATAGGATTTAGTATGAGCTCAAAACCTATTCCTGGATCTATGTGGGGTTTTTTGTTGTTTTGTTTTAGTGTTTGTTTGTTTCATTTGCTGTAACTTGGGAGTTACATATCATTCCATAGTTCAATCATGTCAAACAGAATTATACAATTGCTTCCATAATCAGTCTCCAAACATGCTATTCCTTCTGGGACTTCTTAACATCATCTACCTCTTATCTCACCCACCCTTCTGTGCCCCTCCATCCCCCAAAACCTTGGTTATATTTGCTTTTCCTATAGGCTCAATGTCCCTGGGTTTCATTTACCAAAAAACAGAGAAACAAATAACACAGCTTCAAGAGGGTAACCCCCAATGGCGATGCACCCCTGAGATACAACCTAATATGAATAAGCATAAGTAAAATATAACAGAATGACCATCACAGGGTTACCAGAATAATACGTACCTTAATTCTGCATACTGGGTGTGTTGATGTAGCAAGACCTTGTATGTCTGCCAAGCAACAATATACCACTCTTGGTACAGCTGTCTTCTGCTTCCTCAGACACCTTGTATTTTCCAGCTTATGTCCTCAGTTACAAGTGTGTCTGAGGCAGAGTCCAATTAACGCAGTAGAGTTCCCATATGGGATCTCATCAATGCAGCCTCCAGAGCATGCCATGTGCCCCAAAGTTCCAGGATTCAGTGTCCTAGCATTCCATGGCCATAGCCTGGGTTCCTGGAATATCCCAAGACACCTAGGTTGATTCTGTCCACCCACTGCACAGCAGTAAAGACCCTCCCAGGAATGTTCTTTTCACTTGGGCTCATTAGGGTGTCTTCAGAAAAAAGGATGCTTTTTATGCCATGGAAAAATGATTTTGTGGTCAGAACTAACACCAAATTTTTAACAAAATTCAAGTGTACACATTCACAAATCACTGAAGCGTTACAACAAGCTTATGGGAATGCTGTCCCACATAAAGTTACAATTATTAGACGGACCCGAAATTTTAAGGAAGGTCAAGAAGACTTCAAAGGTAAATTCCAGGCAGAATTCAACTCAAGTGGGACAGGAGAAAGGTGAAAGGAAATAAGAGAAAAGAAGTAGGAAGCAAAGGCTATTTATAGTGGTGTAGCTACAGACATGTATATGTGTAAATATATTAACTTATAATGAAAGGGATAGAGGCCAATGTACATATATTTATATGTTAAGTACTAAGATAGCCTATGGACTTGGGGCCTCTACTCAAGGCCGCCTAAACACAGTAACACTTTACTCTAATAACCTGGCACTCTTTGATACTCACCTTCCTGACATGATCACTAAAGACAAAATGGGTGCATTAGCAAATGTGGTAAAGAAAGTAAGTGGTGCCTGGCTATCAAAATATATACCATCTAGGGCAGGTGTCCTCAAACTACGGCCCACGGGCCACATGCAGCCTGCAGAGGACATTTATCTGGCCCGCCGGGTGTTTGTGCACCATTTGTTTTTTTACTTCAAAATAAGATATGTGCAGTGTGCATAGGAATTTGTTCATAGTTTTTTTTACACTATAATCTGGCCCTCCAACAGGTCTGAGGGACAGTGAACTGGGCCCCTGTTTAAAAAGTTTGAGGAACCCTGATCTAGGGTCTTAAAGGCGTGAAGTTAAAGAAACAGCCATCTAGAAGGGAAGCAAATGAGCCCACATAGAAGAAGCACATCAGCCTGTGTGATCATGAGGTGTCGACGGGATCATATATCAAAAGATCCAAAACAAACAATTATATCGATGTGAATCAGGGGGTTGGAGTGAAGACCCAAAGACCATCTGTAGACAATTGGACATACCCCCATAGAAGAGTTACAAGGAAGGGGCAATTCAACCAGGGTGCAGTATAGCACCAACAAAGCACACATCATTCCTCTAGTTCCTGAATGCTTCCTACGCCCACCATTACCATGACCCAGTTCTACCTTACAAACCCAGCTAGACCAGAGTACATGCGATGGTACAGATAAGTGCTCTTAGCGCATGGAACTCAGGGCAGATAAAACCCTCAGGGACAGTAGTAGGAGTAGGAATATCATGAAGGTAGGGGAGTGAGGGGAAGGCAGCAGGGGGGGTGGGAGGGGAAAAGGGGGGAACCCGCAAGGTTTGATATATAGCCCACTACTCAGGAGGACAAATAACAGAAATGTTGGTGAAGAGAGACAATGATAGTATAAGACACAAAATAACAACAATAACAGGTCACTGACCAAGGATTCACAAGGGTGTGAGGGCAGGGGAGGGAGGGGAAAAAAGAGGACCTGATACTAAGGGCTCAAGTAGAAAGAAAATGCTTCGAAAATGTTAATGGTAACATATGTACAAGTGTGCTTCATACAATTGAATGATGGATTATCATAAGATTTATAAGAGTCTCCCAATAAAATGACTGATGAATTAATTTAAAAAAACAGAGATCAAAATAATTGAACTATGGGAGGGGGAAAAAAATAATTCAAAAGGTTATAGCAACTGCTGGGTTCCACAGGGGTAATCTTGATAGATTTTCCTCAGAGGACACAGGACACATAGGGGCTTATTTTAAAAAAACTGAAACCTGCATTCAAGAGAAAAAGGCCAGGGAAGTTACAGAGGAATCCCCTGCCCACCCCACCCAACCCCAACACAACAATACACCTACTCATTCCTTAAAGGTAGTAAGAGCAGTCTTATGAGAAGTTCATGAAGAAACCTTACCCCATCTACCCCTCAGCCCAGTCTGGCCTTTCAGACTTCTTTTGTTCCCCAAACTCAGAGTCATTTAAAAGGAACTAAATTTAAGTCCCTCGAGGCTGCTAAAATTGCCCTTTCGATGTGTTATCAACAGAATAGCACAGATTGCTTCAGGGAAGAGCTAAAATGATGGAACTACTGTCTTACAATGTGGGCAAGGGGACTGTAGAAGGTCAGATGAAAAATTCATTGTCTTTTAATTCTGTTTTTCCACGAACATTGTGACATCCCTTGGTATAGACCTAAATATGTTAAGAAATAATAGCTTTACGTTTGGATATTTTTGTTTAACATAGGTTCCTATGATTTTATTACAATACTCTTTGACATATCCACATATAATAGAGCATATACAGGAAGTACAGATATGAAGACTTCTTCGATCTAACCAAACACCTTGAGGGAATGAGTAGTTGGGCCTGAAGGCTCAGAATCATAGCCTTAGGGACACCAAATGTCTTAACATAGTCCTGCTTTGAGGAGTAGTGATTAGGATCTTAAAAGCTTGGAAGTGGCCATCCAAGGTATAACTAATTATTGGTCTCTCCAGGTCTGGAGCAAAGAGAAGAGAAGAAAATCAAAGACAGAATGTAACAAAGGACCCAACATCCCTAACTGTGAGACCAGAACTATTAGTGTCTGGCTGCCAATGTTTACTGCTATGAAAGATCACAATAGAAAGTCCTGGACACAGTGGGAGAAAAGTATAAAAACCTCAAAACCACATAAAAAGGCCAGGCTTTCTGGTGGAGACCCTAAAACCAGAGGTCCTCAAACTTTTTAAACAGGGGGCCAGTTCACTATCCCTCAGACCCATTGGAGGGCCAAACTACAGTTTAAAAAAAAAAACTATGAACAAATTCCTATGCACACTGCACATATCTAATTTTGAAGTAAAAAAAAAAAAAAAAGGAGTAAAAACACCCGGCGGGCCATAGTTTGAGGACGCCTGCCCAAGACGATGACCCTTAGACATTCTTCAAACCTGGAACTGAACTTGGCTCTCTGGCTCAACTTTCAGCCAAATGACAGGATGAACAGTAACCCCAGGGAGGGATATGCTACTTAAAACAATCAGTCATACAAGATCAAAAGGGTAGTATCTGCTCAGGAATAAAGCTCAGAAGGCAGAAAGAGATAATAAAAATGGAAATGCTGAACAGAGAGAAGAAATGGAAAGAATGCTACTGCATTGTGGGAAATGCAATCAGTGTCACAAAACAGTGTGCATTAATTGTTAAGTGGAAAGTCAAGCTGTTCTGAGTGAACTTTTGCCCAAATCACAATAAAAACTTTTTTTAAAAGGTGCTAAAATCAGCAGTACCTATACTACAATCTTGGTTGTAGTACTATATCAGAGCTAGGTCACCTCAATGAATCTCAATTCCATTATGTGTAAGTTGGGGAAAATACATAGCATATCTCTTACAGAATCCTAGAGAGGCTTAAATATAGCAATCTTAGTACACCATGTAGCAAATTATTAGCTTGCAATAAATGTTAATGCTGCTACATTAACATTATTTTAGTATGAGCCCCCAATAAAATAATTTTTGAAAAACATTATTTTACTGACTCAACTATAATTATTCATACACTTTATATAAAGGTATATGAAGCTTAACGTCCACAGTATGTCCTGTGAAACAGGATGCTATGCAAATACCATATTAAATCCTTATACGGAGCCCACTTTCAGGTATCCATGCTGCCAGTGCTGCCATTGCTGGAGCTGCTGGTCGGGGGAGGAGGGGGACCAGTGAGGGCAGCGGCAAAGGAATCCCCGGAAAGCAGTCACCAAAACTTTCTGAGCTAACTTCCTCCTTCCTGAATTGAACCGATGCAGCAGATCACCGCAGAAGCCACTATTTTGATTGGATCTTGCTCTGTGGATCATTTTGGTAAATATAAAACTCACCGCCACTTAAAATTCATTCCATAAATCACCCTTATTGGGGTCAATCCTGCTTCAGAGACTAATAGAAAGATGAGCACTTGGCTAGTGGATCGTAGCACAGCACTTGTAGCATTCTTTGCGCAGAAAGTTTGCTGATGCCAAGGTGTTTGCTTCGAATTGAAAAACACCATCATTTGAGACCAATTCAGTAGCTATCCAACACTTCCACCTGTTTCTGAACTTCAGTAAACGTCTCTTCATTCCTGGAGACTGACAGTCTTCCCTCTTTTGGTCTTTTTTACCTTCCTTAAAAGGCTTGATCCATCCAAACCTGTTGCTTTATGTGGAACAGAATTCCCATAATCTGCAAAGCTTCAGGGATTTGAGATGTCCACTGGAGTTTTAGTATAAATTTGGTAGGAGCCCAGATCTCAAATTTGTTTTTTGCCGTGGCATGAAAAGTACCCTACGTACACTCTTTTTATGAAGGTAGCATAATAAGATTAAGGCAAGTGTATTACTAAGAAAACTTGTCTGCAGCTGTCCACATGGATCACAGAGACATGTTGACTCACCTCTTCTTTGGAGTAAGTCTGTGCATATGACCTAGAACCTGAGTTTATATATATATACATATATATAGTTTGTTTGTTTGTTTTTAACTTTCCTTGTATGTCCATGCAAAGACCTATACCACAATCTTCACTGTCACTTCATTCAAGACAGAAAATTCTTAAACAATCCAAGTCTCTACCAATAAGTGAATGGTTAAGTAAATCATGGCACATTCATATAATGCAAATTAGTAGAGAAAAGGGAATAAACTAGTTACATGCATGACAAGGGATGAAATTAAGAAACATGTCTAGTCAGCAAAAGCACATATTGTATGATTCCATTTATGTGAGTTCCAGAACAGAGAAACCAATGCACACAATTGAGACCAGATCAATGTTTGTCAGGAGAAAAATTGATGGACTTAAAAGGGGAATAAGGATATTTCAGAGTAGCAATTACATGGGATATACATATGAAAACAATTATCTAACTGAATACTTACTATGAATGCATTTCATTGATATATTTCATTGATTATATTTCAATATTGTTGAAAAACTTTACAGAGAAAGTTTGAACTATCCCCATTCCGTGAATATAATTGAAAACGTTAATAATTAAAGACTGCTTAATAATAAATGGCCAAATATATGCCTGCATTATACTTTTCAGTGAAAGAATTATCCTCATAATATAATAGATATTCTTAATTTTAATGAAAAAATTCAAAAATTTGCCAGATACCATAAACATTCAAAAATGGTATTTTTCACATTATTTTGAAACAGTAAGAATCAACTCAAATAATTAAAAATATAATTACATACCACAGCCTGTTTCTCAGCTCAAAAGGAATGATCATAAATATGCAAAAAGCACTAATTCCCTAAATTACAAGAAATAATAAATCCTACAATTTAAGAATCTCTCAAACAATTTATTTTTTAACCAGTGTAAATAAAAATTAAAAAGAAAAGTAAAGTATTAGTCAACTATTTAACGAATGTCTCAAACCACTAAAAGGTGTAGGAAACTGAGGACCTGTACATGCTCTGCTCCCAACACTGACTCCGGGGCTTGGCCCGCCCTCTCTAGCTTGGTGAGAGATAAGAGAATAAAGCCTCAGACACTAAGACTCCAGAAAGGTCGCTTCTCCACAGAACATCTGGCCTCATAAATGCTTCCAGGGGCTCTCAACCTTCCTGATGCCCCAACCCTTAACGCAGTTCCTCACATTGTGGCAACCCCCCCCCAACCATAAAATTATTTTCGTTGCTACTTCATCACTGTAATTTTGCTACTGTTAGGAATTGGGCGACCTCGTGAGAGGGTCTTTCAACCCCCCAAAGGGGTCGCGACCCACAGGTTGAGAACTGCTGGGTTGTGTCTTACGGACCCTTGACTCCTCAAGTAAGCAGCTAAAAGTACGCTTATCGCATTTGCTCCCTTTGTCACTTATCTTACGGAATGTTTGCTCCTCGTGCCTCTTGTATGCTCTGTACTCCCTTTGGAGTATTCCCTCTGAATGCTTGGAATACCAAGACTAGTACATTGCGCATTTGCTCCATATATATGATTAACGAAAGGCTTGCACACCTGGAAAGTTACAAAAACCCATTGTTGAATAAACTCCGGGCTCTTCTCCCTCGCGTCTTGCTTCTGCGCCCCCTTTCTGGCTTCTTTAATTGCGAGTTGCTCCTGGGGCCTATTATCAACTGTGGGCTGGACCCCACAAAAAGGTACCTCAGAACAAAGGCCTTATGATCCACTTCTGAAAGATGGCAACCATTAAAGACACTTCAGTCAACAGTGTTCTAAAACACACGGGGTCACTCTGAATCCAAACCAACTCTATAGCAGAGGGCATGCATGCTTGTTTGTTATTATGTAACATAGGTTAAGTACAACTACTTTATGTATACACCACACAAATGTGTGTGTGTCTAATAATATTTATGAGTCAGTGTATGTCCGGCCCTGTTTCAATAAGCAAACAATTTCTGAACTAGGCACTGTTTTTATTCTCCTTTATTTCTTTATCTCTCCCAACCCCACCCCCTCCTTAATAACCACCAGTATTCTCTTGTAGCTATTGATTGGACTGTTTCAGATATTTCTTATAAGAAAGATAATGCAGTATTTGTTCTTTATCATCTAATTTATGAAAACATGGTTTAAGGCCCATCCTTGTGGTAGCAAGTATCATGACTTCACTTCTCTTTATGGCTAAACAATGTTCCATTTTGTGCGTGTACATGTGTAACACTTTATCCACTTACGTGTTAATGGACACTTAAGCTGTTTCTACTTTTTGGCTACTGTAGTTAGAGTTGTAATGAATATTGCTATACATGTATGTGTTTTGATACATGATACATGTAGTTGCTTTCAATTCATTGTGAGATTTTTTCTTTTTTCGTTGTGGTTATAAACCTAGGAAAATTGCTGTGTTATATGGTAATTCTATCATAGAGGGCTTTAAAATATTCATAGAAATGTTATATTACATCTTTATTCTACTTTCCCATGCGCTTTATGGAGCGTCTTCATAAATTTAACATTTGTAGGAATTGCAAATTGCTTTCCATAGCAGCTGCACCATTTTGCATTCCCATCAGCCATGCAAGTGTTTCGATGTCCACATCCTAACCAGCATTTGCTATTTCAATCTTTATATATAAATATAGATAACAGCCATCCTGGTAAGTATGAAGTGGCATCTCACTGTGGTTTCAATAAGCATTTTCCTAATAACCAAAGATGCTGAACATCTCTTCAGGTACTTGTTGGTCATTTGTATATCTTTGAAGAAATGTCTATTCAAATCATTTATCTATTTTTAAATTGAGTTATTAATCTTTTATTGTTGCATTTTAAGCACTGTTTGTTCTTACAAATATGGGGTATATGGTTTCCTCAATTTTTCCCCATCCTGTAAGTGGTCTTTTCAATTTCAATTGTCCCTTGATGCACCAAAGTATTTAATTTTAATGAAGTACAGTTTATTAATTTTCTCTGATTGCTCAGGATTACCTAAGAATCCATTATACAAAAATAGATCCTGAAAGCCCTAAGATAGAGTCTCCTAAGAGTTTTATATGTACTTTTAGATCTTATATTTCCATTTTGAATTAATTTTTGTTTATATTATAAAGTATGGGTCTTACTTTATCCATTTACATGGAGATCCAGTTGTCCCAGGGCTATATTTGTTGAAAAGACTATTTTTTCTCATTGTTTTGTAAAATT
>NW_022103915.1:40452051-40453607 GCF_000313985.2 Echinops telfairi
TGGGGGGAAGAGCTGATACGAAGGGCTCAATATAGAAAGTAAATGTCTAGAAAAGAATGAGGGCAACATATATACAAACATGCCTGATTCAATTGATATATATGGATTGTGATTATACGAGCGCCCAATAAAATTATTTAAAAATTAAAAAATATGTTTTCACACAATAGCAATATAAGGAAACGACGCAAAAGAAATGAAATAATCTTCAAGTTGGTAAAGGGAATTACAAATGAACTTTCAGAGAAACAATAATCAGCAATTATAAAGTACAAATATCTTACTTTTAAAAAAATCAGTTGCCATCAAGCCAGCATCAATTCTTAAAGACCCCAGGTGCGTCGAAGTAGAACAACACTCCACAAGGTTTTCAGGGCTGTGAACTTTAAGAAGATCACCTGGCCTGTCTTCCTAAGCCCTTCTGGCTAGGTTTGAACCACAAACATTTTACATTAAAATAACCCTATAAAAAAGCCTTGAGGTTAGCAGTTCAAAATCACCTGCTCCTCCAGGGGGGTATGTGAGGGAGAAGATGAGGCATTTTACACCAATAGAGTCTCAGTCTGGAACCCACAAGGACGGCCTGACCTGTCAGAACTGACTCGATATCAGGGAGGAGTCTTGAGTGTTTTGTTTGCTAAGAAAAGTCAAACGCATTGTCATCCAATTTATTCTGACTCATACTGACCCTACAGGGCAAAGCAGAACTGTTCACAGGGTTTTTATGGCTATAAATCTTTACGAAAACATCTGGGTACAACTTTCTCCTAAAGAGCAATTGCTGCATTCAAACCGCCAATTGTTTTGGGTTAGCAATCAGGCACTTTAACCAGTGCACCATCAGGACTCCTTACAAATCCTACAAATACGCTTATAACTATTAAATCCAGATTAACATGTGCCTAAAACTATATATTCATTAATGTAGATTTGGTTTCAAATCATTTTGAAGTTAAGTATTATTATGGAATTTCTTAATTTTTCTCTTACTATATTTAGTCAGCTTCCCTGTATGGAAAGAAAGATAGTTTATAAAATCGTTTATTAATGTAACAAAGAAATAAAACAAAGGCAATTTAAAATGTTTCATAAATTAAAATGGCCCTTTAATACTAACTGTAATTGACTTTTACTTAGTGGAATTAATTGAAATGAAATACAGAAATAGGGAAAGGAAAGATGGGAGAGAAGGAAGGAGAAAAAGACAGGGAAAGAAAAAGGTAGAATGAGAAAATGATGAAGGAAAGCAAAGGAAATTTTTCATATTGCTTCTACCAAGATTACAAAATTCAATTTTCATTCATTACTTGAACAGTTATCTATCCTACTTGTGCATTTCTTATTGGTAAGGTCACAGTGTATACACATATGAATTTTAAATGCCGGACAACCTGAATGCATAAGCACAAAATAGTCTATTAATGCACTGAAGTCAGCCAATCTTAGAAATTTATTTCCTTAGCTATGTAGTACAAACTCAATACCACATTATAGTGTCTATCAGGAGTATCTCCCTCATCTTCTTAACCGTTATTCATGATAACACACCAGATTGT
>NW_022103915.1:40454468-40456333 GCF_000313985.2 Echinops telfairi
TTATATAATAAGGTACTAGAAAGAGAAACTATTTCAAATTCATCACTAGCTATTCCAAATGACAGCATTTACCCAGCTATAAAATAAGAGCAATAATAGTGTAACCAGACATAATTGTAAAAATCAAATGAAATAATACACATAAAAGTGAATTGTAAACCAAAAGTTTAAAAGTATTTATAAATCTTTCCCTTGCCCAATAGAAATCAAGTATACCAACTTTTTATCCACTTCTAGAATATACTAAGTTCTTATCCACAACAATGGAGTCCTAATGATGCTGTGGATGAAGCACTGGGTTGCTAGCCATAGGGTTGGTGGTTCAAACCCACCTGCCATTCTGCAAGACAATGAGGAGGCTGTCTGTTCCCATAAAGATTTACAGTCTTGGAAACCCTAAGGCGCAGTTCAGCTCTGTCCTACAGGTTCCAATGAATTGGATGGATTACAAGGCAATGGGTGATGCTGTTCTAAACTACAATTACTCTACCTCTTTCTTATAATTCACATCTCTATTTAAATACCATCTCCTCTATGAGACAGGCCCTAAAAATCTGTATCAATTAAGACACATTAGTATGTAAGAGAAACAACTAAAAATAGCGTTACATTTTTTTAAATATCACAAAGTGAAATGATAAAAAGTTAGATAATAAAATGATTAAAAGTTAATTTGAGGGCTTGGTAAAAGAATCAAAAATCCCTTTTCTTCTTTCTAATTTATCCCCTCTTAGCATGTCAGTTTTTTCCTCAGGCTGAGTTCATGGTGGCAGTTAGCTGGCTGCCTCAACGTCAGCCACAGAGGGTCTCTATGAATCAGAATCAAGTTGACAGCGGTTGAGTCTGGTTTTTCAGTTTGTTAATTATACACAAAAAAGAATTGATACTGTCTTCCAAACCAAACTTACTGCCATAGAGCTGATTGTGGCTCATACCACCACATAGGAACAGGCAAAATTGGTCAGTTTTGCCATTTTCTGGTTTTAAGAATATCATCTCAGAAGTCAGAACAGAGAGAATTCTAGGACCATCAAGAAAGAAGTGACACCAGTGGCAACTGGGCTCAGCTGGTGTGAATAAGACTATCCTTCTTTGTATAACTAAAGGAGGCCAGGCCCCAAGGGGTCAGGTGCACCACCACCACCACCACCCTGCCCACCATTTCCTCATAACTGAACCTTGAAAACATTATACTGAGTGAAATAAGTCAATCACAAAAAGAAAATTATTGCATGTTTCCACTTATATTAAGTATCCTGATTACGCAAATGTATAGAGACCAAAGTTCTTTAATAGTCAATAGTGGTGACATGAAGGGAGGAGAAAGGGAGTCATTGTTTATTCTGTTAATGGTGATAGAAAAAATTAAAAATGGACATTGATAGTTTCTTGATATGATATAGTAATGTATATCACTGAATTACATAAATTTTAAAATGTTGAAACGGCAAATGTTTGTTTATATAGATAACCCAAACCAAATCTGCTGTCTAGTCAATTCGGGCCATATACTCTATAGAACAGAGGAGCATAACTGTCTCATTTGGTTTCCAAGGCTGTAAATCTTCACAGAAGCAGACTGCCACATCTTTCTCCCATGGAGTAGCTCAAAAAATTCAAATTCACTGGTCTCAAATGGATTCCAACTCATAGTGACCCTGTAAGAGAGGGTAGGACTGTCCTGTAGGTTTCCAAGACTGTAGTAGAAAGTATCATCTTTCTGCCTCACAGTGGCTGGTGGTTTTGAACTACTGACTTGTGGTTAGCAGCCCAAGATATAATCCACTGCACCACTAGAGTTCCTTCTGTACACACATACTTGTATCTTTACCAACAGTTTTATAAACCAATTAAGTGGAATAAAC
>NW_022103915.1:40457575-40466213 GCF_000313985.2 Echinops telfairi
GTAGTAACTATTATAGTAACTGAAATAGTACAAGCACTAAATGATAAAGAATGAAGTTCATATAACCAATTAGGTCAACAATAAGCATTAGTCAATTCTGCTGTCTAGTCTATCCCTTAGAATCTATCATGAGTACCTAAATGTCCATAAAATTTTTTTTAATTTAAAAGTAATATATTATTCTTCAAACACATCCTCTTTTCTTAATTTCATATTTAGTGAGACTTGCTCAGCTAACTCACAGCAATTTATAATTGCATTCTAATTCCCTTGATAATGCTTTTAAATCAAATGGCAAAAATTTAAAGAAATAATGAACAGAACTAAACTTACAGCATTACTGTATCTCCATAAAGGGAATATAAAACATATTTTCCACTGGTAACAAGTTCCTATACTGTATATGGATTATTATTAAGTTACATTGTTTAGTTATATTAAATCTGCTATTAAGAAAAGCATCATAAAACAGACAACAGTATTCAGTAAGTCTGTTAAAAAAAGTATCATAAAACAGGCAGTAATCTTCAGTGAGGCATAAAAATACCAAAAAGAATCAGCTATTATAAATCATTAAAGTTACAGCAACTTTAATTTAATGCATCAGTTGACTGGTAACTAATATTAGATGAAAAGCAGCCAAAGGAGGTTTTATTTACAGCTACAGTGGAAAAATAACAGAAATATTGTTACTAAAGCAAATTTAATCTACAAAATATAAAATTACACAGTTAAAAAACTTACACCGCTTTTACAAAGGCTAGAATTTCAATACAATTTGAAATGAACAGAACACTGCTTTTATTTTAAAAGTGTTCAGAGATGTCTTCTTTCACCCATGAAAGGGGAATACAGCCCATAACCAGTCTCGAAATGTAAATCAAAAGGAAACTGAGTAAGATATGTATGTGATACTGGGCAGTGGAAACTGAAAACTCACTCATTCCTGAAAATGACTTAGCCCAATCACTGCTTGGATTTATTTTCTAAAAGAACTTTAAGGACTACTGAGAAAAAACTCAAATAAAATTCAATGGCATTCTTTACTTGAAGTGATGAGACTTATATGAAGTTTGGCAAAATTGAGACAACAGGATTTATTTAATGATAAAAGCACCCAAAGTGAGAAAACTAAATAGAGAAGAGAGAGAGGGAAGAAACGAGGAATGAAATACCTTAAATTACCTGAATACTGAAAACCCCATGTAGTTTTCCAGGAAAAAAATTATTGGGTATCCAAAAGTTGTCTAGTACTCAGAGGGCACCTTACACAAAACCAGGAATTACTTAAATTCAAGATGTCTACCTTAGTAATGATAATAAGGCTAAGAAAGCACAAGAGTAAAGGTTTCTCAAGACTACTCTAGAAAAACATGAAAACATTGGTTACCTCCAAGGGCCCCCAAAAGAAAACAGATGGACATAAATCAAACAAAATAGGTATATGAATTATATGAGGAAAACTACAAAATTCTGATGAAAAAAGACCTGAATATGTTGACAGGTATTCTATATGTTCAAGAATGGTAAACTCCATATTGTTACAATGTCAGTTCCCTCCAATTCAATCCATGGATTCAAGATTCAACACAATCCTAGTCAGAACACCAGCAGCTTATTGGTGACTATTGACAAACATTTTACAAATTTTACATGAAAAGGTAAAAGACACAGAATAACAAAAACAATGCTTAAAAAAAGTCACAGGACTAAAACTATTCAACTTCAAGACTTAAAAAGTTACAATGAACAAGAGCATGAGGTCTGAGGTAGTCGCAGTTCAATGTAACAGCTGATCAGTGACAAAGTAGGAAAGGCAATTTAATAGAAAGAAACGAAGGCGTTTCAAAAGTGGTACTGGGATAATTGGACATCCACATGCAAAAAAAAATAAAAGATAAAGGTTGACACTGCCTGTCACTTTTCACAAAAATTAACTCAAATGGGGCATGAACTAAAATTTAAAACAAAAATCTGTAAAATTTCCAGAAGATAACAGTTTGAGTTTGCTTTTATTCTATTACATATACCACCAAAATCATGGTCCGTTTAAGTAATTTGATAAACTGGACTTAATTAAATAAAAACTTCTGCTGTACAAAAGATACTGTTAAGAGAATGAAGAGACAAATCAGAGTGTTTTACTAGCATTTTATTTATAAACGAAGATAGTGTTTTACTAGCTTTTTATCTTATGAATGATAAAAAGTCCTGAGCCATGAAGCAGAGCCCTGTGATAGTTCATTTGAGTTCGGTCATGAACAATGAAGTCATGATGCCATCAATACCAAATAAGACTCAAATTCCTAAAATGTGGTGAACTGGAACACTAAAATAGGAAAAATTACAAATCTTCTTGGAAATTTAATCTCCCTTTTAGAAAACAGGAAGAGAATGTGTGCTGCATTGCCACAGTGCTCTCTACTCAAAGATGGCAGCTGACCACATGTCTTAAACGTGTAGCTCTCCATGGTACTGGAAGTAGCCTAATACTATGCATCAGGTTTTTTCAAAGCGCTTACTCCCCCTCTTTCAGGTCTCCCATTCCAGGCCTTTAACCGTAATTCTTCCCATCACAATCAATATTCTGGGTCACTCAAAGTTTAAACCCTTAGATCTGTTCTGATTTCAGTTTGTTGGCTGTGAATGAACCAGATTGAACCAGGTCAGCCCTGGTTTGAAAGGAAGACACTTAAATGGATAGTGCTAAGCAAACAAAACCAATGTGAAAAGCAACAGACAGTATCCTTCTAATTGTGTAACATTCTAAAAAAAAGCAAAACTACAGAAACAGAAATAGATCAATGGTTGCCAAAGAGTTGGAGGAAAGAAGGGAAGGGTGAATTGAGCAGGGTATATATGGATTTTTAGTGAAGTGAAACTATTCTAAAACTGTAAGACAGATACAGGACATGGTATATTTGTCAAAACCCAAAGACTAAACAATATAAAGTGGATCCTAGAGTAAACCATGGATGTCTGTTAATAATTGATATTACTTAATAATTATAACACAGATACCATACTACTGCTAATAATAAACTATGGGTGAGGGAGAAGAGGTATATATGCAGGTACTCTACACTTTTTGCTCAATTCTTCAGTAAACCTAAAACTACTTTATGAAATAAAATGTATTAATATTTTAAACATAAAATACAAAATCTAGAACTATAAATTGTAATAAATGATATGAAAAATTCTGTACAGGGAAACAACAGTATATTTGAGCAAGTAAAAGAAAGAATAAGCACTCTGATGATAGGTTGATTGAGATTATTCAGTCTAAGGAACAGGAAGAAAAAGAACAACAACAGCAACAAAAAAGAATATAGCTTCCAAGAACTAAGGGGCACGAGACCATCAAGCACACCAACACACATGCAATCATAATCGGGGGGGCGGGGGGGGTGGCAAAAAAAGAACAAAAAGAATATTTGAAGCTTCCCAAATTCGATGAAAAACATTAATGTACATATCCAAGAATCTCAACAAAACTTCAAGTAAGATAAACTCAAAGAGATCCATGCAGAGACACATAAATAAAATGAGAGAGAGAGAGAGAGAGAGAGAACCTGGAAAAGGATACCATCACATATAAGTAATCCAAGAACTGGAACCATGGTGGCCAGAAGACAATGATGTTAAGTGCCATCGGATCAGTCTGACTCACAGCGGCCATATGCACAACAGAAAGAAACACTGCCTAGTCCTGCACCATCCTCTCAATTGTTCTTATGCTTGAGCCCATTGTTGCAGCCATTGAGTTGATCTATCTTATGACGGTGCTTCCTCTTTTTCACTGCCCCTCTACCAATCATGATGTTCTTCTCCAAGAACTGGTCTCTCCTGACAAAATGTCCCACGTATGTAAGATGAAGTCTCACCACCCTTGCTTCGAAGGAGCACGCCAGCCATAATTCTTCCAAGACAGACTTGTTTGTCCTTTTGTCAATCCATGACACTTACAAGATTCTTCACCAGCATCATAATTCAAGGACGTCAATCTTCTTTGGTCTTCCTTACCCTATATCCATGTATATGAGGTGACTGAAAATATCACAGCTTGAGCCAGGTGCACCTTAGTGCTCAAAGTGACCTCCTTGATTTTTCATACTCTAAAGAGGTCTGTGCAGCAGATTTACCCAGTACAGCACATCTTCTGATCTCCTGACTGCTGCTTCCATGAGCAATGATTATGGATCTAAGCAAGATGAAGTCCTTGTTCCATCTTTTCTCCATTTATCATGAAGACAATACAATAACATAATTCATGTATTGAAAGAAAAGAACTTTAAACAAAACACACTACAAACTCTGGGGCAATCATTTAAAATAAAATAAGCACAAAAGTAAAATAAAATAGAATTTTTAAAATGCTCAACTAGTCCAAGAGAAGGCAAAATAGAGAACAAAAACTTCTCTATTTGTTAAGAGAAATAGAAAATTGAAAAACAATAACAAGTAGAAAGATTATAAATATAAACTCAATTATATTTATAATTACTGAAAATATAAATGGTCCATATATCAGAACAAGTGAATAAAAGAAGACTTAACAATATGCCACCCATAGGAAATTCACTTAAAGATACTGGTACCGTTTTTACTTGAGTATAATCCGACCTAAATATCAGCTGAGGCACCTAATTTTAAAACAAAAACTTCATTTAAAAATGTGCAGAAAAACTCAGCTTATGCATGAATATATACGGTAATTTTAAAGGGTTAGGTGAAGGCACACAAACAACAAAGTACTAGTTTGCAATACGTGAGCCCCATAGTTCTCTAGAGTTCTTAAGACACTTTTGGTGGTCCATGCAGTCATTAGTATTTTCATAATGATACTAGGAGGTTATTCGTCTTTTTTTCATCATAAGGCATTTAGCTGACAAAGCATAAAGTTCTTGTTGGTGCTTTAAATGAGTTAAAGCATTAACACCAGATCTTAGTAACTACTGAATTTTTCACTGCCAAACAATCAACATTTAAGAAATATAACAGTTTCATTTAACTATGCCGTTGATGAAGGGAAATTATTAATTTTATTAAATTTCAAGTTTCTAAAATATGCCTTTTAAATATCCCATTGGTAAAATCAGAAATGTAAATAAAATGCAGCTGGCTACACATCAAAATCAATTGTTTTCTCAAGGAAAAGAACTTGTGCATACCTTAAATTGTGAGTTGAAATAGCTGCTTTTTCCATGCAACACTGCTTTTGTTTTAAAGACTGATAAGAACAAAGTATGGTTATTCAGATTTGGCTATCTGACAGATATTTTCTAGAAAACAAACAAAATGAGCACTCCACTACAAAGGGAGACGATGTCAAGGAATCCACGTAGAAAAAAGTATGTTTGGAAACTGATTTTGGTAGCAATTGTACATTCTACTTGACATGGTTAAAATATGGAATGATATATGTATTAAATCCCAACTAATTTTTTTTTAAAAGGAAAAAAAGACTGCAGTGTTTGTCACCAGTGATAAAAATAAGACTTCAACAAACTTTCATTTTTGGAAACCTTTTATCTACTACCACACACTTGTATCTCCTAATATGCAGTGACTTTTCCGGTGAAGCTGGAGCATGTTGTTCATCTGAATTTTCAGTATCACATGAAGCATGTGAACACAAAGAAGAGCTGGGTGCCTCAGGACAGCAGTGTTTCCAATGACCCAGCCACCAGGGTGTAAGTCTAGAAACTCATGCTCGGTTAAGAGGTACGTTCAAAGTGCAAAATAGGCCCATGGATTAAGAGATCACTGACAGTTTTGCAGAATTCATAATGCAACAATCTTCAGGAAACGAATGGCTGTTGAGCTTTGGTACAGAATCCCAACATTATCCAAAAGGGCTATTAAAAACATTCCCTCCTCTTCCAGTTATGTATGTGTTAAAGGGGATTTTCTTCCCTATGCTGCTGGTATCGCTTACTATTGGTTTGTGGGCCCAAACTCACGGCAGTCGCATGCACAACAGACAAAATACTACCCAGATTAGCGTCATCGCCACGACTGGTTGTAGATTGGACCACTGTGACCCATAGGGTTTTCATTGACTAATTTTCTGAGGTAGATTGCCAAGACTTTACTTCTAGTTCACCTTAGTCTGGATGTTCCACTGAAATTTACTCAGCATTATAGCAACATAATAGGCTATCGTGTTAAACATGCACTGTACTGACCAGGAAATCAAACCCCAGTCTCCTAAATGAAAGGAAAAAATTCTACATCAAAGCCATCATTGTCCCCCATCCCTGAACCCCATAGCACTCTACAGTTTATAAGACCTTGAGTCTGCTCTTCCTGAATTTCAAGAACATCTCTGGAACAAGTCTGATGCACTGACCACTAAAGACAGAATATCTGATAAGCTGTGTGAAGGCATGAAGCCTATCATTCACGACGAAAGCAAAAGGTCATTACAAAGACAGGAAAGTAAGAAAAAATCAAAATGGATGTCAGAAGAGACCCTGAAACTTGCTCGTAATCAGAGTAGCTAAAAGGCAGAAATTAGGAAGTCAAAAAGATAAACAAAAAATTTCAAAGGGCAGCTCGAGAAGACAAAGCCAAATATTATATGAAATGTGTTAAAACCTAGAAGTAGAAAACCAAATGGGAAGAACATGCTCAGCATGTCATAAACTAAAAGAAAAACTACATATATGCCAGTTAATGGAGCTAGAAAGAATCACTACTTAAAACCAAATGGGTTTTCTCAAAATAAAATAGTAACTCCTTTTTCTTTAACTTTTTCCCTAGCAATTGCATTATATATACACCACTACAATTTCATGTCCCACAGGTTACTATCGCTGAAACCAGAGATAATAGTCTATTAGTTTGGCCCTTCTAGTCATCATGCTTTATGTAGTACATTATAAATTCTAGCCTCTATGCTTGCGCTCATAATTCCATTTTATAGGGAGTTTTCACCTATGCTAACGGACAGGATTAAGGTGATATGTATTCTGAGTCTCCACCTTACTAGAGGGTTCTCTGAACCAAGTCACCACCCTTTGTTTCCTTGGGGGTAGGGTCTACTGAAAGACAAAAACACACCTCCATAAAAGTCATTCCTCTATGTATAAGAGGTATCTCAGAAGCACGGGAGAGCATTAGCAGGAAAAAGAGTTACCAGTAGGGCACGCTTGAGGTCTTTAGAGGCCAAGACCTGAGGCACCTAGACTGTAAAATGGAGACCACCGGCCAAAGAAGTGTGTCAAGACTATGGATCTGTGAGGCATGACGGGGGAACTTCCTGTTCCACAGAGGCAGAAGCCAAGGGACCTTGTGGTTGAGAGGTTGAAGATCAGAGAAACCTTGCTGCTGACTGAGAGGAGGCAATGCTGGGGACCAATGACTCTAGCCTTACTGCTTAATGATCCTGACTTGTGGGAACATGCTAATTTCCCTTATAAACCCCTATAATTGTGAGTTTTTCTCTGAGTTCTATGTGGTCATTGTAATGAATTCTCAAAGTCCATTAAAAAGTCACAATTCATTAAAATTTTGCTATTTTTCAAAAACTATTTTACTTTCTACCTCTTATAAACTCATTATTTTCATATATTGAAACTTAAATCACGTTACATCTTTTAACATATATGAAGACAGGTTGCAGTGATATATGATAGTGTTCTGAAAAGGTAAGATACTAATGATTACTAGTGGCAATATAGAATGGTACAGGAGCTTTTGAGAAATGGCATGGTAGTCATTTAAAAATGTGTGGTTGTCATCAGCTCAGCCACTCCATTCTGTAGTATCTACCCAGCAGAAATAAATATAGATGCACACACAAAACACTGTACTTCATGTTTATCAGTATTAAAAACCAAAACATATATGTCCACCATATGATAGTTGATAAGATAGTTCTACTATCTTATGATTATGATGTAATAATAGTAAGAAAAGAGTAAAAAAAGGAGGGGAAGGCGGTTAAGATCAAGCAATAAGCATGAACCTCAAAAACATTATGCTAAGGAAAAAAACCAATGTAAGAGACTTCGTATCATCTGAAAACTGCAAAACTAAACAAACAGAAAGCAGATCCGTGGTCGCCTGAGGCTGGGAGTGGGAGCAGGGATTAACTGCAAGCAGACAAGAGGGACTGTTCTGGGTTGCTGAAAATATTATGAATTACAGTCAGAGCTACACAATTGTATAAACTTACTACAATTCATTGTAGTTTATGCTTAAAATGAATGAACTTTGTTATTTAACTTATGCCTCAATAAAAAAATTTCAAATACTCATTGAATATTATTGATCATTCGAAATTACAGATTTAAGTTCATATTTTTATAATGTGTTTCTCTTCTCTGACATTTCTTTAATTACTTTGCCCCTTATTCCACAATTTGATGCTCATCTTTTTTAAATGGCCACTCACATCTCAACATGTAAAGCTCCTGGGTAAAACACTGACCTGCTTTTTTGGTAGTGTTCTACCTGTAATAGAGTGCCAACAGTATGGAGGATTTGGTTAACAAAATTGACATGAAGAGCAGTATTTTCAAGTAAATGAAAGATGCTTCTAAAAATAATATAAACCAGTATTAGAACTTACATGTTAAACACTGTGTGTAGGATGCTTTCACGTACATTATTTCATATAATATCATTC
>NW_022103915.1:40467575-40469280 GCF_000313985.2 Echinops telfairi
TCAGCACTTCCTCTTTGTTACGTTCCCCTTGATCCTGCCCTACCAGGTCTCCCACACCCACCTCCCCACCAATTTGGATCGCTTGTTGTTCCCTTGCATAGTCTCTATTTTACATGAAGATAACTATCATGAAATAACTTGCCAAAGTAGACACAGCTAATAAATGATGGGAGTTCTGATTAGGCAATAAAATAAAATATAGTAATAAAAATAAAATATTCCAAACTATAAAAGCAACAAAATGGTGATTTGGGTGATCCTTTTAAATTATACTAGAGCATTTTCTGGGTGGCACAAATGGCTAAGTAATAGGATACTGAAAGAGAGGTTGGAAGTTCTAACCCACTCAGAGGCAGTTCCAAAGTAAACCCTGGTGAGCTACTTCTACTTCTGAACTTTTACTGCAACGAAAATGTATGGAACACAGTTCTATTCTGAAATGGGAATAGGAATTAACTGGACAGAAAAATATGTTTAAGAATATTTTCTAAAAGTTATTTTAGTCAACTCCGATTTTCTTGGACAACTTGACAAATAACCCATAATTTATAAAGGTACTGACAATTTACAGGCCTAGATTTAAAAATTGATTTGCGTAAGAGTTAAATTTTAATGATTTCATTGTATACTAGGAAAGCTAACACCAAAGGTGATATGGTTTCACTGTGCTGTAGAAAGTTAACCAGTTTTGTACATATCTTACCAATTTTATTTTGGTATACCTTTCCCGATGCTCAAATATTCTTTGAATCAGTTGTTTTGCATTCCTGATAGTCTTATAAACAGTTATATGAAACTTTAATACAGGCTAACTATGAGTTTATGGAAGGCATGTGCATCTGCTGCCAAAGTCCTATGTTCTGAATCACAGGTCTCTAACCAGAGGAAAATCATAGTCTGAATTAGCATAGTGTACTAGCATAATGAAACATGGGAATGCAAGAGAAGATGTTTATGATAAAGAATATTGGACTGGAAATACTAGTCTCTTTTCTAAGACCAGTGAACTGAAACATGAAGAGGTGGGGTGGGTCATAAACATAACAAGCATATAATAGAAATTTCAACCCCACAATAAGACACAAATTTGACTTCCAATTTTACTATAGGGAAGACTTCCATAACACAAGTATCTTCCTACGTCTAGACATCTAAAATAAATGGATCCACTATCAACAAACTGGTGTTATCACAAAAGATAAAAACCTTGCCATCCCAAGAAAACAAGTACTATAACTTTGGAACAATCACTGTAACTAAAAAGCTCTCTTGTTTTCTACTGCACAACAATAGAGAAAGTGGTTATAGATGCTACAAAAAGATTTTTATAGCTCAAAAGATTGTAGTAGTGTCAACTTATAAAAGAAGGTTGTTTAGGTTCCTCCAAAGTTCTTCTGTATCAGTGATATTTATCCATTGCCTTGCATGTGTAAGGAGCCCTGGTAGCACAGTGGATTAAGCTTGGGTAGCTAAACTAAAAGTCAGCAGTTCCAACACATCACCCATTCCACAGGATAAAATTAACAGTTGACTTCCCAAAACATTGACAACCTAGGAAATGCTGTGGAACAGTTGTGCTGTGTCCTCTGGGGTGTCTATGAAATGGAATCAACAGGAGTGGGGTTTGGGGACCATGTGTTTGTTGGCTTTGTATTGGGTGCTGAAGAACAAGGACAGGCAAGGCAGAAATTATCTCTATTCCTGC
>NW_022103915.1:40470378-40474056 GCF_000313985.2 Echinops telfairi
TATTTACATTATGATTCATAACAGTAGCAAAATTACAGTTATGAAGTAGCAACGAAAATAATTTCATGGTTGGGGGTCACCAGAACATGAGGAACTGAATTAAAGGGTCGCGGCCTTAGTAAGGTTGAGAACCACTGCTCTAATGTATTATAGTCTGATGTATGTTTAATATCCTCACAATTTCCAAAGATTTTATAGCATCTTACAAATAATTAGGAAAAAATCATTGTTCCATATTTGTTGTATCATAATAAAAAGGACTCTAAAATCTGACACATGGAACTTTAGAAAAGAAATAATGCTTTTATTTCTTACCCTCGCAATGTTAATTTTTACAATAGTTCAATTTCTGAATAAAGGCATTTAAAAATAGAAATATTACTCAACTTCAATCATGTATGACTTGAAACTCCAAAAACTAGAGTCAACATGATCGCTTAGAGGATAACAAATATGGTTGTGAGAGTATTTTTAATAATACGAGTATGCTGTGCACAATCTATATGTAGAGTGGAGCATATTTTTGTGTAAGTTCATTAATTTTTCCTACTAAAAATCAAATAATTGAAAGAAATTAAGAAATAGAATCATAAAGTAATAATTTAATGAAACCTCAGAATATTAACAAAATATAACTAGGACTCTCAAAAATTATATCTTCTCACCCCTAATTAAAGAAATCTAGAGTCATACATACCATGGGCCACCAGAAGAACAAACAAATCAGTCTTGGAAGAAATACAACCAGAATGCTCCTTAGACGCGACGATGTTAAGACTTCATCTCATGTACTTTGGATGTACTCATGTCTCAGGCATGTTATCAGGAGAGATCAGCTCCTGCAAAAGGACATTATACTGGGTAAAGCAAAAGAACAGCAAAAAAGGGGAAGACACTCAACAAGACGGATTGCCAACAGTGACTACAACAAAGGGCTCAAATACAACAACTGTGGGGACAGTGTAAGACCAAGCACTCTTCCGTTCTGTTGTGCATAGGGTAGCACTATGAGTTAGAACCAACTTCACAGCCTCTAACGACATAGTCATAACAAGGAGGCTTGATGGCCTAGTAGCTAAGCATTAAGCTTCTAACCAAAAAGTCCACAATTTAAATCCACCAGCTGCATCATGGCATAAACATGAATCCATTTGCTTCCATAAACATTCAAAGAACAACAAAAAACCCAAACCCACTGCCATAAAAAGGATTCCAACTCCTCGGACCCTACTTGGCAGAAGAGAACTGGCCTACAGTTTCCAAGACTGTAATCGTTACAGAAGCAGACTGTCATGTTTTCCTCCAGAGGAGTGGCTGATGGATTCAAACCACTTACCTTTCTGTTCCAGCTGGTGGGAAAGAGTTTAACCACTGCATCATCAAGGCTCCTTCCAACATACTTTCAGCTAGGAAACCCTATGGTCAGTTCTACTGTGTCCTAGAGAGTTGCTATGAGTCAACATTGGTTGGTTTGTTTGTTTAACAGTCTTACCACACAAAGTAGGGAACTAAAACAAATCTCCAGACAAAAAACACAATTCAATCTAATATCTATTAATGTTGTTGCTATTACTTGCCCCGGAGCTGATTCCAACACATGTCAGCCTTATGTGTAGAGATAACTGGTACACAGGGTTTTAAATGCTGTGGCCTTTCTGAACCAAATGACCAGGCTTGCCTTCCCAGGTGGTTTTCTTTTCTTATTTTTTAAATCATGTTACTGGGGGCTCTTACAGCTCTTATAACATTCCATACATCAATTGTACCTAGCATACTTGTACATATGTTGCCATCATCATTTTCTAAACATTTACTTTCTATTTGAGTCCTTCCCAGGTGGTTTTGGATGGGTTAAACCCACCAATCTTTTGAAACTCAAGCAAATAACAATTTTGCACAGCCTAATAACTACATTTGAGCAGTTACACATCTAACTAAAGTACATCTGTACTGTAACTAAAGTACAGTAACTACTTTTAACTAAAACTAACTTTTCAAATGCAAAAGGTTGATCAGTATCCCTCATATCTCTGACAATGATGTCTACCTGTCTGGGGGAAACATCATCATAACTTTGCATGGCAGCCACTAATCTCTTCCCCTTCCTTTGACAATTTTATCCTAGCTGAAGTGAAGAGCCCTCCATCAAAGTAAATGTCATTATTTTTAAAGGCTTCTCCCCATACTATAATCTGTGTGTCATGATATTTAGATATTGAGTTACTTCTCTATTTAGATATTTAGTTACTTCCATTGTATTTCAAATGAAATACTTCTGAGACAATGGATGTGATACTCCCCACTGCTTCACTAAAATCCCCCACACCCAAATCCATTCTCCACAATTCAGACATTTGTTTTGTCAAATGTTTTAGTGCCTATTATGTGTCACTCACTGCTTTAGGTTATCAAAATGCCAAGACTGTGAGAGCTGGGCCTACTTTAGTTAGTGGTTGAGTGTCTGGTATGAAGTAGACCTTCAGTTAAGTGTTGAATGAATAGATGATCATCCTCATTCATTCATCCTTCCTCACTTCTGCAATTAGCTCATTTTTAACTTTGAACAGGGAAATTACGTTTGCTTTCATTTTTCCCAGATTCATAACTTCAGAAAATATTTTACTCTGTACAAACCCCAAGGCATACTAAATATCACCAAAAATGAAGCCATACTCTTATTCTCAAGAGGTTTACAGAATCATCAGACTCAGAGGATAAAGGCTATACAGAAGAAAATTTAGGGCCAAAGATCCTACAGGGCAATAAGCCTGCCAAATGTCTTTAAGCACTCACAATTCAGGTTTAGTTAGTGGCAGAACCAAGTAGAAGAATACCAAAAAAGTGGGGAGGGAGGGAAATAAGTGTTGGGTGTTGTGTTAAAATGTAATTAAAAGTTCTTTTTGATCATCAAAATATCACCCAAAGGAAATGTAAACAGAACAGCTAGTTCAATGCTCCCCTGTGATCTCTCTAACATTTAGTGTTCAGAGAGGATAAGAATACCTTCATTTTAGTATTCCAGTTGTGGAAGTTACATAATTTGTTGTCAATTTGAGACTTAAGAGTGAAGGGGTAGGGTTTAGCCTGTCAATCAGGTCGCAGCTTGATGACCTCATTTGGAGGCACTAAGGAGATAAACAGTTCACTGGAGGCGGGACACACACTCACTCCCAGCGAGACGTTCCTGTTGAGAAGACACATGGGAGCTGTGCCCAAGCTCTGGAGCCAGAGGAGCTACGTGGAGACCCCTGCCAGTGCTGAGATGCTTCCACTGCCACTGGATCCACAAGACTTTGCACCCACTGGCCTGTGATCTTCCAGCATTCAGCATCATTGCATGTGTTTTATGAGTCTGAAGAAGACTTTATAGATTGGTATCGGACATATGGGCTAATATCAGACTTATGGACTTGATCTGGACTGGGCTGAGACATTTTCTTAATATTCAATTGTATATAAAGCTCTTTCTTATACACAGGAGTGTCTATGAATTTGTTTCTTTAGCCCACCCAGACTAACACACCAGTTTTAAACTCTAAACTCATAGACAAAAAAAATTCCTAAAAACCTAATTAAACTGAAAAGTTCTTACTGAATTCATTAAAAACTTATTTTGCTTTTTCTTGGAAAAAAAAATAAAAACATTTTGAAAGAATAATAAAAGAGACCAATGGAACA
>NW_022103915.1:40476594-40477589 GCF_000313985.2 Echinops telfairi
TACACTTACAAATAGCAGTTTACAAAAGTAAAATCATAAAATTTTAATAGTACTTAGCATTAAATTATTAGGACTAATAATAATTGAAAAAAATTACCAGAGTGTAATAACTAATGTCTGATTTATTTAAATTAAACTAATATTAAAAATAAGCTAAAAAGGTAATTTCTACTTCAATAATATCTCTAGTGCATTTTTTTTTAATTTTTTTTCTCTTTTTTTTTTCTCTAGTGCATTTTAAACACAATCTGAAAACCCTTTGCCTTACAACACTTAAATACGTGTCTTTTATGCACATACATTCCAAAATCAACAAATCCATGTCTTTCTTCAACACATTAATTCATCTCTATTTTCCCAACAGAAGCTTATATGTACTTACTGTTCTTGCAATTCAGTTTTAATTGTTTTATGCTTTTCCTTTGAAGTAAGGACTATAAATACAAGGACTAGTTTCTACTTTGCACACCACTCTTAGGATAGTTAACAGAAGTTAATAATGAAGAGAAACATCAAATACAATAACTGAAAATGTTTTAATGTGATTAGCAAACTAAATACTAAATTATTTCCTAAGCTTAAGAAAGATATACGCTAATACTAAAATTACAGCATCCACTCCAAAACAATGAAATCTACCATGAATCTATCAAAAGTTGACAGAACTGCTACAAACTATTAAGGCAATAGTACTTTACTGCTAATAATTTGAAAGGATTCACATCTATAGAACTGAAATTCAAAGAACAGTAATATTCTTTAAAAGTACAAACCCCATAGTTCATCATTCTGCAATTCTTCAACACAGTATCACACACATATATCAGTTTCTTTCCCATGATTATGTCAAAGAAATTAATATTTATTTAACATAGTTGAACTCAACAATAATATTAATTTAACTAAGAACTCATTTTAACATGATTCAATGAAGAGTCTTGACCTTAATCTTCCAACATAATTTTTAGTGTCACAGACTACTCATAGCCACTCTG
>NW_022103915.1:40478539-40497289 GCF_000313985.2 Echinops telfairi
GGGAGGGGATGGGAGGGGAAGGGAGAGGGGATAATGAGCTGATACCAAGGGCTCAAATAAAGTGTTTTGAAAATGATAAGGGCAACAAATGTATAAATGTGCTTGACACAATGTGTGTGTGTATATATATATATGTATATATATATATATATATATATGGATTGTAATAAGAGCTGTAAGAGACCCCCAAAAAATGATATAAAAAAAAGATAATGGAATTTTCCCATGAACTTTCTAAAGCCTACTCATATTTTCTAAATGATCACTTACTCAGGTTCTATAAAGGCTTGGGGGAGGGGGAGAAGAAAGAATCAAATATTAAATATATTGCAATTCACTTGATTATTCATGTTCAACTCTCAAAATAATAAAATCTGTTGGATTTCTAAAATAGTATCTTTTAAGCAATTTTTTGTTGCTAATTTTTCCTCAAGAGAAAAAAAGTAGAACACTAAATGTTTTAAGTAAATATTGGCATTTGAATACTAATTTCCAACATTTGCTATAATTGTAAAATTAACCATTAAAAATTAATATTTAGGAAAATAGTTGTCTTAGTGTATAGTGTTGCTTATAGTTAGTACAGAAAAATATGAGAGTATAGCTAGGCTTGGTTTTTTTTTTTCCAAACCACACTAAAAAGAAGCTCATTACTTTTCATATTGTTAAACTATACAGCTTATATTTTATTCAGCCAAGTTTCAACCTTTATAACCAAAAGGATGCTGGTCAAGTAAGGTGAAATAATAACTTTATTCATCTTCAGAAATTTTACAGCATTTTCAAAAAATAAGCCTCCAAACATGGAAAAAATATCAAAACAGCCAAACTCAAAGGGGCATGTTAACAGTATATCTTCACTTTAAATACATGTGTATTTTATTTGATTAGTTACTACTATTTCCCTATCTGATACAATAGATACAAGAACCATCCTGAACCCTTTAAACAGTGAATAGACAGTGAACCATTATAAATTTTAGAGCTAGAATAACATCTGAAAGAATTATTAATAATCTTGCCCTTCACCCTGAGGAGAGAAACCTAATAGGACAGGTATGCTTTTTTGAGGGAGATAATTAAGTATTAGGGAGAGGTGCATGGAAAATTATTTGGAGATACTTTTTTTTAAAAATTGGAAAAGATAACCATGTTTTAACAAGGAAAATATTTTATAAAAGCTCCTAGAAAGAAAATTAATCTACAGAAAAAAAGGTTGCCAAATGAAATGGAAAATGGAAACCTAATATGCTTGTGAAAGATAAGAACGCTATACAAGGAGAGTTCCAAATTACTTCATATAAAATATATTCCTGTGGAGTATGGTGGATCATTTTTATAAAGCCTTTCTCACAATGGCCTTCTAACTCCCACTAAATGAATGAGTGGGACTATGCAAATAAAGGTTTTTTGGGGCCATCAGAAGGATTGCTGCTTGATCATTGCAAATAAAGTACATGGCATCCTTGTGAGAATTAGACTATGCAAATAAGGCATATGTAGCCTTAATAAGGGGATTGGCTGTTTTGTCATTCACTAGACTTGAGACCACTGGTGGCAATAGTGATTTACAAGTTGGGCTGTTAACTGCAAGGTCAGCATTTTGAACCCATTAGGCGTTCCATGGAAGAGAATTATGGCTTTCTGTTCCCGTACAGACCTGGAAACTCAAAGGGAGAGTTTTACTTTGGGTCACTATGAGTCAGAATAAAGTTATGACAGTGAGTTTGGTATTTGTTATTTTTGTTGTTGTACTTGCTATTGTTGTTGAGGCTTGAAAGAGAGCCAATTCTACAGCATAAAGAGGGGACCTTCACCACCACAAAGGAAAAAGAGCTAGGAGTGCAACCCATTCTTTGCGTACAGAGTCCACACAGTACCTCTTAGTACCAGGAGACAGAGAGGCTGAGTTATAATACAGGAGACAGAGTGAGATACAGAAGTGAAGAAATGACAGCAGCAGAAATAGGAGACGAGCATGAGACAATACAGACTACCCTACCCAAAGAGGGTGGTGGCTATGCTGGGCATGCTAATCCATGGGAGCAAAAAAACTGAGTGTCTATGAACCAAGGTTTACTGGCACACCTGGGTGCCCCTGTGTGCCTAATGTCAGAGCTAAAGAGCTGTGTAATACTTGCCCAAGAAAGATAATGGCCAGGCTGACAGGACAAGGGGCTTAGAGAGAAATAAAGGAAGAGATGCCTATCTGTGGGCTTACTTGATAAGTTGTGCTGACTAAAGAACAGCATCTTGAGTTGTACATGATCCTGAATTAAAACCTGTTACTTCCCCCAAAATTCTATAACTATGAGTAGGGTCTGTGAGTTGTGTGACTGTGGCAACGAATCATCAAGAACCTGGCAAAGGGATGGCAGATGTCACAACTGGTAAAAAGGCTGGAGGGTGGAGGTGTGTGCTAGTCAAGGTTGACATGAAAAACAAATCCAGAGACACTCAGGTATGTATAACAGAAAGCTTTATATCAAATAGCAGGTGTATACTGAGAAAACATCCCAGCTCAGCCCAGATCAAGTCCATAAATCCAATATTAGCCCATATGTCCGATTCTAGTCCATAAATTCCTCTTCAGACTCACACAGAACATGCAATGATACTGATGCAGGAAGATCACAGGCTGGTAGGTAAAAAGACTTGTTGATCCATTGGCAGTGGAAGTATCTCAACACTGGCGTGGGTCTCCACATGGATCCTCCAGCTCCCCAAGTGTGTCTACTCAGCAGGAAGGTTAAGCAGATGGAGAACGTGGCCCACCTCCAGAGAGAAATAGAGGAAGTTCCCAGGATCCTCATGATAAGGCCACACCCACAGGAGGCATCATCAGTCTGTGACCTGATTGACAGGCTAGACTTGACCCTATACTTGTTTATCAAGTTGATATGAAATTATGTAACAAGGTGTGCATGACCTCCACCTCATACATTTCAGTCTTAGGTTGATATTGCTAGTGATTCTCTCTCCCCATCGTGAAGTTAGAATACCCCATTTCTGAAACTCGAAAACAAAGTCAATATCTAAGAAAAACAAGAGAGTATTGTGTTAGGCAGGGTTCTCTAGAGAGACAAGACAAGGACACTTTATATATATACATATAGATTTATGATATATAGATTTATGATATATGGACAGGTTATACTGCACGAACGAATAAAACAGCTAATTAGTCCACACAGCAGTACAGAGGGCTCAGGTCAACTCACTTCCATGGACTAGTTAATATCCTGGAATTCCTTCAACTCAAGAGGGCTGCTGGGTCCAAGGTCAAGGAAGCAGACAGCCGAGTCTTCACTCAGAGAAGGCAGGCAGAGTCTGCCCACAGACAGCAAGCGGCAGGGCAGGTCACCAACTGCAACTCAGGAGCTCAGTGAAGCAGGCTGGGATCAAACTCAAGCAATGCAAGGTAACAGGATCCACTGGCCTCAGGCTCAAGCAATGTACACACCAACAGCGTGGCAAAACAGGTCTTGAAGGAGCCACAAGTTATAGCGACATAATCCATGGGTTGGCTTGTCCCACAGGTGGTGTAGCTCACAAGTTGGGGCAGAGAATTAGCTAAATCAGCCGCATGCTGGTCCAATCACCAAAGAGCAAGAGAGAGGGGGTGAGCCATGCAGAACCATTTATCTCCTTGCCCTCCAATCAAACTTCAACCTTATTAATCGCACATTTTCCTGTTAGCCAGGATGACACAATAAACCTATCTTACACAAGTATTTTGACACTGTCTAACTAAAGTAAAACCCAACAAACAGATCCATATAAAGAAATTATAACATCAAAAACAAAAATAATAGGTCTATCTAGTTACATCAGGTCATTATATACATAGACATAAGAATGGCTATGTAAAAGACTCAAGACAATCTAGCAGACAGAACACAGAAAAGAGTCCTGCTTCATAAAATGCCATATAACTTTGAGAAAGTTGTTGCATTTTTTATTAAAGCTGGAATATCCTTGTGGATTTTTGCTAGTATTTGCTAGTATTATTGAGGCACCAATAAGGAACATCATGTTTTGTGGGTAAAGGGCACCATTTTAAAGAGAAAAGTGGCTTTTCCTTTTAAACAGGGAAAAAATATGCTTTATTAAGAAAATTAATTCAATATCAAGTGTAAAAGCATGCTATACTTTGCATTTCTTTAATACGTAACTATACAGCATTTCCAGAATAAAGTAATTGCTTGAATCTGAGCCACTAAAATTAGCCAAATATTCCAAAGACTTCTAAAGACAAGAAAAAAAGTTTATTATCTAGAAGTACACATTCTTTGTTAGTAACTGGACTGGAACATATTCATGGAATATCAATGTGGTGGAAAACATGGATTTTAGAAATATTTCCCTATTATTTTTGAATCTCATGGACCAGCTCCTTCGAAGCAATCAAAGGAGAGAGAATGAAGAAGAAAACCAAATAATTTACTGTAGTCAGTTCCAAATATGGCAGTGCTGTGTGTGTAACAGTGAAAGTGTGCTGCACTGGGTTTTCATGGACATGACCTTCTTGCTACCGGTGGATCATTAGGTTTTTCTTCTCAGGAGCCTCTGAATGGCTGGATAAGTATTTAAAACTAGTTAAATAGTTCTTGAAGACAAATTAGGTTTTTTGAGTTAAAAAAACAAACAAACAAGAACACCCCATCTTTACAATTATCCTACTTTTGTTTTAACCCCACCCCCACCCCCATATCTCCACCCCTGGAAAAGAACAGAAAAGTCAGGTAATACAAAAGGGTTTTATAGTGGGAAGGAGGGGGGGGAGGGCTGAAGGCAATATGTAAAAACTCCTAAGGACAAAAATCATGTATCAAACCAGAACATATTTATAGTTCCTCATCTAGAATTCAACTACCATCCAACTGCAGCAATCAGCTAGGCTTGGTAAACTAAAGTAACAGTAATTTTGACAGATTGTCTTCTATAAATATTCAAATATGGATGTTTGCGTCTCTATATGCAAATCAAAATGCTTTGTCTAGGATCCTAAAGTTGCACTTTTATGTCCTTCTATAGGAATCCCCCGGACCCTTAGCCTTTATTTTGGCCCTTTCACCTCTTCTGATTAAGAGACCAATTATCTTCCTATCAATAACATGAATTTCAAAATAAGGGAAACATTTGTGTAAGGATTACCAGACACAAGGGAAGTACCTAGAATCTTTAAAAATTTAAGGTTAAAAAGACAAAAGGAAAGATGAGTGGGTTCAGGAGAAGCAAAGAAAAGATCTTAAAAGAGAGAAACTGAATGAAAGATTATATTTTATTCATGTGATCAAGAATGCCTTGGGAAAGAAAAATACAAATATTATTAATTAGCAACTTCAAATTTTGAGCTCTGTTTAAAGTTCCATTAAGAAAAACTGCCATTTGTTTGTAAATACATATTTATGGTTCTTGAATAAATTTTAAATTGTTGTGAAGGACAGGATTGATTCGTCAGGTGCAAAGGCTGACCCTGAGTCAGCATTAGCGTTTTAGCCTCCTCTGGGACTTCTTTCTAGAAGTGCAGCATATCAGGCCCCATCCAGAAAACTATACATCGCAGTCTACATTTGAACAAGATTCTCAAGTGACTCATATACTCATTAAAATTTGAAAATTGGTTCCTACTGCAAGTCAGTCTTTGACCAACAGGCTTTATGATCATTACTCTGAGACCAAGTTAACCAGGAGCATGTGATCCTGTCCATGATTTGGAGAATTCCTATCAACTAGACATTTTTTTGTTTTTGTTTTTAGTTTTAAGTAATAATAATAACAAATAAGTAATAACTCCTTTCCTTTCAAACCACAGACACTAAGAATAGTCGGACACCTCAGAGATAGGAAGGACATGACAATATCTATGGCATCACAGATAAGGTTATAAGAGGAGAAGGTCATATGAGCTAGTTCTTAAGCTACGGACTCTCGGTGCCAAACCTATCTTTGAGTTCTCATAATACTAGAGATTGAACGAAACACTATTGCTCTCTTTTGCCACTTGACTTCCTGATGACAAGCTTCTGAAGTGCTAGCGATGCGTCAGGACAGTCTCTTTACCCAGTGGCAGAGACCTGCTGTTTCTGCACTTCTGGAAATACTGTTCAGAAACACCGAGCGGTGCTCCTTATCCGATTTTGAGTCTTAACTCTATGAGGCCTCTCCTCCATACTCTCTTTTTGTTTCCCCAGCCTGAGGGGTGACACTTGCTTTCTACAATTTTTGCCTCCATGTTCCTCTTTGACCAGCCTTTTCTAAGACCTCCAAAATCAATATTCTTCGCTGAAAAATCTATTATTCTTCATTGTTTTCCTGGCCAGATCCTAACTGATACATCATAGGCAGATGGCATAAAAGTTACCACAATCTTGATGACTTTGGAACCGTGTTTACCAAATGTATTCAGGAGAAAGTTTTACTTTTCTTCAGGAAAGGGTTAGCAAGATGGAAATTCTACAATCAGAAGTATACAGACCTGGGTGAAAAACAGACCAGGAAACAATAGCCTCACATTTGATAGTCTTGTTTAACAGTTTTCTATGATTTTGTTACAATACTTTTTGACTTTAAAAGTTTGAGGGGAAATCGATTATTTTTTTATTCCATTTTTCTATAAGTTTTTTGAAACCCTCTATATTTCTTATAAATCATTAATCTATGTTTATACATCCCTTTGTAATGGAATACTAGCCAATAAGGGCTTACCATTTTCGTGACCCTGGAGGAAACTGACTGTAAATTTCTTTAACTTTTAGGCTCACAACAATGCTGTCAACTACCAATGCTTTTTTAATTGTTATCTCCTTATGAATCCACAAACTAGCCACACATGATGCTACAGACCAGCAGTTGTCTTTCAGTTTGTTTACTATGATGCCTTGTGTGTTGTTGTGATACTGCAAGCTATGTCACAAGTATTTCAAATACCAACAGGGTCAACCAAAATGAACAGGTTTCAGCAGAGCTTGCAAATGAAGACCAGACTACGAAGAAGGAATATACACTGTCAATTTCTAAGAAATCAGCCACTGAAAATCTTATCAATAGCAGCAAAACATTGTCAATTATAGTGCCAGAAGAGGAGCCCCGCAGGTCTGGAGGCACTCAAAATATGACTGAGGAAGAGCTGCCATCTCAAAGTAAAGCTTCCTCATCATTGACGGAGCATATGACCATAATGGTATGGATGGAGTAAAGCCTTCAGGACCTTCATTTGTTGATAAGCCACAATTCAAAATGAAATTAACATCTGCAAACATCAATTAATAATTGGATTTTGGAATATATGAAGTATGCATGTAGGAAAACAGAAGTCATCACAATGAAATGAAACACATCAATCTTAATATCCTAGGCATTAGTGAGCTGAAGTGAACTGGGACTATGGTTTACTATGAGGAGAATGACAAAGTCAAGAGGAATAGCATGACCAGTATCATCAAAAGGACATTTCAAAATCTACCTTGAAGTACAATGCTATCTGTGATATGCTCTATCAGCATACAAGGAAATCCAGTCAATATAGTTATTATCCAAATTTACGCACTAACCAATAAAACTGGTGAAGAAATGGAAGAATCTTACCAACATTTTCAGTCTGAAATTAATCAAACATCAATCAAGCTGGATTAATAATTGTTTGCAATTGTAATGCAAACGTTGGAAACAAAGTGGAAGGAACAGTAGTTGGAAAATATGGCCTTGGTGATAGAAATGAAGCTGGAAATCACATAATAGCATTTTGCAAAACCAGCTACTGCCCCATAGCAAATACCTTTTTTCCAGCAACACAAACTGCAGTCATACATGTGGACTACTCTAGATGGAATACAAACAAATCAAATTACATCTGTAGGAAGAAATGAGGAAAAAGCACAATAGACCATCAATTGCTCATATGGAAGATCAGGGTGGCAGAAAGACTGCTTTCTACTCTTATAAAGAACTGCATTCTCGGAAACTCACAGGGGCAGCTCTACTCTGTCCTATATGGTTTCTGAGTGAGAATTGATTCAAGGGCAGTGAGTGAGTGACGTTCAGGTTGAAGCTGAAGAAAATCGATGACACAGTAAACACTAATGACAGACTGGATGAGCGGTGGGATGGCATCAAGAACATCGCACATGAAGAAAGCAAAAGATCATATTTTTTAAAAAGGCAAGATCAAAGTAGATGTCCGAAGAACTCTGAAACTTGCTCTTAATCATAGAGTTGATAAAAAAATTGAAGAAATGATTAAAAGCAGAAAAAGTTTTCAATGGCAACTCATGAAAATGAAGTAGAGTGTAATATTAAAATGTGTGATGACATGAAGTTAAAAAAAACAAAAAGGAAGAATATACTCAGCATATATCAAACTATAGAAAAAATTCAAGCCTCAATTTGCAATAGTGAAAATTTCTCTGAGCAAAAAAACTGAATGATGCAGGAAGCATCAAAATAAGATTTAAACAATACACAGTTGTACCAAGAAGAACTAGTTGATATTCAATTATTTCAGAGGCAGTATATGATCAAGAATCAATTGTACTGGAGTAAGAAATCCAAGTTGCACTAAAGGAATTAGCCAAAAACAAGGCGCCAATGAAATTTTCAACAAGCTTGTGAGGCACTGGAAACATTCACTTGTCTATGCCAGGAAATTTGGAAGACAGCTACATGGCCAATTGACTAGAAGAAGTGATTCAACAGAATGCACAAATTATAAAACAATATCATTGATATCAAAATCACATAAAATTTTGCTAAAGATCATTCAACAACTGTTGTAGTAATATATTGACAGGGAGCTACAGAAATTTAGGCTGGATTCAGAAGAGGACATGGAACAAGGGATATCATTGGTGACATCAGATGGATCTTGGCTGAAAGCACAGAATACCAGAAATATGTTCACTTGTATTTTATTGAATATGCAAAAACATTCAACTGTGTGGATCTTTAAAAATCTACGGATAGCCTTGAGAAGAATGGGAGCTCCAGAGCACCTCACTGTGCTCATTAGGAACCTGTACAGGGATCAAGAGGCAGTTGTGGATAAAGAACAAACAGACCAGAATTGCATGCTTTTAAATCAAGAAAAGTGTGCATCAGGTTTGTATCCTCACACCACACTTATTCAATCTGTAGGCTGAGTCAATAATAAGAGAAGCTAGACTATATGAAAAGAATGTGACATCAGGTTTGGATAAAGGCTTATTAACAACCTTCAATATGTAGATGACACAGCCTTGCTTGCTGAAAGTAAAGAGGACTTGAAGCACTTGCTGATGTAGCTCAAGGATGTTAGCCTTCAATGTGGATTGTAAAAGTAAAGAAAACCAAAATCCTCGCAGCTGGACCATCATCATATCAAACAGAGAAAAGATTGACGGTGTCAAGGACTTTATCTTGTTTGGATGCACAATGAGTGTTCATGGAAGCAGCAGTCAAGAGAGCAAATGAAGCATTGCATTGGGTAAATCTGCTAAGCAAGACCTCTTTAAAAGCAAGGATGTCACTTTGAAGACTAAGGTGCACCTGACCCAAGCCATGTGTGTTATACAGGGTTGTGTAGAGAAACAAAACCAGGACACTAATAATTTTACATATATTTATAGATAGATAGATAGATAGATAGATAGATAGATAGATAGATAGATAATATAAGAAATAAACAGTTAATTAATCTATAAAGCAGTACAAATAGCTCGATGCAACTCACTTCTGTGAGACAGCTAATACACTGGCAGTCCTTCAAGTCTTGAGGATCACCAGGTAGTCCTCTGTAGAGCAATTCAAGCTATCTGGCCACAGGCAGCAAACAGCAAGGCAGGTCACCAACAGTCATTAAGATGACAGGGTCCGACAGTCCCCAGCTCAAGAGATGTATATTCTAGTAGCGTGGCAAAGCAGGTCTTGAAGGAACCTCAAATTACAGCGACAAAGTCCACTGGTTAGGTGTCCCACAAGTAGTATAGCTTGCAAACTGAGGCACAGAACAAGCAAGGCAGCCACACACTGGTCCGATTATCAAAGAGCAAGAGACAAGAAAGGTGAGGCTCGCCAAGCCATTTATATCTCTGCCCTTCAATTAATCCCACATGTGTTCATTGGCCATGTTGGCACAATAAACCTACCTATCACACCATGGTATTTTCAATCACCTCAGTGCATTTGAAATGTGACACTGAATAAGAAAGACCAAAGAAAAATCTATGCATTTGAATTATGGTACTGGCAAAGAATACTGAAAGTACATGGACTGCCAAAAGAACAAAAACTGGAAGAAGTACAGTCAGAATGTTCTTTGGAGGTGAGGATGGAGAGACTTCGTCTCGGGTCCTTCCTGGAGAGGGATATCATGCTTGGTAAAATGGAGGGACAGTGAAAAAGAGGAAGGCCTTAAATGCAATGCATTGAAATAGTGGCTGGCTGCACCAATGGACTCAAAAACAGGACAATTCTGAAGATGGTGCAAGACCAGGCAGTATTTCTATGGTCCATAGGGTATCTATGAGTTGGGACCAACTCAACGGCACCTAACAAAAACAGTGCTGTAAAGGTTACTATACTTTAGCACTTCCTAAGAAAAGCCTCAAGGAACAAAAAGGAGAATTTCCTCTTCCTTTTTCTGGATGTACTATGTTGATGATTCATGAACAGTGGATTCACAGCCAACAGCATTATAAGTCATTCCTACGGTGCTACCTAATACACATAATTTCTTCATAGACACAACACCACCTTCTAGCACATAAGAACATGAGTCAATACTAAGCTTGAGACTGATTTAAAACTTAAAATCAACAAAAGAACAACAAAAATGCAAACCACTTGGCACTAAATAGACTAAATGAGTAGGAGAGCTGCAAGAATAAGGCACTGCCTGGTTAGACCTCAGCAGGGAGTGTGCACATCAAGAGAACTAACACAAAACTTTTCCACCCTCTGCATGTCCATGAATGACCATAACAGGGTCCACAGTGCTGATCTGAGGTTACATAACTTTTGCAATAGGCAGGTTCATAAATGCAGTAATGAGGGTTGAGAGTCATGTTCGATTGAATCTATAGTTGTAAGATAAAAAATATCACTTGTGGCAGTGGAGTATGTCATATTTTTTAAAGACTTTCATATAATTCAATTAGCTTATCCCAACAATCTTATAAGTAGGAACATCAAAAACATATTCTCATTTTCTGATAAACGAAACTCATAAGTCCATGTAACTAATTCAAAAGTATTTCTTTGTAAATCTTAATAAGCAAGAATATTCTGAGGCTCTGCTGGTAACCACAGCAAAATCAGAAATGCATTACAAGGCAACACTCCAAACTATGGCACCCAATACCACCTTACTTTACAGTAAGGTCTATCGTAGGTGAACAAAGAACTACTGAAGGTGTGAAGGAAAGGAAAAAAGAAAAAAATGATGGTAAGGACAAGTTTTTATATAGGGCTAACTATAACCTTGTATATCATTTTTGCCATCTCATTAAAGTTGCAAAGTGCTACATTTCTCTTCCTACACAAATTTTCTGTTGTTTCCTACTTTTTATAGCACATAGTTATATCATCATCATCAAAATTATGCTCCATCTGAAATTGACTTTCATACCTATAAAGCCTATCCTAGTTTTAAAAGCTATGCAATTTTGTAAATAAAGGTTTTTGTATTTTAGTAAACGTATCCTATTCCTCATTTTGGTTGACCAATATTCTCTGAAATGTCTTCTGTTCAAGTTAGCCCTCTCTAAAAGTCACTTGCAGCCCCAGGGTAGAGCAAATGGTTAACACACTCAACTGCTAACAAGCCATTTTTAATTTGAGTCCACTGAGCAACACCTCAGAAGAAAGACTTGGTAATCTACTTGCCAAAATTAAATCATCAAAAAACACAATGGAACATAGCTCTTTCCAGTATACCTTAGGGTTGTCAAAATTGGCATCCCCTTAATGGCAACTGTTACTGGTTAAAAGTAACCTACCATATTCTGCTCTTAGTTCCACAAGATTTGGGGGACAAAAGGACTGACAATTTCTTTATAAAAGTAGTTTCAATAAATCTCAGCTGACAACCAAAGTTGGCTTGTTCCTTACTATCATTCCTGAGTTCTTATACAGAATTCTCTATAAATATCAATGGCAAAGTAAGTTAGTCCAATTTTCTGACTCTCATTTCCTTATGTGTAATAACAAAGTTGGTCTAGCCCTTTAGAATGTCTTTGAAAACTAGATTGCTTTGGAATTTCCATAAATCTGGGGTGGGAAGGTGGGGGAGGGAGGAAAAAAGAGAAGCTGATACCAAGGGCTCAAGCAGAAAGAAAATATTTTGAAAACAATGAAGGCAACATATGTACAAATGTGCTTGATACAACTGATATATAGATTGTTATAAGAGCTATAAGAGCCCCTAATAAAATTATTTTTAATTAAAAAAAAGAAAGTCTATAAATCTGAGGAATTAAATCCAAATTTATGTGCTTAACACTCTTGCTAGTTGATTTGGTATTTTATTTGGCCCTTGCTGCCCACTGCATTAAAAGTAAGAATATATTCTATATACCTTTGTGTCCATATCACTTTGAGCATCACACCATGCACATACAGGTATGCTTCTTACTGGTTTCCAAGCTAAACCAACATAAAATTTTAGTATTACAAATATAAAGTGTTAATTTTATAAGACTTGTAATTTCCCTATGTGTGAAGGAAAAACAAATCACTGCAATTTTGAGTTGAGTTCTGAATAAAAAACATTGTAAACTTGTGGTAAGAATTTAAATATACTACCATAGCAAGTGACTGATATTCAGCATAACTAGTGATTGAGAGAAGACTGGTCCCAAACCTTGTACTTAGCACAGTTTTTAAAACCATTTTATCTAATCCCTTACTGAAGATATAAAAACCAGACCTTGTAATGCTATGCACTTACCTAGATCCTAAAGCTATGGAAAAGGGAGAAGAGAGAATTTCGAGAGAAAAAAACCTATCGGGGATATGTATTTAGCTCCTAGTTTATTACATAAGACTTTGCTCCTAAAACTAAGATATTTGTCACATTTGTCTTTAGAAAAAATTTAATACAATTTCCTCTTACAGTAATATTTGAATAAATATTGTTTTTAAAAATAGGTGTAGACTTGTCGCAGATATTCCTAGTTACCCTGTAATATCAACCTAAATTCAAATGTAGCAAGTTTTAGCAGATGCCTGGTTCATGACATAAACACTACTCTGTGGTTGGAATGCATATATCACAATAAACTTCAATGCAGAAACAAGCTGCAATCATCATTTAACTATGCATCTACCAACAGGAGAACAAGAGGTTTCAGAAATCTTGATAAAGGGTCACTTGCAATCGCCACAACTGCATGCAGTTAAACATGTGGCACTCCAGTTTCAGGCATCAGGAGCTTACCCAAACTTATGCAACTAATTTTGGGTTATTTGGGGTGAGGGAAAGAGATACAAAAGGAGAATAATGATCTTTGTAAAACCCCTATTTTGACTAAATCTGCACCTGTATGGCAGCTGTTAAAAAGCTGTTCTTTGAACTACCCAATTGTATTTTTTTTAAATCAATAGCCAAATGTAGGTTTATGATCTGAAAACCGTGACAGAAGGACTTCATTCATTGCTGGAAACTATTTTTCTATGATACAATTCATCAATAGTCCAACATTTTCATTTTCTAATGGTTTTGTCCCGCAACTAACAGTTATCACCACACACACTCATTGTCAGGAAGTCGAGGCCACCTCATAGTAACCCAAAAAAGACAGCAGGACTGCCCCATAGTTGTCAAGGCTATAATCTTTGCATTCCACATCTTTCTACCTAGGAGCAGCGAGTGGGTTTGAACTGACAACCTGCCAACAGATGAGCACTTAATCATTGCACCTAATTAACAAGTAAAGAATTATTTTATAAGTAAACAAAGCTGTTTTAGTTCCCAGGAGTTTGGGATTTTTAAATGTTTTTTGAAGAGAAAGTACATTAAACCTTTGGTAATTATGCAGAAACTCACATTTTAAGATTTTTCTCCTTTGTGAAGCAATTGACTATTAAAAAGTCTGTGAGCCAAATGATATATACTATGTATGCGTATAAAACCACTTAGAACACATATAAGTCTTTGCTACCACTATTAATATGTTACCTAAAGGAGTATTAAGTAAAAAATATAATAAGCATCAATACAAATTAAGTAATGCACACTTTAAGATGTATTTTTATGTTTTAATTTATATATAAATGGTATCTCAATCCTCCATATAATTATTAATTCAAGAGGGGAGTTATTTAAGTCACTTCTCTATGAAACTTTTTAAGTTACTGATTTGTTTACTTTAAAATGTCTCTAAATACTTGTTATTAAGTTCTCTTATTTCTATTTGTGAATGGCAAGAACTCTACAAAAACATCAAGAGTAAATGACAGTATCTTCTTGGGAAGAAATGAAAAATTATAAAGGAGTATTTCAAATTTCCCAAGATTTAATATATGGAGATACTGCCTGGAAGATTAGTGAAAGTCAAAAGAGTGAACATTTGTTGCAAATTATATAAATATCACAGGGGAGAAAACTACGGTTTAATGAGAAAAGTAATATGTTGGGAAGGGAAGGTTGTTTTTATTATTGAGTCTTTAATTTCTTCTGAATATCCAAAATAAAGGCATATTATCAAATTTTTGTGAACTTTTACAGAAAAAAATAAAATAGCTTACAACTTTGAAAAACTACAATACATAACACTGAAATATAGATTATATCTGACACATATACTCTGAGAGCCTCACACACATCAAATACATTTTCCACGACTTCTAAAAATCCCTGTAGAAATGTCAGCTACATATGCCCACACACACACCAAGGGACAAATAACAGACATGTGGGAGAAGGGAAACAATGGGCAGTGTAAGGTACAAAATAATCATAACAATATATAATTGATCAAGGATTCACGAGGGTAGGGCAGGGAGGTGGGGAAAAAAGAGGAGTTTATACTAAGGATTCAAGTAGAAAATGTTTTGGAAATGTTGATGACAACATATATACAAATATGCTTGATACAATCAATGTATGGAATGTTATAAGAGCTCTAAGAGCCCCCAATAAAATAATTTTTTTTAAAGAAACAACAGAGAAAAAGAAAAGAAATGGCAGAAATAGTATTCTCTCTATAATTTTTCTCATATAAGCTGGTTTGTAAAGTACAAGGTCTACGGTAAGCTTGATTATGAAAGAATAGAAGAAACAATACTTTTTTTATATTCTGAAAAACCTGGAAGAAATATCCCCAAAATCCTTAAAGTGGCAGCCAAATATTCATACTTTCCTAAACTCTGAATCATCAAATGTCTTCCATTGGCAGTAACCCACTAGTCTCATATTTAAATTTAAATTAAGCCAGCATTACAAGGGGAAAACAAGGAGCCATAAAGCAAGAATCAAAGTAGCAGATAATAAAAGGATTTATGTATTTAAAAATAATAAGGATAATTTCATTTCAAAGCATATATTTGCAAGAAATTATTCTACCTGTACTTTTTTTTTTAAACCCAAAACCTCATAAAAGCAAAGAAATCACATGGTACACAGACACCAACGCTCCATTCAGTAACAACTAGAGCGCCCTGAAAAGCACAGGTATTTTGGAAGCTACATATAATAAAGCATGAAAACTAACTTTCAAAAATGATTTTACTTGACTTCTAGAAATGTCGCAAGAGCATAACACAAAATGAAAAATTCTATTACAATTAAGTTTGAAGATGCATCAGCAACTAAAATAGCTGCTGCATAACCTTATTCAAATGTATTTTCAAGCCCAAGTCTGTGTTGAAGCTTTTCATTATCATACACTTATTGCTTCCTCTACTGCAGGACATCTGTATAACAGCAGTCAAGACACAATGCAAGGAAGGCAGGGACCAAAGATTCACAGTACTACAAAATCCTGAACTACTTGTTCTTTGAAGTTTTATAAAGACATTACCTTCTGAGTTTAAGAATTAAGAATGACCCTTTTTTTTTTTTTAAGAAATGGCTTTAAAACCATTTCTAAAAACATTCAGAATAAAGGGCCCCTCTACGAGAGAGAGAGAGAAAGCAGTTGATAGAATGATGAGAGAGCGAGCAGTTGATAGAATGCTGCAAGAGCCAATTACAGAAAAATCTACCATTAGTTGCTAATCTACAAGATCAATTTTCCCTTCTTCTGAGAATCTTTCTTGATGATTTCCAGACTTGCTGGACTAGGCCTGACTCTGTCCTGCTAACTCTCACACAAAATCTTCACTGCCATTAAGTCGATTCTAACTCATTGTGACTTCTGTAGGACCAAATAAGAACTGCTCCGGTAGGTTTCCAAGACCATACATCTTTACAGGAGTAGAAAACCTCATGTGTCTTCCAAGGAACAACTGGTTGTTTTGGAACTACTGACCTTGTAGTTAGCAGCCCAACACATAACCCCTACACTACCCCGCTAACACCAAAACTCAACCAAACTCACTGCCTTTGAGTTGATGCCCACTCATAGCAACCCTATAGGACAGAGCAGAACTGCCCGTGTGAGTTTCCAAGACTGTTATTCTTTGTTGCTGCTGCTGCTGCTGCTGCTGCTGCTGTTGTTAGGTGCCATCAGGTCGATTCTGAGCCATAGTGACCCTATGCAGAACAGAACATTACATGGTCCTGCGTCATCCTCCCAATTTTTCCTGTGCCTGAGCCCACCGATGCAGCCACTGTGTCACTCCATGTCTTGTCAAGGGCCTTCCTCTTTCTCGCTGCCCCTCCACTTTACCAAGCATGATGTCCTTCTCCAGGGATTAGTCTCTCCTGGAAATATTTCCAAAGCACGTAACATGAAGTCTTGCCATCCTTGCCTCTAAGGAGCACTCTGGTCTTAACTTTTTCCAATACAGATCAGTCTGTCTTTTTAAAAGTCCATGGTACTTTCAGTATCCTTCTCCAGCATCACAATTCAAATGCCTCAATTCTTCTACAGTCTTCCTTCTTCAATGTCCAACTTTCACATGCATATGATACAATGGAGAAAACCATGGCCTGCGTTAGTGCTCAAAGAAACCTCCCTTCCTCTTCAATACTCTAAAGAGGATTTGTGCCGCAGAGTTACCTGAAGCAATACACCTTTTGATCTCTTGACTGCTGCTTCCCTGAGCATTGATTGTGGATGCAAGTTAGACAAAACTCTTGACAACTACAACCTTTTCCCCATTTATCATGTTTGTTACCTATCAGGCCAGTTGTGAGGATTTTGATTTTCCTTACATTGAGTTGTAATCTGTATAGAAGGCTGCAATCCTTGATCTTCATCAACAAGTGTTTCAATTTCTCCTCACTTTCAGCAAGCAATTTTGTGACATATGCATATCGTTGATAAGCCTCCTCCAAGCCTGTTGCCATATTCTTCTTAATACAGTCCAGTTTCTCTGATGATTTGCTCAGCACACAGATTAAGTATGGTGAGAGGATACAACCCTGAGGCAAGCCTTTCCTGATTTTAGACCATGCAGTATTGCCTTGTTCTGTTTGAATGATGCCTCTTAATCCATGTACAAGTTCCACATGAGCACAGTGAAGTGTTCTGTAATTTCCATTCTTGACAAAGCTCTCCATAGTTAATTCTGATCCACAGAGTTAAATACTAGCACATAATCAATAAAACGCAAGTAAACATTTTTCTGGTATTCCTTGATTTGAACCAAGATCCGTATGACATCAGCAATGATGTCTCTTGTTCCACACCCTTTCGTGAATCCGGCTTGAACTTCTAGCAGCACCCCGTCAATATATTGCTACAACCACAGTTGAGTGATTTTCATCAAAATCAAGTAATGCCTTATATTGAGCATATCTGCTGCCATATCACATATTGGGCATATATGATCCCTTTAAAGTGTTGAAGAGCAAGGATGTCACTTTTGGAACTAAGGTGCACCTGACCCTAAGTCGTAGTATTTTCAATCCCTTCATATGCATGTGAAAGTTGGATACAGAATAAGGAAGATCAGAGAATAATCAATACATTTGAATTATGGTGCTAGTGAAGAATACTGAAAATACCATGGACAGCCGAAAGCACAAACAAGTCTATTTTGGAGAAGGATAGCCACAATGTCTCCTTAGTAGCAAGAATAATAAAAAAAATTTTTTTACCAAAAAGCCAGAATAATGCTATGGAAACTTTCAGTCAAGTCCTTTATAAAGGCCATTCCAGTGGGGGAAAAGCACTTTTAAAAAAATACCGATAGTTTCTTTTACATTTGCAGACACAAAGTATGGGGTGGTGGATACAACAATCAAAATTAATTGACTGTAGATAGCCAGGATCTTTCTTTAAATTGTTTCAACGCCAATGTGTTCTGCAGAAGAGAATGGCTTCATCAAATAATGGATGTAAAAGCAAGTTGGTATTATATATATATTTTTTAAAACAAATAAAAATTTTCCATAGTGAAATCTAAAAACATAAAAAAGAATAGCAAGACTTTGTCTCGTTTACTTTGGACATGTTTATCAGGAGGACCAGTCCCTGCAGAAGGACATTCTGCTTGGCAAAGGAGATGAGCAGCAAAAAAACGGGAAGTTTCTATAGGAGATGATTTGCACAGTGACTGCAACAATGGACTCAAGCATAACAACTACTGTGAGGATGGCGCAAGGCCTGGTGGTGTTTTCTTCTGTTGCACATCAGACTGTTACAAGTCAAAACTGACCTGACA